>NC_138075.1:206887337-207387337 GCF_964212035.1 Myotis nattereri | reverse complement strand
GGCGAACACTCTTAGGTAAAAGCTGGGCAAGAGGTACTCTTACTACTTCTAGTCAACATAATACACTGGAAGTCCTGGCCAGAGTAATTAGGTAATAAAAAGAAACAAAAACATCCAAATTGGGAAGGAAGAAGTCAAATTATCTCTGTTTGCAGATGATATGAACTTATATGTAGAGAATCCTAAAGACTCCACAAAAAACAAACTAACTAATAAACAAATTCAGTCAAGTAGCAGGATACAAAATCAACATACAAAATCAACAGTATTTCTATACACTAACAACAAACCACCTGGAAAAGAAATAAACAAAACAATTCCATTTACAATTTTATCAAAAGAACAAAATATCTCAGAACAAATTTCACCAGGAAGGTGAAAGACCTATACACTGAAAAGATAAGACATTGATGAAAGAAATTGAAGACACGAATAAATGAAAAGATATCCTGCATTCATGGTTCAGAAGAAATAATATTGTTAAAATGTCCATTCTACCCAAAGCTATCTATATATTCAATGCAATAGTTATCAAAATTTCAATGATATGTTTCACAGAAATAGGGAAAAAATTGAAAAATTCCTATGGGACCACAAAAGATCCCAAATAGCCAAGCAATTCTGAGACACAAAACTAAAGGCACCACACTTCCTGGTTTCCAACTATATTACAAAGTTATAGTAATCAACATAGTATAATGTGCACATAAAAACAGACACATAGACCAATGGAACAGGATTGAGAGCCCAGAGAGAAATCCAGGCACAAACTAATATTTGACAAGGGAGTAAAAAATACTCAATGAGGAAATGTCAGTCTCTTCAATAAATGGTGTTGAAAAAACTGTATATGTACATGCAAAATAATGAAATTTGATGCCTATCTTATCCCACTCACAAAAATTTACTCCAAATAAATTAAAAACTTAACTTTTAAGAACTAAAACAAAAAAACTCCTAGAAGAAAACACAATGTCAGGTTCTTCTAGAAGAAAACCTGACTTTGGTCTTGGCAATAATTTTTTGGATCTGGCAACAAAAAGGAAAATTGTTTAAGAAGTGGGGCTCTATAAAATTAAAAGGCTTCTGCACAGCAAAAGAAACAATCAACAAAATGAAAAGTCAACCTTGTGTAGAAAATGGTTTAATCAATTATGGCACACTCATAATATGAATAACATGCTGTCTCAAATATTGCACTTTTGGAAAAAACTAATGTCTACAATATAATGTAAGGTGAATATAAGAATACAAAATTGTATATGTGATAGGACTCTAATTTTGCAAAACATGAGGAAAACCTGATGTATAAGCAAAGCCTAGGGGCAAAAAGAATGGGAAGAAATATATCAAATGCTAATAGTAGTTATATCTGGCTTTCTGAATCCTAGATAAAGTTAATTTTCTTTCCTATGCTTTTGTGTATTTCCAAAATTTCTAATTTTGAACATCTTTTATAAATCAAAAAAGGTTTGTCTTAAAATACAACTAACATAAAAACAGTTTATATTTAAAGAAACATGCTTGTATTATTTGTAGAAAGAAAGAACTTCTTCCGCATGATGCTCGATAATTGGCATTTATGAATGAGAACCTACCTAGAGGTCCCTCTCTGGTGTCTGTGGTCAGGGGACTGAAACTTAGCCGCTGTGTGAGCAAGTTGATCAGCTACCCTTAGAGCACCCTGCCCCCAAACGGCAGTATTCCTCCAGGGGCCTTTATACCCTCAAGCAGTTCCCAGTGTATACACCTAACAAACCAGCCAGGAGCTTTTATATTTAAGAAAAAATAAAAGAGAGGAAAAGGGGAGATGAGAGTGGATGACTACAGAGTTCACTACTTTTTTTTTCCCAGAAAGTAAAAAGAGGTAGGAGGAAAAGTTGTTTTTTTTTTCTTTTTCTTTAATGCATGGAATGAAAAGAGGGAGGAAAAAGACAGATGGAAGAAGCTCTATTTCAAGAAAAACACCATAGTGGATAGGATCTGTGAAAATTAAGACTAAAAGAAAGGGGAGATAAGAAAAACATTGAGGTAAGAGTGATTCCATAATTGAGTCAACAAGTATGCGAGAGAAATATTGCTTTATTTGTCAAAGTTTAGGTGAGGGACGCAGAGAAAGGCAAATCCTCGGTCAGTGCCTTCCACTTCCTTCATTTAATAACTGTTTATTCAGAGTGTATTATGTGCCAGGACTTTGCTAGGCGTTAGGTGCTGGGGAAAGAAATATGAATAGCACTGGCATAATCCCTGCTTTCCAAATGCTTATAAATTAGTGGCAGATACAAACAAGCAATTATAGAATTATTTGACAGGGGACATAAAACACTCATGCCTACTATAAAGATACATAATATGTAAGAGGTGCCGTAGCAGTGGCATAAAGTACTGTAAACGTTACTGAAAACAAGGAACTAGAGAAAGGTGAAAAAAGAAAATGTAGTAGACAAAAGCAGAAGAAATAAATCTCATCGGTTAGATTTTCCCTTAACTATGACTACACGTGCTATTTTTGTACCTTTGGGAGACAGTCCGGTCTTTATCTTTCTTGTATATTTAAAAGGACATTTGCAACATTTAAAAACACACACACACCTAAAATCATCTTGCAAAAATGTCAAAGAAACATTACCTATTTCCTAGACAATCATTAGCATTTTCTTGCTTGTTTGAAGTAATTATGCCGTAATTTGAAAAAGCTACAAAAGCCTGCTTACTTACCCAGATTTCTTTCTCAGAAGAAAACAACGTCTAAAGGCGGAAAAATAAGTGCTTGACAAAGTGGAAGTTCTTAGTTTAAGTAAAGCAGTACTGTAGGTACAGTATTGTGCCATCTGTAGGACCTTCCTGGAATTACTCCTACATGTGAATTTCCCTTTCAAGGGTCACTGTGCAAAGCATATGACTCAGCAGGCTTTTATGGGCTACCGACTAAAATAGTCATCAAAATTTAATTCATTTGAGCAAGAAGTTATGACCATTTCAGTGTGAAGAAAACTTTTTTAAGGTAATATTTATCTGTAAAAGCTGTAACCTGAATGTGAAATTGTCACCAGAGTGGAAAGTTATTGAACTTGGTCTGTTTTCTATTATCACCATACTTAACTTTTCCAAAGTAATTGCAACTACGGTTATCAAGCAGTTTGGGAGCACTGTCTTTCTGGATAAGATACTTTAAAATAAAATACGCTTAAGTCCAAGATTTTTTTAAAAATCAATTTTTAAGAAAAGCTTAGTAGTTGATACCTATATAGCCACACCTAGAGGAAATTGCATCCTGTTTCCCACATTCTGACCAACATTTAGTATTATTAGAGGCTTTAATTCTAGATCCTAGAATAATAAATAACACTGAGCCCTAACCGGTTTGGCTCAGTGGATAGACTGCAGGGGTGGGCAAACTTTTTGATTCAAGGGACACAATGGGTTCTTAAACTGGACCGGAGGGCCGGAACAAAAGCATGGATGGAGTGTTTGTGTGAACTAATATAAACTCAAAGTAAACATCATTACATAAAAGGGTACGGTCTTTTTTTTTTTTTTTTAGTTTTTTTCATTTCAAACAGGCCGGATCTGGCCCGTGGGCCGTAGTTTGCCCACAGCTGGATAGAGCATCAGCCTGTGGACTGAAAGTTCCCAGATTCGATTCCGGTCAAGGGCATGTACCTTGGTTGCAGGCACATCCCCAGTAGGGGGTGTGCAGGAGGCAGCTGGTTGATGTTTCGCTCTCATCGATGTTTCTAACTCTCTATCCCTCTCCCTTCCTCTCTGTAAAAAATCAATAAAATATATTTTAAAAAATAAAATAAAATAAATAACACTGAGATCCTGCAGGGCTAATTAAACAATCAATTTTCTAAAGGAGATTTAGAATAATACATTTTTTCATGTTTAAATCCTTTTTATTTTTCAATTACAGTTGAGATACAATAGTATACTAGTTTCAGGTGTACACTCCAGTGATTAGACATTACCTAACTTACTAAGTGGTCATCCTGATAAATCTCACACCCACCTGACACCATACATAGTTATTATAATATTATCCTATATAATAAAGAGCTAATATGCAAATGGTCGTCACACCCTCACATCGTCGCACCATAATGGCTCAGATACTCAACACTGCCTGATCACCCCTAACCCCTCTGCCTGTCTGCCTGATCGCCCCTAACCATCTCTGCCTGCCTGATTACCCCTAATGGCTCCCCTACCGGCCCAATCACCCCTAACTGCTCCGCTGCTGGCCTGATCACCCCTAAGCACCTCTGCCTCGCCCCACACCCAGGACCCAGGATTCCCTCTCTCTGGCCAGCCACAGGCACCCAGGACCCAGGCCAGCTTTGCCCAAGCTGGCCACAGCTGCAGGGGATCGTGGGCAGGGGAGAGAGGAATCAGGACCAGCCAGGCACAAATGAGTTCATGAGAGAGGAATGGGGACCAGCCAGGCTGCAGCCTGGGAGAGGGACAAGCCGCTCGCCCCATAGTCCTGGGAGCCAGCCCCTGGGGCTGTGGCCCGGAAGAGAGACAAGCCACCAGCCCCACGTCCTGGTTGCCTGTGGCTATGGCCCAAGCAAAGCCACCTGCCCATGATCCCCTGCAGCTGTGGCCAGCCTGGGCGAACCTGGCCCGGGTCCTGGGTGCCTGCAGCTGGCCAGAGGGAGGGAATCCTGGGTCCCGGGTGAGGGGCGAGGCAGAGGTGCTTAGGGGTGACCAGGCCAGCAGGGGAGCCGTTAGGGGTAATCAGGCAGGCAGAGATGGTTAGGGGCGATCAGGCAGGCAGGCAGAGGGGTTAGGGGTGATTAGGCAGGCAGGCAGGCTAGTGGTTAGGAGCCAGCAGTCCCAGATCATGAGAGGCAGTCGGACATCCCCCAAGGGGTCCCGGATTGGAGAGGGTGCAGGCCAGGCTGAGGGCCCCCCTCCCATGCACGAATTTCATGCACCAGGCCTCTAGTTGATTATATTCCCTATGCTGTGCATTACATCCCCATGGCTATTCTGTAATAACCAATTTGTACTTCTTAATCCCCTCAACTTTTTCACTCACCCATCCAAACCCCTTCCCATCTGGCAACCATCAAAATGTTCTCTATATCTATGAGTCTGTTTCTGTTCAGCTTGCTCATTTAGTTTTTTAGATTCAGTTGTTGATAGATATGTATTTATTCCCATTTTATTATTCATATTTCTTCTTCTTCTTCTTTTCTTCTTCTTAAAGAATACCCTTAACATTGCATATAATACTGGTTTGGTAGTGATGAACCTTTAGCTTTTTCTTGTCTGGGAAGCTCTTTATCTGTCCTTCAATTCTAAATGATAGCTTTGCTGGGTAGAGTAATCTTGGTTGTAGGTCCTTGCTTTTCATCAGGGGGCGGGGGGGGGGGGGGGCATTGGTTTGTTCAGTTTGTTTGTTTTTTAATCTTTATTGTTGAGAGTATTACAGATGTCCCTCTTTTATTCCCCCTTTGCTCCCCTCCACCCAGTCCCTGCCCCTCCCCAGGCCTTTGCCACCCTATTGTCTGTGTCCATAGGTAATGCATATCCTATACAATAGAAGGGTAATATGCAAATCAACCAAACAGCAGAACCACCAGTCACTATGATGCACACTGACCACAACAGGGCAGATGCTCAACACAGGAACTGGCCCCTGGTGGTCAGGGTGCTACCACAGAGGGAACGCTGCTCAGCTACAGGCAGGCTGATGGCTGGCGAGCACACAGCCCTCCTCCACAGAAGTGCTAAGAATGTCCTACTGCGGCTTAGGCCCACTCCCCATGGAGATCAGACCTAAGCTGTCAGTTGGACATCCCCGAGGGCTCCCGGACTGTGAGAAGGCACAGGCCAGACTGAGGTACCCCCAACCCAGCCTGAGTGCATGAATGTCATGTGCTGGGCCTCTAGTATGTATATAAGATCTTTGTTTAATCTCCTCCTGTCCCCCCCCCCCATTTGTATGCTAAAGTCACTGGAAACAGCTTGGATGGACTCAAAAGTTGGGTGGAGCAGAGTCTCAGGGACTCACCAGGGTGGACCAAACAGTGTTAGCTAGGTGGATGGAATTTCAGATATGGCACCAGAGTGCAGCTCTGTGAGGGGAGGTTTTATCAAAGAAAAAAAATGGCCTCTGGAAGCACATCTGTATGGGAGAAAGCTGACCCTCAGCTCTCACCCTGGTGCTGGAACAATTCAGTTTCCCCCCTATGTCTCTGGTGCTTTTCAAGCTGCTGCTCCAGTGCTGGAGCTCAGAGGGACTGAGTTCGAGTAAGTTTGTGCATGGGCCCTTTAAGAGGAACTTCCTGGGACTCCAGCAGTCTTCTGTTTCCCTCAGCCTCAACCCCCACTTGTTTTTACAGCCAGAAGTTATGGGGACTTCTCTTCCAGGCACTGGGACCCTGGACTGGGGAGCCTGAAATAGGACCCATCACTCCTTGGGGGTGACTTCCGCAGCTAAGATATTTCTCCCAATTTTTGTCCACCACTCATGTGTGTTGGACCAGCCCATTCTACATCTCCACCCCTCCTACCAGTCTCGATGTGGCTTCTTCTTTAATTCCATAGTTGTAGGACTTCCATTCAGCCAGATTTTAGGTGATTCTGAATGATGGTTCTGTTGTTTAGTTGTAATTTTGATATGGTTGTGGGACAAGGTGAGTGCTCATTTACCTCTAGAATAATTTTAGAATGATATTGTTAAGTGATCTAAAAAAGAAGTCTGGAGGCTTTAGCTAGAAATGATTGATAAAATTTATTAAAGGGTCTTAGAATTTAGAAAAACCCAGAAGTGTTCCAAAGAAGAAAAAAAGGTTCAGAGTTCCCAGGCTAGTTAAAACAAGAATAGAATCATTTCCTCATGCCTCAGCAGACTTGATTTCAGTAATTGAGCAGCTTGATCATAGTGACTCCAATTTTATTCCTTCATTCTGTTTTTCAATGTAAATGAGTGTTGATACAAAAAGACAGTGTCTGGTTTATCAGAGACTTCAGGTGGCCAGAACTCTCTATTCCTAACACTTTCCACTTACTTGAGGTTCTGTAAAGAACTGAACATATGAGTTAAATAACCATTCTATAATTAATTCTAGTCTTCATTGTTACAAAAAAACAAGCACTACTTCATTGTTACAAAAAGCAAGTTAAGACCCTACAGTTTGACCCATGACAAAGTTGAACATCTGGTAAGAACCACTTCTGCTTTCAGGAGGAAGGGAAAGACCAGCTTCTTACCATTCGTTCTTACTCATCAAACATAACAGGAAGTTTTCCCAGGCCTGAGGAGGGTCAGTAAGTAGATTTCCAGCAAAAGGAGACAGTGAGAGAGCAGCGGCTATCTGTGACACGGCGAAGCCAGATTTGGAAACAGTCAGAGGGGAGAGGGGCCAACTGTGGCTCTGAGGAAAATTCAAGCAACACTGGACTAATGTCCTTATGAAAATACAAACACATGCATACACACACACACACACCACTGCAGAGATGGTTACATCTCACAGTGACTAACAAATGCTTATTAGGGTGTTGCATAATAATGCTGGTTTAGGGGAACAAGGAGACTATTCTTGTTGCAGCTATTGTAATTCTGAGAAATATCTTTAAGAAGATGACAAAAATCAGGTAATGTGGCAGAGAGCATGTCCAACAATCAGACAGTACTGGGCTGACCATGTTCACCATGCCGGGTACTAGCTGTGTGGTCCTGGCTGGGCAAGTTGCTTAACCTCACAGAGAAATCTTTTATTCATCCACAAAGTGTGAGTACTTGTGATTTGTAGGGGAGATAATGAATACAAAGTGGCTGCAACAGTGACTGATACAGAAGAGAAGTCATTATAGAAATGACTTCTATGCAAGCTTTACCTTTTACACACTGAGGTAGAAAGACTTCAGAAAATACTATTAAGAAAAACACAGAACAGTATGGAGAGTGTGACAGCATTTATATAAAATCTTGTCTGTAAAACACTTGCATAGGTGATCTTCACTTGACCCTCATAAAGGTGCTATCAGATAAGTATCATTATCTCTACTTAAGGTGGAAGTGGGAAAGCAGTTAGTTAACTGTCCAAGGTTGTACCACTGGTCAGTGGTGGGTCAGAGGCTTGAACCCAGATGCAATCTATCCCCTGAGTCTGTATGCTTCAGCATTACACCATGGTTCCTTATAAGATATCATATCCTATCTAATAAAAGAGGAACATGGTAATTGGCGTACGACCGCTACCCTTCCCATTGGTCAATCAGCGAGATATGCAAATTAACTGCCAGCCAAGATGGCATCCAGCAGCCAGGCAGCTTGAAACTAACATGAGGCTTGCTTGCTTCAATGACGGAGGACTCCAACATTCCCCGCCTGCTCTGCCGGCCTCTGAGCCTGCAGTTTAAACATCGTAACAAATATAGAAGCTAAACAAAACTCCAGAAACCTGCTTTCAGCGAGCCCGGGATCTCAGAGCTGGAGTTGATACAGAGTTTCGATTATAGAACACAAACAAACCAGATACCTTCTTTCAGCAGCGGAGGCCTCAGAGCTGGAGCCAGAGCTAAAGCTGGCCCAGAATAAAAAAAAATAAAAAAAAATAAAATAAAAAATAAAAAAAAGGAGCGGTTGGGAGCTTCAGTCAGCCTGAAAACAGCCCTCAGCCCCTCACCCAGACTGGCCAGGCACCCCAGTGGGGACCCCCACCCTGAAGGGTGTGTGACCAGCTGCAAACAGCCATCATCCCTTCACCCAGGCTGGCCAGGCACCCCAGTGGGGACCCCCACCCTGATCCAGGACACCCTTAAGGGCAAACCAGCCGGCCCCCACACGTGCACCAGGCCTCTATCCTATATAGTAAAAGGGTAATATGCCTCCCAGCACCGGGATCAGCGGAGCCGTGAGGCCTCCCAGCACTGGGATCAGCGTGAGAGGGTGCAGCGCCCAAACCCCCTGATCGCCTTGTGGCTCTGTGTGTGACAGGGGGCAGGGCCACAACCTCCCTATCCACCCTGCTCTGTTCGTGACAGGGGAAGGCGCCCCAACCCCCTGATTGGCCCTGCTCTGTGTGTGACAAGGTACAGCGCCCCAACCCCCCCCCCCCCCCACGGGCCCTGCTCTGTGTGTGACGGGGTAGAGCCATAACCTGCCCATCGGCCCTGCCCTGAGTGTGAGAGTGGCGGCACCCCAACCACCTGATCGGCCCTGGTCTGTGGGTGATAGAGGGAGGCGCCCCAACCCCCTGATCTGCCCTGCCCTGAGTGTGACAGGGGGCAGTGCCCCAACTCCCCTATCAGCCCTACTCTGTGAGTGACAGGGGGGAGCTCCTCAACCCCCTGATCGACCCTGCTCTGTACATGACAGGGGGTAGCTCCCCAACCCCCTGATTGACCCTGCTCTGTGCGTGACAGGGTACAGAGCCCCAACCCCCCTCATGGGCCCTGCTCTGTGTGTGACAGGGGGTGGCGAGGCAACCTCCCCATCGACCCTGCCTTGAGTGTGACAGGGGGCGGTGCCCCAACCCCCCAATCGGCCCTACCCTGAGCATGACTGAGGGTGGCATCACAACCTCCCAATCTGCCCTGCTCTGTGCATGACAGGGGGTGGTGCCCCAACTCCCCAATCGGCCCTGCTCTGAGCCCCACCAGGGGCTGCACCTAGGGATTGGGCTTGCCCTCTGCCACCCGGGAGCAGGCCTAAGCCAGCAGGTCGTTATTTCCCAAGGGGTCCCAGACTGCAAGAGGGCACAGGCCGGGCTGAGGGACCCCCCCTTCCCCCTAGAGTGCACAAATTTTTGTGCACCGGGCCTCTAGTCTATATATATAAAACCCTAATATGCAAATAGACCGAACAATAGAACTGAACAACTGGTTGCTATGACGTGTGCTGACCACCAGGGGGCATGCACAGACCATGGCGGGCCATGGGCGGGATGGTGGAGCAGGTGAGCGGCACCAGACCAAGGCAGGGCACCAGTCGCTGTCATTGGGGCGAGCCTCTGATGGTTACTGAAAATTTTTTGCTTTTGCATGCCACGGTCCCACCAGTTGCTCGCACCCGCTGACAGTGCTGGCCCTCCTCGCACCCGCTGCCAGCACCCGGCATGGGTCCCGATCACTTGGCACCATCAGTGGGTGCAAGGGGCGGCTGCCAGCCCCATTTGCCCCTGAGGGCTCCTCCACCTCCCCCTGCTCCTGAGGGGCAATCAGGGCAGCAGCTGCTGCCAGCAGACAGGGGACTGGAGGCTGCAGCTGGAGAGGCCAGGCAGGGGTTCAGAGGGTGGTCTGAGACCTGCCCCTGTGCCCACTGCAGCCTCATAGTCCACGGTTCCTTTCAAGGTGCATGAATCCATGCACTGGGCCCCTAGTGTTCTTATAAGACTCACTCAGAAGAAAGATACAGAGAGAGAGAGCAGCAGGCCATTCTGAAAACAGATTGGAGTTTTGCAAGCACAAGTAAAGAAATGCCTGGAACCCTCAGAAGCTAGTGGACCTGCCAACACTTTGGTTTGGGACTTCGGGCCTCCAGAACTATAAGACATCGAACAGGACATTGTAGACATCATTCAAAATACACAAAACAAATTACATGGATGACTTAGATATTAAATGTTGCTATTAAAACCAAAAATTTATGCTGCATTAAAAAAAGACAATTCATGGTTTGAGAAAGATATTTGTAACAGATACAACCACAAAGGATTAATATATAAAATATATAAAGAATTTCTACAAATCAATAAGAAAATGACTAGCAAGCCCAATGGGAGGATTAACAAAGAATATAAACAGATGGGTAACAGAAAAGAAAATGGAAATAGCTCAAACATATGATAAGGAAAACATCCTCATTAGGGTATGGGAAATACAAATTAAGACAACCAGGAAACACCATTGTACATCCCTGAGATGGACAAAATATTAAAACATCTAATAATATTAGATGTTGATCAGAATGTGAGGAAACAGCTGCCAAACATGTCCAGAGATTCCGACTTAAACTGCGTGGGGTGGGGCCAGTCATCCGAATTATTTTTAAAGATCTTCAGGTGATTTCATTCCAACACAGTGAGGATCAGGGCACTCTTGAGGCCTAAACTCTGTCCTGAACACACTGCCCTCTAGTGGTCCCTATTTTCTCAACCGCATCCTTCACACCTCATGGCCTGGAGGTGAGACAGGTATCCTCAGTTCTCAGCTGCTACTTCCATATAACTGCTCCTTCCCACAACCTTGAAACCTACTCTTCCTGATTGCAGTCCTCCCCAGAGCCTCATCCCTCCCTCAGTCTTATTTTAGCACTGCTCACTGTCAAGTCCATCACCACCCCAGCCATAATTCTAGTGACTTCAACAGCCATGTAGAAAGTCCTTCATTCCCATGGCCTCTTAGTTCTTTGATAGTCTCTTTCCTAATGACTTTTTCCTGCAACATACCTCAGTCATGCTGTCCCCTAACCTAGATGTCATTATTACCAATGGCTGTACCCTCTCTATAATCTCAATTGCATTGCCAGCCTCCCACTTTCCAGCTACCACCTCCAACTCTTTCCCTCTGATGCCAACAAATCCCTAGCCCCACTGCACTGGACTAAAAGATTATGACCCATGCTTTCAACCATCCCTCTGCATTCACTACAGCTACCTTACTCTTCTCTCCTCAACCCAGGTTAAATCCAACTTACCACTGGACGACATTGAGCCTGAGCAGCTAAATGTGGTCAGAGAAAATACACACCCATGATGACTGTCACACTTAAAATTCATGACTGGGTCCCAACCTCAAGAGGGAGCAGCAATATTACTTGTTCTACTCCCCTTCCCTAGCCCATTGACTCTCCCAGTCTCCTATTTTACACGCCTTCCTCTCTCTTACACTTTTAACATCTTCTTCCCTTTCTCATTCTCGGCTGATGATGCTTCAATTTTTACAAATAAAATAGCTGCATCAGAAGAGCATTTCCATATGTGTGTTACATGCCATTCAGTTGGCTCTGACTCCAACTCTATGGCAATACTAGGACTGAGTGATGTCCACAGTGTCTTGTCCTCAACAGCCCTGCTCAGCTCCTGGAGACTCAGGCCTATGGCTTCTTTCATGGAGTCATTCCATCTCCTATTTGGCCTTCCTTTTTTCCTGCTGCCTTCTATTTTCCCTACATTATTGTCTGGGAAGTAAGATGTGCCCACAGTAGGACAGCTTCAGCTTTTTCATTTTTGCCTCCAGTGATGTTTCAGGCTTAATTTGCCCTAGGATCCACTTGTTCATCTCCCTGGCAGTCCAAGGTAGAGCTCTCATCTAACACCATATTTCAAACAAACTCGTTTTCTCCCTATCAGCCTTCGTCACTGTCCAGCTTTTGCTTCATACATAGTAACTGGGAATGTAAGGGTGTGGGTGATCTTAGCCACATCCTCCCCACAAAACTCTATTAGCCTATCTGAACCTGTTCTACCTGCACTCCTGAATAAAGTCTCTGTGTCAAGAGCCAATTCCTCCCCATTGAGCACGCCTGCTCAGCTACTCAAGCAAATCACCCTTGCTATTAGCCTGTCTACTGCATCACCATCTGTCTCTTCCAATGCATAATTCCAATTAGCCTATAATGCTACAATTTCCCCATATTTAAAAATACATTCCTTCCTTTGAACCTACAACCTCTTCCTCTTTGCTTCTCTTTACACTGGAACTCCTTGAAAGAGTTGTTTTCTCACTGACTCTAATTCTTTTCCTCCCATTCTCTCAAACCCTCTCCAATTAAGTTTCCTTCTCCATCACTCCAAAGAAATGGCTCTTCTCAAGGTCAGTAATGATCTCCACATTGCCAAGTCCAAGAGTCATTTCTCAATTTTTCTCTTAGCTGTACTATCAGCAGCATTTAACACAGTTAAAAGATTATGAAAAGTTTTCTACTTGGCTACTGGTACCCTATACTCTCTTCCCAATTTTCCTGCTAAATCACTGACATTTCTTCCCAGTGTCCTTCTCAGTCCTCAGTATCTCTCTGACATGAAACACCCAAGACGGTCCCTGACCACATTTGCTCTTAGTCATTATTCTGTAGACCCCTAGACTCTATATCCTGCTTTATTCCACCACCAGATAGGGCCTTTCGCCCCTTCAATAGACTGTAAGTTCTTGGAGGGCAGGACTTTGCTTTGCTCCTTATTGTATTCTCAGCACCTAGAGTAGTTCTAGGCACATAATACATGCTCAAAAAAAAGTTTTGCTGGATGACTAGTGGAACCACACTGGAGGACAATTTCACAATATTAGTGAAGGTGACCTGACTATTCCATGTCCAGTCTGGGATACAAGAAACATAGACAAAGATGGCTGGCCATTACAACACAACATGTAATAGTGAAGCATGAAACACACTAATTGTCCATTGATTGGGGAATGGATAAATTGTGGCATAGTCATACAATGGAATTCTATAAAGACTTTGAAATAATGGACTAGAGCTATATGTAGGAACATGAACAGTTACCAAAAATATAATAACCTATATAATAAAAGCCTAATATGCTAAGTGTCCAGTCGGCCAGTCAGCTGTTCAACCAATCAAAGCATAATATGCTAATGATATGCTAAGCCTCTCAACCACTCGCTATGACATGCACTAACCACCAGGGGACAGACAGTCGACCAGTTGACCAGTCACTATGACGTGCACTGACCACCAGGGGGAAGACACTCCAACCAGCAGGTGAGCTTGCTGCTGGGGTCTGGCCAATCAGGACTGAGCAAGACAGGCCAGACACTCCCTGGAGCCCTCCCACAGTCCTTCTCTGGCTGGCCAACCTCCTGTGTCCCTCCCTGGCCCTGATTGTGCACCGGTGGAGTCCCTCAGCGTGGTCTGCAACCTCTCGCAATCCAGGACCCCTTGGGCATGAAATTCATGCATGGGTGCGGTCCCTAGGCCTGGCCGGAAATTGAAGAACAAGAATCTGGCATGGAAGGGCACATCCCAGCTGACCTCTGGGCCCTGGGCAGCACCTGGGCCCCCAGGCCCCCACGTGCCTCCCTCCGCCTGAGTCATGGTGCCCGAGTCCCCAGTGGAGATGCGGTGAGCACGGCTGGATGCGGGCCAGGGTGCAGCGTGGGCCTCTGGGCCACCCAGCGATGCTGCCTGAAAATGTTAGACAGGCAGTTTCAGCCCAATCCCACAGACCAGGCCAAGGGACCCTACTGGTGCACAAATTTGTGCACCAGGCCTCTAGTCCTATATAATAAAAGCCTAATATGCAAATTATCCCCACAACCGGGAGTTCGACCAGGAGTTCAACCACTCACTATGACGTGTGCTGACCATCAGTGGGTGGTGTGGAACATGGTGGGTGTTGGCAACGCAGCGCTGGTAGCGGGCGGCAGTGGAGGCGCTGCTGGCCTCGATGGGCCCCGACGAGAGCAGGACTACAGCAGGATGATGGAGCAGGTGATCAGGCAGCGCCAGGCTAAGGAGGGTGCAAGCAGGGGCCCAATGGCCCCACTAATGGCCTCGCAGATGGCAACCATTGGCAGCAGCAGGCAGTGGGGCCACCGCCAGGCTCCCAGATGCTAAGGGAGCTGGGCGGGGGCCTGGCTCCAACCAATAGCCCCATAGACAGCAACCAGCAGCCGCTGGCAGGCCCTGATTGCCTGATCCTGGGCTGGGACGGGGAACTGGGGGTAGGTGGAAGAGACAAACTTCCTTCAGCGCCCAGGTGGGGGCTGGGGGTTGAGGGGTGCTGTGACCTCTCCTCGCCTACGTGGGGGCTTGGGTGACAGGGACGGTGCGGTGAGAATGCGGAGTGTCTGCGGAGCTTGCTCTCACTCCCCCTGTTACCCTCCCCCAGGACACTAGGGCTTGCACACGGGAAGCCCCTGCACTCAGGTGCCCGCCCTGCACCCTGCGGCTTCTTCCGGGTGAGCCAGGACATAGCCGCCGGGACTGCAGGGGCTGCTCGGGCTCCCTGTCGGTTTGCACAGGAGCTGGTCTGCAAGGCCAGCCGAGAGAGAGTGGCCTGCTCACTCGGCTTTCAGGCAGCACCGCTGGGTGGCCCAGAGGCCCACGCTGCACCCTGGCCCGCATCCAGCCGTGCTCACCGCATCTCCGCTGGGGACTCGGGCACCATGACCCAGGCGGAGGGAGGCACGTGGGGGCCTGGGGGCCCAGGTGCTGCCCAGGGCCCAGAGGTCAGCTGGGATGCGCCCTTCCATGCCAGATTCTTGCGCTTCAATTGCTGGCCAGGCCTAGGGACCGCACCCATGCATGAATTTCATGCACTGGGCCTCTAGTTAAGTAAATAAATGTATAGGATGTTATGATTTTTTAAACATTGGAAATCAATTCTGTCTAGTGTTTATGGGAGAGGACATGTGCAGTAAAATATAGAAATATTGGTGGGAAAGATACCCAACATCCTCAGGACAGTAGTTACCTCCAAGGAAGGTGGAAAATGAAACATATCTGTAACTTCTTTCTTTTAAAGCAAAAACACTGCTAAATATAAGCATTATAATATTATAATACTCTCTACTTTTATACACAAATAAGTATTTGTCACATTATTCTCTACTTTTCTATATGTATTTAAAATACTCCAGAATATTTTAAGTGAATAAAAAATGGTCAAGTTGCAGAAAAATAAAAGTTTTGAAATACAACCTGGTGGGCTTGAAAGCAACGACATTTGCGTAAAAGGGCATAATTTGCAGTCAGCAACAAAACTTGTTGCTAGGATTGCTTGGTTAATGTTCTTTTCTTGGAAAGGCGTGGTTTGGGCAAAGGAGAAAAGGAAACCAGGCCTATAAAAGGGAATGTCTGATTGGGCGTTGCCACAGCAGAGAGGGGCAGGTGCGGCAAAGGTGCAGGCTGTCCCACAGGCAAGGGTGTCTGTGTGTATGGGACACCAAAGGACACCTGTCACGCCTGAAACACAATTTGCTAACACTCACAATTGCAGAGCTCAGGAAGAATCACTGTTTTTAAAACTATTATTTCCCTGACATATAAAATATACATACATATCAATATACATGCCCTCTTCTGAGCTTCCCCTGCCCTCCACTTAATAGTTGGCTATGGCCTTCTTTTCATGTCAACAAATTGGATGTACAGGCATGATTTTTAATGGCTGCAGTGTTATCCCTGACTGTGTGACATTACTGTGGTTTACTTCATCAACCCTTAATTGTGGGGCAGGTTGTCTCCGGTTTCCCTGGGCACCAACCACTACAGTGAACGTAATTGCTGATTTGACTGTTTACTTAGGACACATTCACAGACATGGAATTCCTGGCCCAAAGCTGATTCACTTGAATTTTGATCCGCATTTCCGAATTGACTTTCTAGGAAGTGCTTCTGTTTGTTTAGCCCATTGGTTTTAAATCAGATTACACTCCCACAAACGGGGTAGGAGAAAACTTCCAATGCGCCTTGGGCACATGGCAAACTTGCTGAAATGGAGCGACCCCTCCCCAGCATAACTGCCTGCGGGCTGTTCGGGGCACCTTGGAAAAGACGGGGATCCGGCGCCCCTCCGGCTCTCCCGCGGGGACAGAGCTGGAAAAGCAAAGTTTCCCAAACAGGTGGGAAGCGCAGAGGAGGGGCGCGCCCGGACGCCCCCTGCGCTCCGGGGCTGGGGCGGGGCCCACGGGGCGGGGCCAGCCCTGGGCGGGCCGCGGGGCGGGACGGGGCAGCTCGGCCGTGTCCCCCTCCGGCCCGCCCTCCGGCCCGCCCTCCGGCCGCGTCCCCGCCAGCCCTGCCGACGTGGCGGGGCGGGACCGCCGGGCGCTCCCGCGCGCACTCGGCCGCCAGAGCGGTAAGAGCCCCCGGCGCCCTTCCCGGCCCCTTCCCCGGGCGGGCGGGCGGGGACAGCGGGTGGTGGGGAGACCGCGCCGTCGCTCCCGGTCCTGACTCCCGAATCCCGCACGCTGTGTCCCCTTCGGTGGGGACAGGCCACCGGGCGCGGGACCAGGAGGATCCGGGCTGGAGGGTGAAGTCCAGGGAGGCGCGGGTGGCGCGGCCGAGGGCCCTGCGTGGGTGCGGGCGTGTGAGTGTGTGTGTGTGAGTGTGTGTCGCTCGGGTCCACGCTCATGCACACACCCACACGCCCGCACTCCGGCTCTGCACCCTCGGCCGCCGGGGAGCCTGCCGCGAGCTCCGATGCATCCAGTCCCAGCACCAAGCAAGTTTGAGAAAGTTTTCCCAGGGTCCCAGGTCGGAGGCCCAGATGGCCTCGGGGTCTAGGCAGCTGGGGGCGCAGAGGGAGTGGTCCCCGGCAAGGCAGGGGCCTCCTTCTTGGGGTTCGCCTGCCCATGGACTTGGAAAACCGAGTGCAGGCCCTGACTTCCCACCCGAGCTCATCATTCCTCCCCCTGCAGACCCATGCCCTGCCTTCCACCCGAGCCAACATCCTAAACTGACACCACCTGGACTCACAGCCCTTGGGTTGAGTCCGACTCCCTAGCCCAGCCCCACCCATCCACCCACCCACTCTTACTCGCATTCTCCCTGGAATGTGGTGGGTATTTCCTCTCAAATCAGGCACCTGAACTTCATTGCCTTTTCCTAGAGTAGGAAGACATCTCTATAGGCTGTGAGGGCTCTGAGTATGCCCTGCTGATCCCATCAGTTACCAACCTAAACATCTTGAGGGATACCAACAGGTGGCTTTTAAAATCCATGTCTCTTGAACTCCAGAACGCCTCAGGCAACCCGCAGACCTGAGGGTCAGAATGGCTTTTCTCCTTGCTGCCCTCTTTTCTTCCTGGGGGCCCCTTTCCCACCTCATTTATATCCATCCTGTACTCTCTCCTTCCTTTCCCCCATCAAAATCTGAGCTCAGGAAAGAATGACACACTCTTTACATTGCGAGCTTTAAGCAAAGGCATGAACCTTTCAGGGTGGAATTTGAGGCGCAAGCGAGCCAATGCAGAAGGAATTTGAGGGTGGGAGGGGGCCTTGCTGAATCTCAGCGATTCAGTCCATATAAGTAGTCATTTATTTATAAGACCAGCTTAAAGCAAGCATTGTTTCTCTTACATCAGTGCCAGACAATATATGCAACTTGGGTGAATATCTGAGGGTAATAAACCAAGCTAGGTGCTTGTTGGTCACAGCCCCAGAGGAGACTGTGACATAGAAACAAATACTCCATTAAGTGCAATAGAAGCATCACATAAAAGTATTGCAGAAATATAGAAGAGGCAGCAATTTAATTCTTCAGAAGGAGCAGGGCACATTATGGAAAATTTCGGAGTGAAAAGTGACATTAGGCATTGAGAAACAAACCGGAGTTGGAGGCAGGGCAGAGGAGCCAGCATAAGCAAAGGCAGCGAGGTGGGACGGTTTACGAGCTGTGTGGGCTCCTCTGATGGAAAGTCTGGTGAGGCAGGAGTCAGGGTGTGTTGAGAGCTGCAGGAGGCAGAGAGAGAGAGAGAGAGAGAGAGGGCGATTGGAGCTGGGCTATGAGGGGCCACTGATGCTGTGCAAAGGTGCTTCTAAGCAAGAAAACAAATAGTTCCCTTCTATGTTTCAGAAAAATCCCTGGCAGACACATGGGGCCAGGCCTGTGTCCTTGTCCATAGGCACTCTTACAAACTGATTAGGAACCTCTCTTCTAGAGTTGTTGTTCCTGGTCCTTTACTGACCTGCACTTTTTAAAACCGTGTTACCAAATTCTTGTTTTGCCAAATGAAGCCATATGTAAAAAGATATCCATCCACTACATCGCTGTTTCATCAGAATGAAAGACAGTACAATCCCAAGGAAAGCTAAACTTGGAAAATGAAGGCAGTCCTTTATATTTAATAAATTTAGATTGATGAAAAACTGGCTACCTTGTCCTCATTTTTCTGTCATCAGTCTGGTGTTGGAGAACAAAGTATTCGGATCTTTGTGTCCAGCCTTACTTTACAGAGGAGGAAGTGAGGAAGCCCAACAGAAGTGAGTGAGTGATGCCCACCAAGGGGCGGAGGGACAGAGCACAGCTCTCTCCACCTCAGAATCCCATCCCTCCCACCCTCACTAGTCCTTCATGTAGCCTCTGGGCCCAGTCACTCCGATGTCCATCCTGACTATGTAAATTCATTTCTGATGCTGGACATTTGCATATACTCTTATCCCATCATGCCTCAAACCACATCAAAGACATTTCACAGGTCCTCCCTTGCACGAGATCAGTCTAGTTCACCTCTCCCTTAATTGAGATGCTGTTTTACATCATCATTTAAGTAGTTCGTGTTAGCTGAATTCATTTCCTGGACCTTCACTGACCAGGAATAAGATATAAATGCATTATTCATTTTCTGAAGGATAGTAATCACGTCTTCTCTTTTAAAGTTATTTTTGGAACTATGGTGCTGCTGCCCCACTACATAGCATCGTTCTGGGAGCCTTTTAGGTAATGATTGCATTTACGCATGAAAAAACTAACTTAGTCCCAGCTCACAAAGGCTTCTTTATATGCCCCTTCCTCTCCTTGGAGTTTACTGAAGAAGCCTCCTTGTTTCTGTGGGTTGAGTCTCCCCAGCATCAAAGCCGTGATGTAGCTGCCGTGATCAATGTTCCTAACCATAAATCAGGAGAGATTCTGAAGCCGGACTGCCTATGGGCACCCGGCAGGGATGAGACTGTCCCGGGAAACAGTGTGTGCATCACGGCTGTGGTCCGGGTGGACGCCAACAGTAACAGCTCAGAAACAGCTGTGTATCCAGAATACACAATTTCTGATGATTTCAGACAAAAGGGCAAAGTCTTAAAAAATGATTGCGTCTCTCCTGTCATAAGGACACCCAGAGTGAAGGCCTACCAAAACAAACAAAAAAGATCTCTCTTGTGTTAGTTTTGGTTTAGGGGGAGGTAGAAGTAAAGAGATTAGAGATGTGTGCAATTGGAAGTTAAAGTAGGGCTGAATATTATAGTGCCCATTTTTACTATATAAACAGATGTAAAAATATAGTCCTTCTTAAATTGATAAGTTGTCCATAAACATTTTTAATAGTATCAGTTCAAATACTCATCTTCTTGGGTATTTCTGAAGGAATGGTCTTGTGTTGCTGGTTGAATGCAGAGAGGTGCAGAGAAGAGAGATTTTGTTGCAGCAATATTTCCAGAATTGAGGTGAGCTGACCTAAGGCAATTTGGCCATTAGAGATGAGTGAGGGCTGTAGGTTTCCTCCCTTGCAAACCTCTCGAAGGAGAGTGAAGTTCTCAGAGTTCTGCCGCCCACTCGCACGGATACTACCCACTGGGTTCAGTTATACAGCTTGTTCCTGGAGCTTGATGTCCTAGCTCTGTCCTTTTGGGCCTCTGGGAGGACTCGGGTAACCTCTTCAGCTTCAGTTTTTTTCTTCTCCCAAAATCAGCTAGAAGAATTAGAAACATTCTACTCCACAGGGCAATAAGCTGCTGGGCTCAGTGCAATTGTGTGCCCTGGTAATGGAAGGGCAGAAAGAACCTGTACATTACTTCTTGCCAGTCACCTATCTTAAGCCCCATTGCCATCTCATCAGTGAAAATGATTTCTAACATCCCTTATGCTAATTAGCACACCCTGGAGTACCTACCCGAGAGGGTAAAAGTTGAACCCTCTGAAGAGGTGAACTCAGTTACAGATACTGAAATGCTAACTAAAGACCTCTGGCGAGCATATTCCTGAATACGGGACTTCAGATGTTAACCCACCACTGCCAGGGCGTAAATGACAACCCACACACATGGCATCTGGTATATGCTGGAGTATTTTAACATTATGAATGGTATCATAACACATTTAGGGCAGAGCACACACGACAAAGTGCTCATAATGCTTTTTATTTGCCCACGAATGTTTATCACAGCCAGGTTTATGTTCCTGCTTATAGGAAAGTGAAATAGTTTGGAGCTTCTTAATAATTCAGGTTAATGATAAGGATTTTCAAATTATCTTACAGAGAAAATAGACAGTGTCTGTGACCAGCTGTTGATGAACCAAAACTAGGAACAAAAGTGATGTCTCAACATCATTTACTCATAGACCCATTCTCCTTATGGTCCTGCCCCTAGCACCCAGATGAGGATAGGATAAATTAGGACGGAGAACTCTTTAGGCCATGGCAGTCAAGCAGTGTCCTAGGCCATAAGTCAGCAAACATCTTCTGTAAAGGGCCAGATAATAAATATTTTAGGCTTTGCGACTTTGTGGGCCATATGGTCTCTGTTGCAGCCATTCAACTCTGAGAAGCCGTAGGCAGTACATAAACATATGAGCATGTCTCTGTCCCAATAAAACTTTATTTACCAAAACAGATGGAGGGTGAGATTTAGCCAGCAGGCTCTAGTTTGCCAACTGCCATCCTAAGCCAATCCTGACAATGTTTTCCCAAAGATCTTATAAATTTCCAAATGACAGTGGCTTTTCAAGTAGCCTCCCTCGATCCCCTCCCCACCTCCACCCTGCCCCCATGAACCGCAGTAACTACCCTTCTCTGTACAGCGGCCTTATATCATTCTTTACTGTTTCAACTAGGCATTGGTCATACTTATTGACAGACCATCTCCAACCTTGATTATCCTGAGTAATTGGGGACATCTGGGTGCCATTAAATGAAACACAAAAGTTAAGAGGAAGATCTAGTGTTAATGATAAGACAAGTTTCCTTTTGTCTAGGAAGAGATGTTCAACTGGCCATTAGAGCTACTTATCCAGGGATAGACTTTCTTTATAATAGCATATTAATATATAACACTATATATTACATATATACACTGAGTGGCCAGATTACTATGACCACCCCATCAGTACTTCATTGACACTTCCAAAAATACTGAATATTGAAAACTTCCTAAGCAAATACTCTCAAGGTTTTATTATTATTATTTGCATAACTAATTCACTTCATTGTACTGATGGGGTGGTCATAATAATCTGTGCGGTCATAATAATCTGGCCACTCAGTGTATATTCTTAGTAATTAAGGTGTAATTTGTATACCATAAAATTCACATACTATAAAATTCACTATATATATATATATATATATATATATATATATATATATATATATATAATTGATTTCAGAGAGTAAGGCAGAGGGAGATAGAAACATCAATGATGAGAATCATTGATCGGCTGCCTCCTGCACGCCCCCTCCTGGGGATCGAGCCCACAACCCAGGCATGTCCCCTTGACTAAAATCGAACCTGGAACCCTTCAGTCCACAGGCTGACGTTCTATTCACTGAGCCAGACTGACTAGGGCACAGAATTCACTCGTTTAAAGTGTATACAGTTCAGTGGTTTTTAGGATATTCACACAATTGTACAGCCATTACCACTATCTAATTTTAAAACATGTTCATCACCCAAGAAAGAAATCTGTACTCATTAGCAGTCACTCCTCATTCCCTTTCCCTTCAGCCTCTGGAAACCACTAATTTACTTTCTGTCTCCATGGACTGGAGGTAGACATTTGAGATTCATGACATGCAAGTGGTGTGATAAACAGAAAGGCATGTGCTTCACCAAGGGGGAGAATGTAGCAGGAAAAGGAATTAGCCAGATGACTGCTCTTTGAGGGGATATGAGGGTTGGGGATATAAGTTCTTTCTAAGTCTACATCACCAGGTGGCCAGTATGTAAACTAGCTTCTCACATCCCATGGTTTTAGCAGCAACCTGAGATTTGACCAATTGGTAAACACCATGGTCAACAAAAATACCCATTGATTTGCCTGAGACTTGGCTTCTTGTGTAATGAGAACACTGTCTTCGTTTTATCCAAAAAAAAAAATTATCATTTAACCTACTTTCTAGATCTGTGCTATCCAATAAGGTAGCCACTAGCCATATAGGCCTATGTAAAATTAAAATTTTAATTATTTAAAATGAAATAAAATTTAAAATGTACTAAATAAAATTAACATTTTTAATATGGCAGTAGCCAGATTTCACATGCTCAGTAGCCACATGTGGCTATTAGCTACCACACTGGATGGTGCAGATTTAAAACAGTTTCATCATCAGAGAAAGTTGTATTGAACAGCGAGGTTCTACATGATATCTACATGAGAATGAGTTTTCTGCTTCTCGGGTTGTTTTGTAATGGCTACATTCCTCTTTGGCTTAATACACCACTTCTTTGCTTCCCATTTTATCCTCATGCATCCCTGTTTAAATTATTATTCAGAGCACAGGCCTTCATCAGCTGGTACCCAACAAAGCATACTTATGTGCATGTATGTCTCTTTCTCAATGTGAATCTCTGATGACATGGCGGAGCTAAATGTCACGTGTTTTTTAATAAGCTCTTAGGTATTTTCTATGCTAATTCTCATTGCGACAAATATAATTAACCAAGTCTTACTACATAAATAATTTCCCAGACTCAAATAATACTTCTAGTTACCATTTGTATATCGGTGCAAAGCAAGCAAGAGATCCATGAAAGGTTAAAGATAGCACTGTAGGTTTTATTAGTTTCCTATTGCTGCTGTAACACATTACAACAACCTAGTGGCTTATAACAACACAAATGTATTTTCTTACAGTTCTGGAGGTCAGAAGTCTAAAATGAGTTTCACTGGGCTAATGTCAAAGTGTTGGTAGGGCTGGTTTCTTCTAGAGTCTCTGAGAGGAGAAGGGTCTCCTTGACTTTTTCAGCTTCTAGTAGTCACCTGTATTCCTTGGCTTATGGCCCCCTCCTTGCCTTCAAAGTGCATCACTCCAATCAATCTCTGCTTCTGTCATCACACCACCTTTTCCTCTTGATAGTCAAATCTCCTCTGCCTCTCTTTACTAAGGATACTTAGGATTTCATTTAGGACCCACCCAGATAATCCAAGATAATCTCCCCATTTTAAGATCCTTAATTTGATCATATCTTCAAAGTCCCTTTTGCCATGTAAGATAATATTCACAGATTCCAGGAATTAGGATATCTTCGGGATATGTGTTCAGTCCACCCCAAGATTACATAAAGTTTATTATTGATTTACCCCAGCAGACTTAATTTAATCATTTAGGGCTTTGAATTAAAGTTCAACAATTCATATTAAAACAGAAAGTTTTTGTTTGTAATTATGTTGGCAGATAATAAGATGTCTGATGATGCTGGTGACACTGTAGCCCCTGGAGACAAAGCAGAAATTACCGAGATGCCCAATAGTGATTCTTTATCCAAAGATGCAGAGGTGCACTGTGATTCAGCTATGATTTCAAATGAGCCAATGCTGGCTGACCCCAGAGGAGATGCATGTGAAAATGCAGCGGTTCAGGGTGAGGAGATTGCTGACACTGGGCACACTGACCAGCCCGAAGACACCAGTGCCATGGATCCGCCCCCCAATGGAGAAGTGACTGAGGAGGTGCTTGCCCAATGCATTGATGCCGTCAGCCTTGAGGCAGAACTTGGACCTGAAATACCCCTGAAAGAACAGAATAATCCGGTAGGAGTGGTTCATTCGGTTTAGTTCAACCTAAATTCTTACTGATACCTACCATGGGCACGGATTTGTGCCAAGCTCTGTGGGAGGGGGTTGGGATTCAGAATAATCTATGATGTAACCTTATGAGCATAGCTGGTCATTATAATATTTGCATTTTGATAATTGTGTTAATAATAATAACAGCCACTAATAATTGGATACATCCTGTGTGCTGGGCACTCTGCTAGCCACTTTATATGTTATATAATTCACTCCATACAAAAGTTGTTTGCGGCTCTAAGCTAGATAGTATTAACCTCAATTTGTAGACAAGGCAACCAGGCATAGAGATTTTAAACAACCCAGTAAGATACTAAGCTATGCAGTAGTAAAATGGAAAATATTGTAATATTGAACATAATGAGTCCAAATTATTAAGGAGCCTGATTTCACCCTAAACGAGTCAATGTTTCTTTAATAGAACTTAAATTTTAATGCACATTTACAAATCCACTAGGGCGATCTTAGACATTCAGACCACTCTTTTATCATCCTATACCTTCCACCTTCCAGGGGACCAGAGGCAGGCATGTTCTCTGCCCCTTTCCTTCAGCACCTGCATCTGTCTCTTTGTGGGGAAAAGATAGACCACTGTCTCCTGTTTGCTACCTTGTGACACATCAACACAACCATGGAGCTGGCTTTTGTTGGTATTTCCATCTCCATCCATGTGGGGACTGGTGGGGATGGGAGGCACCCAGCATGAAAGGAGGAGGTGGGCTGCTCTCCTCCTATCCTCCGTTCCAGAGTGATGGTACAGGATGGGGGGATGGGGGCCTTCCCTCAGCCATGCCCCAGCCCTGCTCATCCTGCACTGTCACTCACATCATCTCCAAGGGACTAGGCTGCACGCCCTGTGGGAGGGGAACTAAACAGGGAGCCAGGGGGCCTGGGCTTTCCTCCTCCAACCTGTCATCATGTCTGTTAATTTGGGCAAGACACCTAATTTCTCTGTGCCTCACTTTTTTCCTCTATAAAATGAAAGGTTTACACATGAAGATATCCTTCTGACTAATGTTTTATGATTCTTTTATTCAAAATCAACTTCCGTTTTGATTTTTTCAATTACAGTTCACATTCAGTAGTATTTTGTATTGCTTTCAGGTGTACAGGGTAGTGGGTTAGACAATCATACACTTTACAAAGTGCTCCTCCCCCCACCCCACCCCCCAATATTATCAGTACCCACCTGGCACCCAACATAGTTATTACAATATTACTGAGTATATTTTCTAGGCCGTACTTTACATCCCCATGACTATTCTGGAGCTACCAAGCTGTACTTCTCAACCCCTTCACCTTTTTCACCCAGTCCTAGAAAATCAGCTTCTTAGTTTCCTTAGAACTGTTCTGAGATGGGCTTTCTCGGAGAGGAGGGTGTTTTCCAAGACAAGATGTTTAAACAAAACCAAACAATTATCTTGTAAGGATGTTAGCTGGGAGTTGGATCAGATATGGTCAACATAAATGCACACTTTTGTTTCTGAGTTCAGAGAGTTCTCAGACCCTTTGAATTCACCCTGGGCCCCATAAGGGCTTAAGAACTCACAGACTAGAGGTTCTGTGACCGTAGCTGAACATTTCAACCAATGGGGGAGCTTTAAAAAAATACTGATGCCAGGGTCTGGGCTAGTCTGGGTTCTCCAGAGAAACAGAACCAACAGGATACATATTTATAATTCCTCTACCTATAAATACCTATATGCCTGACTCTGGAACCCCTTTTCCCCCCCATGCTATCTTTCTATTGTGGGGAGCATTGGTTCCTAATTTTTATTATAAGTGCTACTGTTAATAAATACCTTTGTTGATTAGGAAAAATATATCTTAGCCACAACATCCTGAGATGACTTAAAGAAACTACATAAGTTCTACCTAGTCAAAATATATGTTCCTGATGCCTAGGTTATTCATTCAATTTCTGACTTCTAATAATTAATGATTGTTAATAAAGATAGCACAATAAAAAGTCAGTATGCTCCTATACATCTGCCTTCTTAAATTTTTTGAGCAAATTGAATGGATCCTGCTTTTGAAAGCACTTTATAAATCTCTTTGATGCTGCAAGAATGAGCCAATAGGCAGCTAGATGCCTCCCTCCTGCATCTGCACAACTCTGTTAGCTTTCAGGGACTTTGTTAAAGGTGAGCATTTCCTCATAATGAACTATCACACTAGTATTTGGATGGAAGTGCAAATATTGGCTACAGAGTTGGGACCGTGGCTCTGGATGTATACGTGGCATTGCCCTCAGGAGCTCGGGTAGAACCAAGCTGTGGGAGGCACACCTGAGAGTATGTTTGTTCTAAGAAAGGCAGAAAGCTGATAGGGCTGGTTGGAAAGGGTATCCCTTTCACGCGGGTCATGTTTAAACTCTTCTAGGTAGTTGCAAATTTAATCTTTTTTTAAGGATTACCAGAAAAGAGGATTCTACTATCTCTTTTGGTAACCTATTCTTTTAAGTTAATATTAGAAGTCAGTTTTGTGCCTCATCTTCAAGCATTGTTCATTTGTTCTATTTTATTTGCTCTTTGCTGGACACTTATAGGAAGTCCTCTCACAGGGATGAAAACAACTGTGGGATTTTTTTGGGGGGGTGGAGGGTGGGTGTTTGTTTGTTTTTGCTTTATTTTTATTTTATTTTTTACTTAACTCCCTTCATTTATTTTATTTTATTTTTTCTTTATTGATTAAGGTATTACATATGTGTCCTTATCGCCCCATTGTCCCCCCACACACACTCATCCCCTCACTAACCCCCCCCCCCCCGTGTCTGTGTCCATTGGTTGGGCTTACATGCATGCATACAAGTCCTTTGGTTGACCTCTCCCCCTTACCCCCACCCTCCTCTACTTTCCCTCTGAGGTTTGACGGTCTGATCAATGCTTCTTGTCTCTGGATCTGTTTTTGTTCATCAGTTTATGTTGTTCATTATATTCCATAAATGAGTGAGAGAAAAAATAAAGAAAACAATTATTTTTCTGATCCACAAGAGGATGAACTCTACAAAAAATCTTGCATCATAAGTTCATTTACAAGTTGACTGTTTGGATCGTGAACACAGGCCCCCGAGGAATGGCAGGTCCTATAGAAAAACAGCCAAATTCAAAAGCCTATTTGACCCCAGGTATAGCTGAGCCTGAAAGCATCTCATCACCCTATTTTAAAATCTTCTATGGAAAAAATGTCTGCTTAAAAAAAACCCAAACCTGGTAGAAGAGCCTTTGAGACAGTATTATAAACCAATATCTTCTAGGACACACTGCATTTTGTAATAATGTGCTTAAATGTGTATATCTTTCTCTAAGTGGCTTGTATCTGCAGTTACTTTGGGTATGAGGTCCCTTAAAATCCTTTGCATTATTAGCTTCATCTTTGCCTGAGTCAGCAGGGTGGCCATAACTCAGCAGGGAGGGTGGTGTGACCAGGAGGGGCCTAGAAAAGAGGAAGAGGCCAGTGGTTCTGCCAGCTGCTCAGCTGGCACCTCTGCTTTGAAGGATCACACCATTCACAGCTTATGCTCTCACAGAAGCTATCTCATCCTTGGTGTTACTTCTCTTTCTCATCCATTCTTATGTACAGACTGGAAGCCATTGAATTGGCGCTTCCTGCAGGAATCCACTCTACAGCATCCATGAGACATGTTGGACTAGATACTTCAAGGCCTCTGTCAGTCCCATGACACCATGTATCATGCCCAGAAATCTGGTGAAACTAGCTTCAGGATGCCTACAGTCTAGGTGGGGTATAAAGGCAGTGTGGTATGAAGTAATTACAGCATGTCCTATAGTGCTAGATAGGACAGGCACGAGGGAAGAATGAGATGGGACACTTAAATGAGTCTTAAGGAGTCAGGAAAGTTTTCAGCCTCAGTTCAGAGCTGGTTGTCTTCGATACTAATCAGGAGTGACATTTATTCCCAGAGATCTTGTAGGACCTTATTATATACTAGTCCATCGCCCCCCAAAAGATCCTATCTATATCAAATGTCCCTAAACTCTTAACACCAAGAAATGTGACCCAGAGTGAAGAATGCCATCCCTACTGCTCAACACCAATGCATAAGGCTAATTATGAAGGTGAAGAATCCAGAAAGTACTCTTCAAGGAAAACATAGACTACCACCAGATAGTTCTTTCCCTAGAAAAGGAGAAGCAGAATGTTTAAGTAAGAAAATTGCAGTTGAAGGAGACAAAGAAGAGAGAACATAGGCCAAGACATGCTGATAACAGATTTTTGCCTCTTCAATGAGTAGAGTTTGCTCCAATTCTGTTTGAGTATTCCCCCTTTTAAGCCTGATCTACACGATGACACTAAGATGCTGGTGCCATTTGGTCATATAGGGCAGTGCTTCCTAAATTTAGTGGTGTATTGGAATCACCTGGGAAATTTGTTTAAAATTCGGATTCCTGGGCTCTACCCTGAGAGATTCTTATTCAACAGATCACAGTGGAAGCCAAGACTCTATTTTTAATAAGTTCCCCCAGATGATACTCTTGCAGTCTGTGGACCAGTATTTGGAACACAAAAAGAGGTAGTTGTGGGGTGGGGTGAGATTGAGAAGATGGGGAGTTCAGTATTGAACATGCTATGGGACATCTAAGGGAAGAGATTTTGTAAGCAGTTGGTGATAATGGTCTGGAGTCCAGGAGAGAGAGAGAGAGTCTGGAGGCCATGAGTACTTGGATACTATTTAAGGAATTGGAATGGGGGAGATTGACCAGCTGTTATTAAAAAAAGAAAAAGAACAGAGACCAAGGACTTGGCCCAGGAAGGCTCCTATTTCTAACACAATTTTGTCATTCACAGTTCTTAGATTCTCTTTGATAGGTTGTGATAGATAACAAAGAAGTTGAGGTGTTGAGAATTACCTCTTCTCTCCACAATCTCGCCATCACCGTCAATAAGTGAAATCAAATCTCAAATCACATTGTACCACACTGACATTTTTAAATTAAACATCAATTAACAAGAAAGTTAAAAACAGATCATAAAATCTGTTTCTTTCTTTTTTTTTAATATATTTTATTGATTTTTTACAGAGAGGAAGGGAGAGAGATAGAGAGTTAGAAACATCGATGAGAGAGAAACATCGATCAGCTGCCTCCTGCACATCTCCCACTGGGGATGTGCCCGCAACCCAGGTACATGCCCTTGACCGGAATCGAACCTGGGACCTCTCAGTCCACAGACCAACGCTCTATCCACTGAGCCAAACCGGTTTCGGCAAAATCTGTTTCTTTTGTAGGCTTGAGAACATCCTTTTGTTCTGTCCCTTTAGGGGCTCTGACCACCAGCCTGAGTGAAAGGTTCACTCAAGGCAAATGCCTAGAATTCTAGAGGCAGGTTTTTTCCCCTTATCGTTGACATCAATCAACCAGAATTCCCCGGAGTTCAGAGCTGGATAGAAAACCATTTAGCATAGGGCAACCTCCTTTCGTATATCCTGTTCATGTAAAGGTAGGAAGAAGCTTTAAAATATATTTAATCATCTCCAAACCTCAAATACTTTTAATTTCATCATCTAGAACTCCTTTCAGATATTCAGAATGCTAGTTAACAGTCCACCGTGTTTACCAGTTAAAACCCGTTTCTGCACCTCAGTATGCTAATTAGCAAATCATCAAATGTTAATGGAGATTCAGATAATAGAACACACTGGTGTAAGCCAGTGTGTTTTTGTGTATAAGAAGGACTACACAGACTTTTAATTCGGGTTAAGTAATTAGTGTTCAATTTATTACGGTCACAAATTCGAAATTTCATTTCTCCCTAGGCTTTATATTCATCTCACAAATTTTTATTTAGAAATCTAGCAAAATGAACAATCACTTTCAAGGGATTTTTGATTAATGCTTGGTCCTTTTTACCAACTTAAACATATTTAAATATTTTTAAACAGCATGCATACATTTAATATGTTCTATTTCCTTTTTAAGTACCTCATTTACCTACTTAAAGAAAACCTTGCTGAGTGCTTAAGAATAGTTACAAATATATTAAATTAAGTTTATAGAGCGGACCTAAAGACCTCTTAGGTATTATAATAATATGCATAATTTTAGGAAGATTTCAACTTAAAATCAGAAGTCTGATAATTCAGTTATTCATTTTAATTGGTTTTCAAAAATTGATGCTCTCATCGGTCAAATTCCTTAAAACCTTAGTAGTACAGAAAAGACCAAATATGCACAAAAATATTAATAGCCTGACTTTGATGCTTTCAACCTTTCTATATTAATTTTAAGTCTTCCCAGAGCTAGATGATCCATACACACCAAAGAAGAAAATTACCTGGAAATAACTGAAGCCATTTTTCAGCCAATATTTTGACAGAGCTATAGGCATCCAGAGCAATTCCCATGCTCCCAAATGTCACACTGAGTCCACTTTTAGAGAAGCTATGTCATGAGTTACAAAACTTAAAAAGGGCAGCTCTTATCATGCACATCCCTAGACACATGCTATATACAGTACCTGATTCTTGATCTACTCAAGTAAATAGGACAACCAGGTTGATCTATGATCTTAAGACGGGTTCATTTATTTTCTAGTTAAATGTTAGAGACCTTCAAATTCTATAGAATCTAAAATTTATACATTTTTTCTGTCTCATGATACCATTGAACTTTTTAGCCTAAAGTAAATAAATGTATTTTCCATTGGAAGATCTTTAAATAAGATACCAGAGATATACATGTCTTTTCTATTTAAAGACCTTTGAACTTAATGGAATCTTGAATTCTTTCCTATCCTTAGGACTGCACAATGGTTTTAGACATTTAAATGATCTCCAGTTGAGTTTTGATATTCCTCTTGATCAAGCCAGATCTGAGTTGTAAGAGATGAGGTCATTCCTCTGCAATTGTATGGGGAGGGAGGAGGAAATTCAGAGAGTTTTCATCTAATGGCTTCTGAGTTCTCTGTAAAATAGGATGTAAAGTTGTCTGATAAAGGAGGTGGGGGTTACATGGCAAGAGGGTGAGAAAAAAAAGGTTTAAAATAACTATATTTGATCATGGAAGATCTGAGTAGGTCCAATCTGTCTACTTTATAGCCTCAAAAGTTTGGGACATTAAAGCCATTTAAAGTGGAGACAGTACTCGTGGTGAGATAGAATTATAATTCATGCTGAACATTTAGTTTATATGGTTTTTGCATTAAACATGCACAGTTAGTCATTTGAGTATTTGCCACTGATAAATATTCTTCACAGCTGATTAGGTCACATCTCAATGTCAAAGGAGCTTTATTAATAAATCAATTGAAGTTGTCACTTATTATACTGCAAAAAGTTCCAAATTTATTTCACAGTTATTTCCATTTGCTAGTCAATTACCAGCTGTCAGAACATATTAAGTATTGTAAATTTGAGTCAGAAGCTGTCACCCTTAAGTGTATTAACTCTCCTTAATCACATAGGTAGTGATTTTTTCCATAAAAGAATGATATTATTCACTAGCTTACATCTATCTTCATGATGGTATAAAATTGCCATTGGCTTCCATTGCCAGAGTGAAGTAAATCAATGTAGACTCCAAAAATGAAAGCTCACAGTCATGAATCATGAGTATTTCCATTCATATTAACAGGCTTTTCATTGTTTCCAACAGAAAAAATGTCAGCCAGTTTCAAAGCTTTTTACTTCTTAGTGTTAAAAATGTAGTTTCTTATTATTGTTATTATTAATTATTATTATTATTATTACTACTAGTTAACATTTATGAAGTATTTCTTAAGTGCCAGGAACTATGCTCACAGTTTTATATGAATTATTTCTTTTAATCTCCACAATAAACCTCTGAGGCCATTGGTTCTTATACAGAAGGTGTTTATACTACCATACCTTGTGTTCTGTAATGAAGTAAACAATGGCTTAAAGGACTTGAGTAACTTGTGGTCCAAAATGGCACAGCCTAGAGTCAAACCCAAGCAATTTAATTCTATAACCTTTTCTCTTGACCAGCAGTGTACACTGGTGGATGGTTTGATATTTACAGGTGAACCAGTTAGGAATGCATTTGGGTGCAAGTAATTAAAATCCAACTTATAGTTGCTTATAAAATAGCAATTTGGGTGTGTTTTTTCTCACTTGACAGAAAGAATGGAGATAGGCAGCTACTCACATTGGGTTAGCAGCTCAGCAGTGGCAGCACCACTGGACTTTCCCTTATGGCAACAAAAATGGCTGCTTCTGTTTGAAGCATTATGTCTACATTCAGGGCAGGATAAAGGGAGAGGGAAAGAGCTGGCACTGGCCATAACTTTATAATTCATTATGAAAACAAAGCGTTCCCAGTTATATCTCATTAATTTAAAACTGTTTCACATGTTTACTCTTTCTTAAAAAAACATGTTTGGCCCAGCCTGCATAGCTCAGTGGTTGAGCATCAACTCATGAGCCAGGAGGTCACGGTTCAATTTCCAGTCAGGGCACATGCCTGGTGTGCGGGCTTGATCCCCAGTGTGGGGCGTGCAGGAGGCAGCCGATCGATGATTATCTTTTATCATTGATGTTTCTATCTCTCTCCCTCTCCCTTCCTCTCTGAAATAAATAAAAATATTTTTTAAAAAAATGTTTGTACTGATTTTAGAGAGAGAGAGGAAGGGAAAGGGGAGAGAGAGAGAGAACATCAATGAGAGATCGGCTGCCTCCTGCATGTTCCCTCCTGGGGATTGAGCCCACAACCCAGGCATGTGCCCTGACTGGGAATCAAACCAGAGACATCTAGGTGCCTGGGACAACGCTCAACCAACTGAGCCACACCAGTCAGGGCCACACGTCCACTTTTATCTGCAAGAATGGCAGACAGCAGAGGAAGGGAGTTGGAGATGACTGATGGACCAAGCTTGGGTCAAAAGTTATATAATTTACAAACTTTGTAGGAATTTTTCACTTCTTTCTTAACTACTTTCTTTCTTTTTGGAGTGAAAGAACTGTGATTCTCCAAGTCCTAATATGTTCTTGCCTCATTTTTTAGAATGTATTCTATATAATAAAAGGCTAATGTGCACATTTTCCCCTCAACTGGGAGTTCGACCAGGGAGCAGGGCCAGCCAACTGCCCAAGGCCCCTCCCTCTGGCCAGCCCCACTCCCGATCAGCCCCCACCCCCATCCCGTTCAAGGCTGGCCGGATCCGACCCATGCACAAATTCGTGCACCAGGCCTCTAGTTCCTAGATAATAAGAGAAAGCCATGGTTTCACTAATTGGATCAGAATACATTGGTTGCAAGTATTGCACACTTAAGAAAACAGATGAATTTTAGTTATTTATTCAACAAATAAATGTATTGAGCACTCATTATATATCATGCACTCTTCTGGGGATACATGAGTGGAGAGGAGGAGAAAATAGAAACACACACACACAACACACACACACACACACACAATGCAGGAATCTCATGGAACCCAAAGACAGGAATGCAGCAGAACCTCGAAGAGGAAGAGGAACCAGGGCTGAGGCGGTATCAGGAATTTGAATAGATCCTCTGAATATATCTCCTTCACTCTGCTCATGCTGCTTCCTCTGAATTCTTAGCCTGCCAGGTGGATAGAATATGGTCGCCCTACATTCCCCAAGTTTCCATCTTCTATTCAAGCAACCAGTCTCTCTCAGTCCTAATTCAAACACCTAAGCAAGAGGTTTTGATTCCACTGAGCCCATGGACAGGGAGAGATATGGTTGCAAAGGTCATTGTGAGTGGAGTGGACACTTTGAAAGCTGTCTACCTTAAAAGGCTACCTGTTGCTGCTTCGATTTCCAGGCTCACTGATGCTTTTCTAGACACTTTGCCTATCACCTATGGCAAAGCTCCCTCCTACATGCCCCCAGAGATTTGAAAATTCACTCCACCATGAGAAGCACAGTTGTTTAATTCTCTACAAATCGCATGAGTCAGAGTTGTTTTGAACTTTTTCAAAACACTTTTGTGCCCCTTTCCCCCCACAGCCCTGTCCAGATGATGGGAGATTTGAGTCTTGGTTAACATCAAACTCCCTTCTTCTCACTTCATGCCAAACCCTCAGAAGCCAACACCACATGTAATCAGTTTGGTTCCAAAGTACATATTGCAGTGTGGGATGGCATATTCTTTTATGGCCTTTATAAACTGCAAGCCAGTGAGGCATGGTTCTTGGTGATTTAAAAATCAAACAAAAATCTCTTTGCTTCAAACAAATGCATGCTTTTGAATTACTGATCTCATGGCTAATCTGTTTTTCTACAGGCTGTGGATTCCCCTCCACAAGGAGGCGGATGGGCAGGCTGGGGATCCTGGGGCAAATCTCTGCTCTCATCCGCATCTGCCACAGTAGGTAAGCATTAAATCTTGCATTTGAATGGATAAAGTTCAGAAGCCTAAAAGGATATGATAGTTTAGTCATACTATGTGCTGATACAGTTTAACATTAGCCTCTAAGATCATCATTTTTAGTGTTCTAAGTGCTTCATATATATTAATGCATTTATTCCTCAAAATAGACCTATAAGAGCATACTCTTATTTTCTCCATTTTCTCCAGCTGAATCACAGAGTTTGAGGCAAAGACCTTGTCCAAAGTGAGGAGTGGCTGGGGCTGAGATTTGAACCAAGGAGTATGGCTTTTTATATAAAAAACACTATATTATATTGACTCTTAAAATATAAGATTTGGGCTTTTTAAAATATATTGTTAAAGCTTTGTACACATCATTTCACTTAAATATTTTAAAATGTACAATGAACATACCAAAAGGGATCCACAAATGGTACTTTTGAGGTATCTATAAAAGGCACTTCATCAGCAGAGCACTGAAATACAAATAGAAATAATTATGCAGGTAGGAAGGATATATAATATATATTTAATATATCCCAAAGCTAATAGAGTTACTGTAATTGAGCATTGACCTTACTATCAATAGAGTTACTGTAACTGAGCTTTTTGGCTGCCAGTATTTCTCACTGAATGATAAAATCAAACTTAGTTCACCTAGCCCTGGCCAAGTGGCCCAGCTGGTTGGAGTACTGTCCCAGGCACCAAAAGGATTCTAGACGGGTTTATATGGGAGGCAAGCGATTGATCTTTCTTTCTCTCTCTCTCCCTTCCTTTCTCTCTAAAATCAATAAAAATACATGTCCTTGGGTGAGGATTATTAAGAAAGAAACTTATTTTAGCTAGATAAATTTATTATTTTTTATGGTATTAAATTTTTGAAGCAGTTTCTTCTATTGGCCCTTTTTTGTTGTTAATCCTCACCCCAGGATACTTTTTCCATTGATTTGTAGAGAGAGTGAAAGGGCAGGATGGAGGGGGCAAAGAGAGAGAGAGGGAGAGAGAAACATTGATGTGAGAGAGATACATCCATCAGTTGCCTCCTGCACAGGCCCCAACCTGGTAGGGATGGAACCTGCAACCCACGTACATGCCTTTGACTGGGAATGACCAGAATTTAACCTGAGACCCTTTGGTGTGTGGGCCACTGCTCTAACCATTTAGAAACACTGGTCAGAGAACTATTGGCTCTTACGCAAGGAGAAAATATAATGGACAATGTCGTCATTCGTGCAGGTTTGTCAAAATATTCTTCATGTGTCCTTTCCTTACATCCACTTTTCATGAAAACTGAGGGTATAGCATCAACATGCCTAAGATAATTTAGCAAAGGATTTCATCTAGAAGCTAGAGAGTGAGGAGCAGGACAGGAGAAGTCACAAATAACATAGCTTTCACATCATTCAATTCGGGTGTCTCAGGTATAGTTCACGGCCATGAGCATCTTTTTTTTTTTTTTTTATTGATTAAGATATTACATATGTGTACCCTCTAACCCCCTCCCCCCCCCCCCCCCCCGCTCATCCCCTCACCCCCCCGTTGTCCGTGTCCATTGGTTAGGCCTATATGCTTGCATATAAGTCCTTTGGTTGATCCTTCCCCCTTGCCCCCACCCTCCCCTACCTTCCCTCCAAGGCCCGCCAGTCCAATCAATGCCTCTCCGTCTCTGGATCAGTCCTTGTTCATCAGTTTATGTTGTTCATTATATTCCACAAATAAGTGAGATCTTGTGGTATTTATCCGCTCTCCAGTTCCATCGATGCTGTGGCAAATGGTAAGAGTTCCTTTTTCTTCTTCCTCTTCTTAAAGAATACCTTTCAGCATTTCATATAATGCTGGTTTGGTGGTGATGAACTCCTTTAGCTTTTCCTTATCTGTGAAGCTCTTTATCTGGCCTTCAATTCTGAATGATAACTTTGCTGGATAAAGTAATCTTGGTTGCAGGTTCTTGGTATTCATCACTTTGAATATTTCTTGCCACTCTCTTCTGGCCTGCATGGTTTCTGTTGAGAAATCAGCTGACAGTCGGATGGGTACTCCCTTGTAGGTAACTGACTGTCTTTCTCTTGCTGCTTTTAAGATTCTCTCCTTATCTTTTGCTCTTGGCATTTTAATTATGATGTGTCTTGGTGTGGTCCTCTTTGGGTTCCTTTTGTTTGGGGTTCTCTGCGCTTCCTGGACTTGTAAGTCCATTTCTTTCACCAGGTGGGGGAAGTTTTCTGTCATTATTTCTTCAAAAAGGTTTTCAATATCTTGCCCTCTATCTCCTTCTGGTACCCCTATAATTCTGATGTTGGTACGCTTGAAGTTGTCCCAGAGGTTCCTTACACTATCTTCATATTTTTTGAATCTCTTTTCTTTTTTCTTTTTCGGTTGGGTATTTTTTGTTTCTTTGCATTTCAAATCTTTGACTTGATTCTTGGGATCCTCTTGTCTGCTGTTGGATCTCTGTAAAATATTCTTTATTTCAGTCAGTGTATGCTTAATTTCTAGTTGGTCCTTTTTCATGTCCTCCATGGTCTCACTATACTCCTTGAGGGATTCATTAAATTTATCGGCGGTTTCCATAAAATTCTTGAAAAACCTTATAAACGTGGCCTTGAACTCTATATCCAGTCGTCTGTCCTCCTCCATTTCTGACAATTGTGACCTGTTTCTCTGTCTCCGCATTTTGGCTGCTTCCCTGTGTTGATAGAGTGGCCCTGCGCGCCAGGTGTCCTGTAGGGCCCAGTAGCTCAGCCTCCCCAGTTACCTGGGGTGGACACTCTTGGTGCACTCTTGGTGCCTTGGTTGTTGTAGGATCACTGGGAGGAATTGACCTCCAGGCCAATTGGCTGTGGGAAGCAGCTGTGTCTGAAGTGGGAGAATGGTCCCCCTCTGACCACTGGGTACAGTGGCTCCTGGATCTAAGGAGGTGCTAATTCAGCCCCTGCCTGAGGCCACACAGCCGGAGCCCCCACGAAGAGGCTCAGCTGTGAGGCAATGCAAGCCGCTGCGGGGCCCTGGGCCTTCTCTTGGAAGTTCCGGGTCTGGCTGGCCGGGCTGCAGTTAGGTACATTCACATGCAAAAGCCTCTGCCGCAGCCTGGTTGGGGCGGGGTCTCAGGGAGTCAAAAGGGAGGAGAAAGAAGCAATGGCTGATTCTCCGCGCCCGGAGTCGCGCGTCTCAGTGTCCCGGTAACGGCTGCAAGCACCTCTGAGGGAAATCCGCCCTCAAGTTCGCCCGCTGCCGCCTGAGAGAGCAGCCTCTCCCCGTATGTGTCCTGGGTCCCCAGAGACTTCCCAGAACCGGAGATCAGAGCAGTTGGGAGCTTGTGATTCAAAAAGACAGCCGCGTCCTCAGGTGCCACCCCCTTTCCGCGCGCGCAAGCCGCCGCCGTACCTCTGCACTCAGCCTCCGCAGCTCCTCTGGCTCTCAGAGTGCTTTTCTTTTCTTCTAGTTGTAGAGATTACACTCAGCCAGCCTTCCTGTTGTTCTGGACGATGTTTGCTCCGTCCTTTGGGATAATTTTCAATTGCTGTGGGAGGCGACTATTTCCTGGTGTTTATCTATGCCGCCATCTTAGTTTCTCCGGCCATGAGCATCTTGAGATGGACCATGATTGGCGCAATCTGTTGTTACTTCTTAAACCAGGAGGGATAGGAAGGTCTGAAGGTCTTTTGCTCTGCTGCAGTGGACCATAGTCACAAGCAATTTAAGGACCAGATATCTAATTTGATAAGATTTAGACTTACCGGAAGAATGGATAGATTATCCCCCCCTAATTCTATGTCTGTCAAATATCACGAGAGCTCCGGCAGGAAGTAGACGGTGTTTAAATAAATGTTGGCCTCTTTGGCGAGAGCTTGGAGAGAGATTTTTCTCTATGCTTCTTGTAGGGGACAGGTGTGCGGTGGGCACTATATGCGGAGATGGAAAAATTAGCCAAATTAGAGCAGAGAAACCTGTGTTGTCTGAACAGGACAGATTCTCTTCGTGAGCGTGAGAACAAGCACCTGCAGGCAGCCTGCTTTGGGGAAAACGTTGGAGCTTTTAGTGGCTCACAAATGGATCTTGCCACTGGCAGCACTTAGGACTGACATGCTTCCTGAACCAAAACCTACAAGTGTGGAGTCTAGAAGTTTTTGAAAATGGGAGAAGTCATGTAAAAGTAAATAATATGGTCACAGAATTCTACAGCTGTCCTCACGATTGATGCCATTGACAGCAAAGTGTTCTGCGTACTTCCAGTTATAATGGTGTCAAGAGCTGCCCTGGTTTTATAACAAATTCAGTGCTTTAGAAGGGTCTTTTATGGAGAAAGGATGTACTTTCATGTTAAATATAAGCTCTTCCCATGGTAAATGCAGAAATGTGTGCACACTTCCAGAGTGCCGGTAATCACTCTGCCCTAGTTGGTCTGACTCTTTGCTCTTGTTCCTCATCGGTCGACAGCTACACTTCATCCTTTGACTTTGGGCTTCTCTGGACCCTTACAAGGTTTTCCATCCACCAACTGACAGCTCGCCTGTTGAATTTACCACCTAGCATCTTAGGTATCCTGTTGTAATCTGACCTTCGCACACGTACGGCCTAGTGCAGCCTTGGTCTCAGTAGACTGTGCTGCAAAGTCTCTGGGTTCTGTTACCTAGTTCAAGTATAGCCGGTAGTAGATGATGTGGTTTTACTGCTTAAAAAGCACAGTGTTATTTCTGTGGCAGGTCTCACCCCATGCTGGTAGCCACTCATCTTTTAACTTGATCGGAAGTCAACATCTTTTATCTGCAGCCTGTGCTTATGTTTGGTGTTGCTCTTGAAGTTTCCCTGTGTCTAAGTTACCGTGAAGATGATAAATGCTGTATCTTATTGATGTTGCAGACACTTAAAGCTTCTGGTGTTTCTTGGCCAGCTCTGTGCAATAATTGATCCAGAAGAGCCTAGAGCAGTGGTTCTCAACCTTCCTAATGCCGCGACCCTTTAATACAGTTCCTCATGTTGTGGTGACCCCCAATTTCATTGTTACAAGTTGAACATAATTAAAGCATAGTGATTAATCACAAAAACAATATGTAATTATATATGTGTTTTCCGATGGTCTTAGGCAACCCCTGTGAAAGGGTCGTTTGACCCCCAAAGGGGTCACGACCCACAGGTTGAGAACCGCTGGCCTAGAGAGATAAGTGCCCTTGAGCCAGCATGATTGCCGTGTCACCTTCCCCTTCTGGTTGGTGGATATGCTGTTTCTCTGAGATTGTAGGACATTTGCACATTGGCCAATATAATATCCAAATGATGTTCAGTATATCCTCTTGCGTTCATTTCTATTGCTGTGGAACAAATTCCCATAAATTTGGCGACTTTAGAACAACATTGATTAGCTCACAGTTTCTGTGGGGCAGGACTTTAGGCACAGGGATAGCTAGGTCTGCTGCTCAGTGTCTTACCAGGCTGAAATCTAGGTGCCAGCCCACTTCATTCTCACCTGATGCTCAGGGTCATTTTCAGTTATATAGGGTGTTGACAGAACTTAGTTTCTTGCAATTGTAGGGCGGATATCCCCATTTTCTTGCTGGTTCTTAATCAGGGGTCATTCTCAGCCCCTTGAGGCAGCCCTCAGGCCCTTCTTCAAAGCCAGCAGAATAATCTCCCTCATACTTTAAATCTCTCCCTTTAGGAGTCCTTTTAAAGACTCGCCTGATTAGTTCAGGCTCACTGACAATGATTTCTCTTGTGATTAACTCAAATCCAACTGATTAAGGACTTTAATTACATTTGAAAAATCCCTTCATGTTTTCCCTAAACATAACTAATCATGGGAGTGAAAGCCCATTATATTCACAATCTTGTTCACACTCTAAGGTTGAGAGTGGGGGGACAGGATGGGGGAGGGGGAAGAAAGTGTTTCCATCACCAATTTTAGAAACTGAGTATCTTTTGATGGCTCTGGCTACATGATGGAATTTTGAAAAGTGTTTGAATCTTGGCATTTTTCTCTTGTTTGCACCAACAGTAGTCAAAGGGCACATGAGGGAGACCAAAGAAATGTTGAAACATTGATGCTCGTCCTAAGAGTCCCTCTGGACAAACTGGAGCTATCTTGTCCATCACCACTGGCCATCACACCCTAATGCATGCAAGAGCAATATAACTGAATACCCCCCCATATGTTGCTCCTAAGGCATATTTCGGAGATTTCTGGTCTGGGAGTGCTATCACTTTACAGATAGTAGCTAGAATAATACCCGTGTGTACTTCAAAACTGGGTACGTATCTTTGTGGGCCTGATAGAGAACTAAAGCAGGTATCGTCAGGGGAGGCTGAAGTGATGGGTTCCAGAGCTGGAAACAGAAAGTGGTGGTGGAAGGGAGTTGAACTCCCAAAAAATAATTAAGGGGTCACAAATGTCCCACAAACGGAGAGGTGTCATAGCTGGCCTCAAAGCCTGCAAAAGGGTTGGAATAGGGTCCAGCCATCCGTGAACAAAGACTTTAAAAAGTTATGGGTAACGTCCTGGATTGTGTTCTGTATTGATCTGCTACCTTGGAATTGAGAGAGGCAAGCTAGGCATGCCTTCCATTATGTAGAGGTATACTATCCACCCAGGGCTTTGCAGCATTGATAGTTTATTATCATAAGGCAAAGAAACTCATTGGAGAACAGAGCAGTCAGAGCAGTAGACAAGCTCTTGGAAGTTTATAAGTTGCCTGTGGAAAGTAAAGAATGAAAATAACCACGTATTCCATTGCAATTGATTTCAACTCAGAAACCTCATGTAACCCCCAGGGCAATTCCAATTGCAGACAGGAGTGCGGAACACATAATCTGTAACAAAACACAGAGCTGTCAATTCAGCACTAGAAACAGAAACCAATACTTCTTTTTCTTTTTAATCCTCACCCAAGAACATGCTTTTATTGATTTTAGAGGGGAAAGGAGAGGGAGAGAGAGAGAGAAACATCGACGTGAGAATGAAAGATCAATTGGTTACCCCCTGCACATGCCCCAAGAGGGGATCGAACCCGAAATTTGGGTATATGCCCTGACAGGGAATCAAACCTACAACCTTTCAGTGTAAGGGACAATGCTCCAACTAATGAGCCACCCAGCCAGGGCAAAACCAATACTTCTTACATTGGTTGAAAAACTGATGTCACAGTAGTTAGAACTGTTTAAAGGTGGCAGGAGAGGAATTAGAAAATGGAAACATTTAGAAGGTGGTTGTCTCTTGGAAAGAGCACTGTACCAGGAGTCAGAAGACCTGAGCCCGGCCCTGACTGCTACTTACTTGTGATCACAAAGGACTGTCACTAACTAGCTGCACCATGCATGCCAGCTCTCTGAGACTCAGCTTCCTTATTCGGAAAAGTGGGGGCCAGGGAACTTGACAAATTCTAAGACTCCTTTCAACTTTTGGAATATAATGATTCCATAGTCTATAGCTATATATAGAAGGAGAAAGATGCTTATAAGTACCGTGCTAAGTGGAAAAATACAGAAAATTGATTGACTTTTTGCTACTCTGTATTTTTCTATTTTGTCTGCCTCACTACATTGACCCCAAAGTTAAAGGAAAATGAGAAAAAGTAACCTTCCCAATGTTTATATAAAATCAAGCATTTCTCAGCCAACAATTATTTTTGGGAAAGGTGGTAACTCTTGCATTAGTTTCACCCACAGCTGCACCGTCATCACATTCTAAGAAGACCCAGGCCTTTGGGCAAGGTCATAAAATGCAATAAAAATGGTTACTATTGAAGATCCAGGCAGAAACCAGAATGGGAAAGGAAAATGTAAAAAAAAAAAAAAATGATTGTGATGGTAATTTCACAGTGATGTTGTGAGAACCAGATGTGATTTCCCACAAGCCTCTTAGAGACCTGACTGGTTCCTAGAATATACTAAGTTAAGAGTGATAGACCAATAATCAGAATGAAAGTCGACAATGCTGAAACTCATACAAATATGTATACCAAAGTAAAAGCTCCATGGCAGAACAGAACAGTGTATTCCTAGATACTACAAAAGGCCTAAATGTTTACTAAAATTCTATTTTGACAGTTCTATGAGTCTACAAGAGAACCTGAGGGAGGGGAGGTGCATCTGATCTGCATATTTACCTTTCAAAACTACCATTGCCCCCCTTCTCCGTCCTCTCCCAAGTTACACATTTTTTTCCTTCTGCACATGTTAATGAATCCCTTCTTCCAGCACTGTCAGAAATAATGACAGCCTTTATTACAGAGAATGCCAAACTTGTCAGAATGATGCTAAAATGAGAACCCTTAACTGTGTAAATCACTATTAATATCACATGAATTCATGTGACATTGCTGATGATGTAAGAATTCTCAAGAATCATGATTTTAATCCATGGGCACTTTCTACTGGTCCCATATGTTCAAGGACCCTTGAGTAGGGCACCAGCTAACTTACATTTTTTATTTTATTTTTTTCTTTCTTGATTAAGGTATTGCATATGTGTCCTTATTCCCCTCCATTGCTCGCCCCCCCCCCCCCCACTCATGCCCTCACCCTCTTGGTGTCTGTGTCCATTGGTTATGCTTATATGCATGCATACAAGTCCTTTCGTTGATCTCTCCCCCTTAGCCCCACTCTCCCCTAGCTTCCCTCTGAGGTTTGACGGTCTGATGGATGCTTCTGTGTCTCTGGATCTGTTTTTGTTCATCAGTTTATGTTGTTCATTATATTCCACAAATGAGTGAGATCATGTGATATTTATCTTTCTCTGACTGGCTTATTTCACTTAGCATAATGCTTTCTAGTTCCATCCATGCTGTTGGAAGTGGTAAGAATTCCTTCTTTTTTACCACAGCGTAGTATTCCGTTGTGTAGATGTACCACAATTTTCTAATCCATTCATCTACTGATGGGCACTTAGGCTGTTTCCAAATCTTAGCTATGGTAAACTATGCTGCTATGAATATAGGGGTGCATATATCCTTTCTGATTGGTGTTTTTAGTTTCTTGGGATATATTCCTAGAAGTGGGGTCACTGGGTCAAATGGGAATTCCATTTTTAGTTTTTTGAGGAAACTCCATACTGTTCTCCACAGTGGCTGCACCAGTCTGCATTTCCACCAGCAGTGCACGAGGGTTCTGTTTTCTCCGCATCCTCTCCAGCCTTGTTGTATGTTGATTTGTTGATGATAGCCATTCTGACAGGTGTGAGATGGTACCGCATTGTTGTTTTGATTTGCATTTTTCGGATGATTAGTGATTTTGAGCATGTTTTCATATGTCTCTTGGCTTTCTGAATGTCCTCTTTTGAAAGGTGTCTATTTAGGTCCATTGTCCACTTTTTTTTTTTTTTTTTTTTTTTTTTTTTACAGAGAGGAAGGGAAAGAGACAGAGAGCTAGAAACATTGATGAGAGAGAAATGTCAATCAGCTGCCTCCTGCACACCCCCCACTGGGGATGTGCCTGCAACCAAGGTACATGCCCTTGACCGGAATCGAACCTGGGACCCTTCAGTCCGCAGGCTGACGCTCCATCCACCGAGCCAAACCAGCTAGGGCTATTGTCCACTTTTTTGATTGGGTTGTTTATCCTCCTTTTGTAAAGTTGTATGAGTTCTCTGTAAATGTTGGAGATTAAACCCTTATCAGTGATAACATTGGCAAATATGTTCTCCCATGCGGTGGACCTACTTGTTTTGTTGATAGTTTCTTTCGCTGTACAGAAGCTTTTTATTTTTATGTAGTTCCATTTGTTTATTTTCTCTTTAGTTTCCATTGCCCTAGGAGCTGTATCGGTGAAGATATTGCTTTGGCATATGTCTGAGATTTTGCTGCCTGTGGATTCCTCTAGTATTTTTTATGGTTTCCCATCTTACATTTAAGTCCTTTATCCATTTAGAGTTTATTTTTGTGTATGGTGTAAATTGGTGGTCTAGTTTCATTTTATTGCATGTGTCTGACCAAATTTCCCAGCAGCATTTATTGAAGAGACTGTCTTAACTACATTGTATGTTCTTGCCTCCTTTGTCAAATATTAATTGAGCATAGTGGTTTGGGTCAATTTCTGGGTTCTCTATTCCATTCCATTGGTCTATAAGTCTGTTCTTGTGCCAGTACGAGGCAATTTTGAGAACATTGCCTTTTAATACATCTTGTTATCTGGTATTGAGATCCCTCCTACTTTGTTCTACTTTCTCAAAATTACTGCAGCTATTCGGGGTCTTTTTTTATTCCAGATGAATTTTTGGAGAGTTCGTTCTAGGTCTGTGAAATATGCTGTTGGTATATTAATGGGGAGTGCATTGAATCTATAGATTGCTTTGGGTAGTATGGACATTTTAATGATGTTGATTCTACCAATCCATGAACACAGTATGTTCTTCCATCTGTTTATGTCTTCCTCTATCTCTCTTTTCAGTGTGCTGTAGTTTTCTGAGTACAGATCTTTTACCTCCTTAGTTAAGTTTATTCCTAGGTATCTTAATTGATTACTTAAATTTTTAATATAACATTTCCTCCCTTTTATTTCATTCATTTATTTATTTTTCTTTTTAAAAATGAATATATAGAAAAGAAACTAAAGAAAGTAAGATTCATGCTTGAAGTTTGTTCACAATCCTTTACAGTCTTTGAATATGGCCCAGGGGTTAATGAATTTCTGTCTGATAATTAGGCAAACACTATAAGTTTAGGTTCTTTCCACTTGAGTATAGGCAGTAAATTAAACACCAGTCAATCATTTATCATTTACTTTTAAATTATACAGCATCACAGCGTTTATAGACATTCTTATCCTTGCAGTGCTGCAATATGTCAGCGGGTGGAGGATATCCCATCTTCAGAACCATGGAATTTGAGGATTTTGATATCTTTAAGGATATGTAGGGTTTGTGATGACCTGTGAAGAAACTAATTGAGGAACTATACCCTATAGTATTATTCATATTTGTTGTTTTTCTCTGTTAGTGGTAGAACCGATCAATGTTTGAAAATGAATCCCTCCCAGTCAAAAGGCAACCATGATTCCCTATTACTTCCTTGTTTTGAGCACTAGATGTCACACTAAGTAAAGTTTTAGAAGTTATTCTTCAAAGTGGGGTGTGGTGTACAGTGTAAAGCCTAGTTATGAAAGACCATCGCTTTATGTTTCTAGTAGAATGTAGTAAAGGTGTACTTTCACTAACAAAAGAATTCAGAAAAAAAGAACTATTCATCAGAATATATCATTGGAAGAACCTTAAATATGTGCAGTATAATTACAACTCAATAAAACTGTGTGTGTGTGTGTGTGTGTGTGTGTGTGTGTGTGTAGTTGGAGTAGCAGCCTATTCTCATATCTGTTAAACAGGCACCCCCCATTGAAATGCACATAAAAATGGTATTTCCTTCCAGAAACAAAGCAATGTTTCGAGAGATAGCCTATGCACACATATCCGTGATCATTTGTTTTCTGAGGTGGTGAGAAGCTGTTCTTCTCTAGGAAGAGAATCAGACATGGTCCTAACCTGCAAAGGGTGGAAAAGGTGAAAGAGGAGATAGTGACAGTGAGGTTTAATAACCCCCTACTGGTCTCAGGGAATGAGGTGGAATCATCTTTCTTACACAGCTTACGCAAAGAAGCTGTAACAGATGTGCCCCAGCCTTCTCAAACTCATTCATTCCTTGATTGCAGATCCCAGAAATCTAGGTGAGAAGCATAGATTCCTATCTGGGTGTGCACTATTTCCTTTCTAACAATATGTATTTTTAAAAGATGGCAAGGAATATGGACTCCGTATGTAAATAGGTTAGATGGCTATGTTCTGTAACTTAAATGTGCTACTGAAACGCCAATAAGTTCCCATTGAAATGCTTGGGATTCATTGGAAGCTGGAGAGAATTAATTCAAGGCTTGGTTTTGGCAGTTACAGTGCATCTTCTCCCCCGCCCCCGCCCCCAACGTAACTCAGTAATGAATTTGAACTGCATTTAATGATCTGCACATGAATATAGACACCTATTTCTGCATGTAATTAGTGTTACAAACATTGTAGATAATATTTCAGGGTTTTCTAGATCATGTATAATGATAGGTGATTCCCACTGGGTATAATTAGTCCTCTGTCTGTTTGGTAAGTATCAGTGTCCTAATTATGTTCAGATAGCTCTGGTGAAGTTACAACAAACACAATACTACTATTCGGGTTTGGGATTCAGCCTTGTCCTTCTCTTAGTCAGTAGGTGGATAATGGATCATTGTAATAGTGCCTTCTAAGACCAGGTGGTTCTTTTTGGCTCTAAGTCCTGGCACGAGTTGGGATCTTCCCTCCCCAGCCCCAACCCCCACCCCCGTATATTACTGCTGCTGCTGCCTTGGGTTTTAACAACCTGAGGTTGCCCTCATCCCCAGTGAAATCCATTTCTCCCAGAGTGCTCGGGGGAGGTGAGTGCTGTGAGGATGGCAGCTCATGCTGTTTCTCCTTCAAGAACTAAACAGCCACTTAAGAGCGTCAGCAGATTTTTGTTGTTGTCGGATTTGGGACTCTGAGAAAAGCTATAGCTCATCAGGGGGGCCTCTAATGAGAAGCAGATAAAGCTGCAGACTACAGTGTAGAAAGGAATACAGGGTGTCCAAAAAATGTATACATGTTATAAAGGCAGCGTTTATTAAAATATATTTCATTTTCAACATGTAATAGAATCTACAGCTATCAGCTGTTAAAGTCTGTATACATTTTTGGGGGACACCCTATATTTATCAAACCAAGGGGGGGGGAGAGAGAGAGAGAGAGAGAGAGAGAGAGAGAGAGAGAGAGAGAGAGAGAGAGAAAATGTGTTGGGGGTGGGGTGGGGCATGAGAAGGTCAGCTCTGTATTTACCAAATAGTTACTGAATACCCACTGTGCTGGGTCCAGGAGAGAGAGGTTCTATCCCTGCTCAGATGGAGTGAAGCCCGTGCCCTTTATCCTGGCTGACTGTTCTTATAGCTCATGTTTAGACTTACTGTCAAGACAACTGTCAGAGCGGTTGGGTGCCCTTCCTGGTTTTCCCACTGACTTGCCTTTTGATTTTGACACATGGGCTCCAACCCTGCTCTCTCCATTCTAAAGGAATGACCAACACGTGGGAAGAGCATGTTAAAGCTCAACCGATTTCCATTCACCAAATAGCAGTGGAGCACCTGCCATGGGCTGGGCCTGCAAGGAATCAAATAATGAATCAAATGCTATTCGCAGGTCATATCTTTGGTGTGGGACGCCAGGTTGCTAGTCAGACAGTGTGCGAAGCCACGTGGAATAATGAAGCATCTGGGGGCGCTTCACATCTGTCTCTCTTATCTGCCCCTCACAATAACCCTACAAAGAAACGGAGTCGCTGAGAGATGAGGAAACTTCTCCAAGGCCGCCCCCAGGCGGTGAAGCTGGGCTGGAACTGGGACCCACATCTGAGTGACTGCACAGCCTGAGCTGTCCTCCACCACCCCGGCTTACCACCACTCTGGGAGACGTGCTATAGAATCGGAGGATCTCTCTTGTAGCCATGAACCATATCTTTATTTCCCGGTAGGTCACGGATTGACGGCGGTCAAGGAAAAAGCAGGGGCCCTACGGATTCATAGTGTGAATTCTGGCTCTTCCGAAGGGGCCCAGCCTGACACCGAAAATGGCGTCCCTCCAGGTGAGTGAGGTATTAATCTGGGGGCTGTTCGGACTTGGGCTGTATTCCACTCGACGCACAAATAAGAAGATTTCAGATGAGTGAAATGAACTGTGAAACAATCTTTTCTCTCTTTAGCCGCAGAGGCGGCCCCAGATCAGAGCCCTGAGGAAGGCCCACCCACTTCTCCGCCGTCGGGGTCCCGGGGCATGCTGTCAGCCATCACCAATGTGGTTCAAAACACAGTGAGTCCTTCGCTGCTCCCTGTTTTCCCTGGAGTCTCCCGGCGCCTTCCTTTCATATCTCTATTTACCAGTGACCTAGATACATCAGAGCAAAGATGGCCTCGCTCACAACTTCGGATGACGGTTTTGTTATGTTTTCCCCGACAGAGTAGGCGTAAACCTTGGAACCAAAATAATAAGGGCAAAACGAAATGCATTTTCTGTTTAAAAGAAAGGAGCTGTTTAAAAGGCACATTTCTCAGTCTGATGTGACGGTCCTCCAGCTGCTGCAAGGACAGCGTCTGGCTGCAGGGAGAGAGGGCTTGTTCTCAGAGCTGGGACAGCTGTTTTCGCTCAACGCTCTGTGCCTCTTAACCTTCCATTTGGAATATCATAAAGCCACTTAAATAAAAACAAATTCTGGTAAAGAGTCAGGAACAACATCCCCAAGATGTTCCTAAAGCGCTTCCAGATAACTAAGACCCACATTCTTCCCCCATTCCCACCTCCCAATTTCCACTCTCCCTTCCTCCAATAACTCAAAGTCTTGTCCCCCCCACTCACACCCCTGGCTGGGGGGAGGGGCCGCCTACCTCTTAAAGAAACTTGTTATTGGCAACAAAACAGATGACTAATGAAAAAGGCGGGAGGTACCCCAACTGAGGTCACACTGTTCAGAAGGCCGTGCAACTTAAAACCTATGAATTGTTTGTCACTGGAATTTTCCCTTTAATATTTTTGAGCTGCCGTTGAACGCAGGTAACTGAAACCTTGCGAAGTGAAACCACAGGTTGGGAGGTCACCATGTTCTCTTTTCCCAAGCTCCGGACACCCCCACCAGGGCTGCCCTTAGTCACAGTCTCTACGACCTCCCTCCTCTCGTTTTATTCTCTACTTTAGGAACCCCCCCATAGAATGTTAGAAGGAAATACATCAAATATACAGAAGTATGAATGGCCAATATCCCAGTCCTCCCGAAGTATGTGTATTTGAAGATTTGGTTTATAGTGTGATTATTGATTTGCACCCAAAACAAGTCTAAATGTCCAGGATGGAAATGATGGATAAAGCATATTAACTCAGTGAAATAGAATATTGTTATTGAAGTGATAATTATGGAGATTGGGAAATGCATGTAGGAAATCTATACTAATAAAAGGGTAATATGTTAATTAGACCAGGAGACCTTCTGGACGTCTTTCTGGACAAAGCCATGGTGGCGGTTAGGGGCTATCAGGCCAGGAGGGGAGGGCAATTGGGGGTGATCAGGCTGTCAGGGGGGGGCAGTTGGGTGTGAGCAGGCTGGTGGGGGGGCATTGGAGGGGGCGGTGAGCAGGCCAGCAGGGTTGGGGCAGTTGGGGGCGATCAGGCTGGCAGTGTGGGCAGTTGGGGGTGACCAGGCTGGTGTGGGGGAGCAGTTGGGGTGAGCAGGCCAACAGGATGGGGGCAGTTGGGGGGGGGGCGATCAGGCTGGCAGTGTGGGCAGTTGGGGGCGACCAGGCTGGCGGGGGGGCAGTTGGGGGTGAGCAGGCTGGCAGGGCAGGCAGTTGAGGGCAATCAGGCCGGCAAGGGGGGGGGCAATTGGAGGTGAGAAGGCCAGCATGCAGAGTGGTTAGGGGTGATCAGGCAGGCAGGCAGGTGAGTGGTTAGGAGCCAGCAGTCCCGGATTGCTAGAGGGATGTCCCCCAAAGGGTCCCAGATTGGAGAGGGCGCAGGCTGGGCTGAGGGACACCACCCCCGTGCACGAATTTCGTGCACTGGGCCACTGGTAATGTAATAATAAAATAAAATGTATATAAATTTAGGTAAGGTGGGAAAACACAGGTATATGCATATTGTAATTTCAGTTGTGCAGTCGGAGGGTATGTGCAGAAGTTGCACAGACTTTAAGCAGTTCTGTTTTTAGGAACAGTTTATGTGAGAAAGATGATTGTTTTCATCTTTTTTTTTTTTTGTTTTTTGTTTTTTAAGGAAAACAGTGACTGGCAAAGTGATTCACAATAGGATAACTGTATAACAGAACAGTGTCTAAAGCCAGTAGTATATGGAAATCAGCCTGTCTTAGTTCATGAATATACTAATCGTAGGCAGTTATTACTCCTTTCTAAAAGTGTGGAGGAGCCATCTGAAACAGCCTAAGGCTTCTACACTCCAGGGCCCTTGATTAAAGAATTCCCTAAACTGCCAAGAGCATTTGACATTTCAATAGATTGCTCCACATAACTCAGTTACTTGGCTTAAAATTTTTTCAAAGTAGCAATCGGGCCACCTATTAATTTTATGTCCTGAATACGTATCTATTCATACACTCAGAGCTGGTCAAAGTAATCCCAAATATGTTTTGTTTTTTTCCTAACCGTCCTTTTAAAATAACATTGCATGTCCTACAAATTATATGACATATGCTCTTCCAAGGGAAAGCAAATCAGATTAAGTGGATAATAAATCTCCTGATGAAAAAAATTATGACGTCATATTGATATTATTTGAAGACAGGGTCCTCTGGGAGCTGCCGACTGCTTCGAAGCAGCAAAATGTAAAAATCGAATCTCATGCAACCTCGCCCCCCCCCCCCCCCCCGCCCCATCTGTAGGGTAAAAGCGTCTTAACAGGTGGGCTTGATGCTTTGGAGTTCATCGGCAAGAAAACCATGAATGTCCTCGCAGAAAGTGACCCAGGCTTTAAGCGGACCAAGACACTCATGGAAAGAACCGTTTCGTTATCCCAGGTGGGATTATGTTTTTTTGCAAGTTTTTCTTTCAGTCAATAAAACAAGAGGTAGTAGAGGCCTGGAACTGTGGACCCATGAAGGTGGTCATGAGTGCTGACCCTGGGTGCAGTGCGAAGGCCTATCCAGATTTCCTGAAGGGCTGAATGTGGGGTGTGAGATAGAGGGAGGAGGCAAGGATGGCTCTGAGGTGTTGGCCTGAGCAGTTGGAAGGATGATGCTGCCATTAGCTGAGGGAAGTCTGCTAGGGTTTCCCTAACCCACAGTCAATGACTGGAAATCGGAAGTGTTCACCCATGCACAACCTGCATGCCTCACGGTTCTCTCCCAGGGGAACTCTCTGGGAAACATTCATTGGACCTCACGCCAGAATCACTCCTTGCTTTTTAAACCCATCGCCTTTCCAGAGGGAAAATAGAACCAGCATCCTGGGTAAAGCCAGGTCTTCTTTAGGCAACTTGAATTCCCACTCTCCATTTTTTTGGAGTGAATTCAAATCATTCCAGGATGATGCTTCCCCTTTACCTTCCATCTCAGCCCTTTCCTCTCTATTCCCAAGTACAAAGTCAAAGATGGAAATTGGTGTAGAGAAAGGAAGCGATTTCAATGTCAACTGGTTATTTTGTTTGACCACCACCAACCCAGTGAGGTCAGTGGGGGGTAGTGTGTGTGTCACCTGCCACCTTGATTGGCTCCGACTCCTGGTGACTGAGTCATGTCCACAGTGTCCTGTCCTGCTCAGCTCCTGTAGACTCAGGCCTGTGGCTTCTTGCATGAAGTCAGTCCTTCTCCTGTTCAGCCTTCCTTTTTTCCTGCTGCCTTCTATTTTCCCAGCATGATTGTCTTTTCCAAACCCCCACCTTGTCATGAAGTGCCCAAAGGACAGCTTCAGTATTGACGTTTTTCCTCCCAGGGAGGTTCAGGCTCAATTTGCTCTGGGACCCGCATGTTCATCTTCCTGAGAGCCCATCCGTAGAGCTCTCTCTCCTCCAACACCATATTTCAAAGGAGTGATTTTTTTTTTCTATCAACCTTCTTCACTGGGTTTTATTGTGTTAAAAATTGCCAGTGGTTTGATGGGGTTGTTTCGAAAACGTTAAAATTCAGAGCTTGTACTTATTAGTTAGAGATAAACAGGTGGGAGAGTCTGTCTGCAGACCTGTGGGTTTTCAGCCAATAGCATCCAGACCCAAACGGAGGAAGTGGCTGATTGTTTTATTGACACACAATAAAAACAAAATCTATTCGCCTGTGATCTTCCCTTGGTGACCTTATGGTGGCCAGTGTCTTTATGGTGCTCTTCACAGATAGTAAAGAACCCTATAAACTTAATGCCCCAGTAAATTTGATGAGGAATCGAATAAATGAGGTATAAAATCAAAGAAAGCAAGTGCAGGAAACTGGGAGTGACTGGTGGACTTGCGTTCCTTTCATTGTTCTTTTATTTAAATCAACAGAAAGCATAACTTGAGAAAAATTATCAATGAGGAGAGGAACTCAGTTCACAGTCATACTTCTCATGAACTGCCAAGCAAACATTCTTATTTACATTCAGGATCTAGTAAGGAATATATTATGAATTTATATTTTATTCATTTTGTGTGTTTTAATAACCACACATACACAAATTTTTAAATGATGTGACTCAGGTAAAATCAGGTCAGTTAGTTTCTGCTTTGAAGTCTGCCTAAGTGCAGCCAGCGCAGTTAATCCTGTCACAATAGATTAAACTTTTCTAGTGCACATACATTTGCTCATTATAAAAAAAATTGGACTTCGTAGAGAATTTAATTACACACAGAAAATACTTCTGTGGGAACCACTGTTGAGCTTCTGTTATGCTTCTTTCCAGTCCTATACCGGGGCATAGAATTTTTGCTTTGATTTGTTGTGTGCATAATGAACATGTAAAATTCAAAGTGGACCACTGTGTAAAAATTGTCAGTAGGATCCATCAAAACCATCATCTTTTTTTTGGAAATTCCAAAGTGACTAAAACCTACCCTTACAAATACAGAGTCAGCTCTCATCGCCCCCTACGTCTTATGCAGGAAACGGGGCTTCTGGGCACACAGTGAGTATACGAATATTGTGGCACACAGTGAGTATACGAATATTGCCTATTTCTGCAGATGTTAAGGGAGGCCAAGGAGAAGGAGAAGCAGAGACTGGCGCAGCAGGTCACGGCCGAGAGGACTGCACACTACGGGATGCTGTTTGATGAGTACCAAGGTTTGTCACACCTGGAAGCTCTGGAAATTCTATCCAATGAAAGTGAAAGCAAGGTATGTCTGCAGAGACTGTTTTCAATGACATATTCATCAACGCGTTTTCTTAAATAGGAAAGAAACTGGAAAATCTGCCACTAAAACACCTCCTTATTATTGTGCCGAGCTCGCAAATACTGTACAGCCTCGGACCGCCCCATACTCCATGCTATTCCCGCTCCGTCCTCCGCCAAGCTATTACTCCTCCGCATCCCCAGGAGAGTCATCACTAGCCAGGCCTAATGGTGCAAAAGGCTGCTCAGAAGCTTGGCTGTCAGGCTCCGGGCCCGGCACCTCTCTTTGCTGACACAGTACCCAGATCAAAGATGCCCTACGAAGCCCGTCTTCATTCCCACCCAGTGAAAACAAAGCAGCTGATGTTGGTTCCGGGCTGTGGAGTTTTAATATATTTAGTTTTATGGCTCAGATGTGTAATCACCCATTTGTTAGATTGCCGGGGCTACAATGGGCAGGATTATCTTATTGGTGGTTACAGTTGTATTTGGGGGTGCTCCTGAGAAGCCACCCAGCAGCCTTGCATGTTCACATCCCCCCGCTGTGACCCCAAGGCTGTGATCCCAAGAAATAAAGCATCGCCCTAGCCAGTTTGGCTCAGTGGATAGAGTGCTGGTCAAGGGCATGTACCTTGGTTGCAAGTTTGACGCCCGGCCCTGGTTGAGGTGCGTGCAAGAGGCGACCAATCGATGTGTTTCTCTCACATCCATGTTTCTCTCTCTCTCTGCCTCTCCCACCCCCTTCCACTGCTTCTAAAAGTCAATGGAAAAATAGCCTAGGGTGAGGATTAACAAAAACAAAACAAAAATATGATGAGCAAAAATCAGCAAGGTGTGGTAATTTCTTTCTAAAGGATCTACATGGTGTGTATATGTGTGTCTTTAGTTAGCAAACACTTATACTGGCACTTATATAGTCACCATTCTAAGCACTTCATTTTATTTATTTCTTATTAAATTTATTGGGGTGACATTGGTTAATAGGATCCTATAGGTTTCAAGTGTATATTTCTATGATACGAGATCTGTATATTGTACTGTGTGCCCATCAACCAAAATCAAATCATCTTCCGTCAAAACTGTTAACTCATTTAACTGTATGTATGGCTCTGTTGTGTGAATGTCAGGGTGACCGTATTCACGGGTACTTTTCCAGTGGAGGCCATAGGGCAGTGCCCTTTGGACCTCCCATGAGGGGCTATGGGCTATGAGGAGCCGTGGGCCATTCACTGGGAGAGGCAGCTGCTCAGACAGGAAGCTGAACTTGGAGGTGAGCCTCCAAATGGAGAAGAGGCCTCATCATTTCACGTTTGGACTTTGAGGAGATTGAGACATTCTTCCTACCTGGTCGGGGGAAGATGACATCTGCCACATAGCAGGCAACCAAGGACCAAACAAGATGGAAACACACACATCCCCACTCCTCACCCACAAGATTATTGAGTTACAAGTTATTATCTGTGTTTATTTTCTTTTCAGTTACCCATCAGTGACAGTGTTCTGGTTAAACCAGCCGTGGGCAAACTACAGCCCGCAGGCCGGATCCGGCCCGTTTGAAATGAATAAAACTAAAAAAAAAAAGAGACCGTACCCTTTTATGTAATGATGTTTACTTTGAATTTATATTAGTTCACACAAACACTCCATCCATGCTTTTGTTCCGGCCCTCCGGTCCAGTTTAAGAACCCATTGTGGCCCTCGAGTCAAAAAGTTTGCCCACCCCTGGGTTAAACTGTTAACAGATAATTTTTGTAAAAAAGCAAAATCATGAGATATAAAATGAACATGAATTAAATCATTTCTTTATCTCATTAATTAAATGAAGAAACCAAACAACTATTATAATTCAGTCAAAAGGAAAAGCCAAAGAAGCACAAAAGTATACGGAGTGAAACAGTTTTGAAATGAATGTGCAAATGGACACAAACCTGGTTTTTGCAGAGGAGGTTGTCCCTCCTCTGGGCAAAATTCACTCACATATCTGTAGTCAAGAATTACTTTTGTGCTTCAAACAGCTCTCTACAATTTAGAGAGTTATAAAATGACTCCCATAGAGCAGAATCGGATGATCTGGGAAGGGGTGCGTTAGAGAATGAAGCACAAAGTTTCCCCTACAAAGCTGTTTGGGGTCAGATATTACGTGATCAGATACGACTCAGTAACTGTATGGTTGGGACCTGTCTTATCTCAGTCTCCTTATCTATGAAATGGGAATGGGAATGAAAACCTACTTCATAGGGTTATTAAAATAATTGAGCTAATCCATGTGAAGTTAGCCACAGCATGCCTTATACATAATAAGCACTCAGTAAATGTCAGCTGCCGTTTTATTGTATACATATATGTGTATAGATATATATAGTGTTGATGGCATTTTCTTTTTATATGAATTCTTATGTTATGTATTTGTTGTTAATACTAAAAACATTACCAGGGAGCATGACCTCTTGGAGGTCATGGTGGTAGCTGGAGAGATTTCACTCTGGCTGGTTCCATTGCAGGTCTCAGCCGTGAAACAGCTGCAGGTCCCAGGTCCCTAGAAAAGCGCCCCGAAGGAGGGCTGTTGCTAGGAGGGAGGTGAGGTCCCTGGAGGGAGGCATTGCTGTCTATTTGCACACGGCTCCCTCAAACTCAGCTTTCCTTCCCCAACCTGGAGACTTTTGTAGTTTTCATAGTAAGAAATGTGGACCTTTTTTTTCTTGGCTTAGTGATGTTACCTACTGGGTGCTATAATAAACAGTCCTAAAATGTTATGGGTCGAACCCATTAGGCATTATCCTCCCTCCTGTAACAGTCCCAGGTGGGGGTGCCTGATCAGCAGGCAGCTTTCCTGCATGTAGGGATCCAGGAGCCAGGCTCTGCCCATCTTGTGCCTCCATTAGACCCATCCTAATGCTCACAGGCCTCTGGCAAGAACACAGATGGAGACCTACACTGGGGCTGTCAGCTTGAACAAATAAAAATACAGGATGACTAGTTACATTTTAACTTTAGAAAAGCAATGAATACTTTTTTTTTTAAGCATAAATATGTCCGGTGCAATATTTGGGACATAACATTTGTACTACAAAAATATTCATTGTTTATCCAGAATTCAAATTTAACTAACTCACCCATATTTTATCTGGCAACCCTACGCATACCAAATATTTAAGAGCAAAAGCACTTTTGGAAACAGACTGCTGAAGAAAATATATTCTGCCATCCTACCCTTGACAAATATACTTTCTAATGACCTGGGAGGCCAGATTCCCACTTAGACTTCTCAGACTCCTCCAGTTTCCACACCACCCTCCTGCCTGCTCTCCTCCCTTTATCTCCAGTTGCCTCCCACCTCAGAGCGCCTCACATGCACATGTAATGATGACTTAGTTCCAGTTCCACCACACCCTGCGAACAACCACCTCCTTGTCATCCCGTGGGCCCAGAAGTGCACTCTCCAGTAGCCGGTCCCACTGTAAGGAGCACCGCCTGGGGAAGAGGTCCCTACAGGCCGTGGAAGGGAACCTGGAGAGTCCCCTCCAGGAGGGCGGTCCAGCAGGGGGAGTACGGGCTCTGGGCAGCCTATCCTTTTGCCCTGCGGACTCCCCTGTGTCCAATCCTAAAGTATTGGCTTTTACCATCATCTAGTGCCTTCTCAATCCCACCAGCATAAGGAAAGAGAGTGTAGAGGGGACACTCGCATTTTTTAAAAGCCTTGACCCAAAACTGATTTCTGTCTCCTCTGCTAACATTCCATTGGCTAAACTGAGACGAGGCATAAGGAAATATAAAGACTATCTACCAGATTGGTTCTAGGATGGCAGTGGGCATGGCAATGTGGTATAATCTATAAATCTTCAGGAAGAACCAATAACTGTATTGCCATTGTACTCAATATTCAACAAAAATAGTAAACAAGAATCTTCAAAATGGTGCCCCACGCCCCCTTTTGGGGAAAAGGTTTGTAAGGCAGACTGTCTGCCCTCGTGTTCCGACAGCACTTAAGAACAGTGCCAGGCACGCAGTCAGCATTCCACAGATATTTATTGAGGCGTGCGTAATTAATTATTTGTTATTGGGTTGACATAAAGATTCAGTGCCCATTGCCTTGCATAAGGGAGTGAACTAGAAGGAAGCAAAAGAGATGCGGTCGTAGACAGATGCAGACAAATGAGTCCTTTGCTTAAAAGAACCCTTCCCAGGGGTGCCCCACGCAGCAAACCCCACTGCCATCACTGCAGGAGGATGGCTCCCCTCCAGAGGCCACGGGAAAACCAAATGTTCCATATGTGTGCGTGCATTTTCACTAAGGGTTGTACTCTCACACACTTACTCAGTTACCTTTATTTTTACTCGTAGACAACTGCTGTTAGAAAATATATCTGAGGCGTCGGAATTTGACGTGGGCACATCCAGGACCCCGAGACCTAAACATGAGTGTGTGCGCTGCAGGAAGAGTCTGAGGCGGTCGGGGTGGAAAGGAGGGGTGGCAGCCGCCTGCAGCCTGCGTTTGCTTTCACCTGCTGCACTCAGCTAATGGGTTTTGTGCTGATGACTTCCCGCCGGGCTTCTGCCCAAAGCTTCGGCGCTGGCTGCATTAGCAACGTTTAGGAAATTGGTGCTCTGGCATCCCGATGCCCTCTCTAACTCCCTCACTTACCCTGATGTGTGAATCTACTGCCATCATGAATATTTAAACATATTCTAAAGGGCATGGTGGTTCCTCTGCTGGCTCTCTCTCCAGAGCAAGGGTTGGCCCCGCAGAATGAAAAATTAAAAGCCTTATACTGTGCGGTCGTACTTCAGAGGGCGAGAATCATGCCCTTTGGCCAGCTGGGGAATGGAAATCAATGTTCAGACTCTCAGAGGATGCCTGGCCATCTGTGCAAATAATGTTTAAGTATTTACAAAGGATCCTTTCCAAGAGGGGAGCTGAAGACATTGGGCAGGGAGAGCAGCAGTTCAGGGAGGACACCAGACCTCACACACCCTCTCGTCTCCCCCGAGGGATGGGCAGCTCCCTCCCTGGTGCCCCCACTGACACTCCACTGGCACTGTCATGGTGTTATAGGCTATCATGGGCTCCCTCTCCTAGACTATAAGATCTCTGAGAAGAAAATTGTGTTGTGCATTTTTTGCAACTCCAGTATAATAACCCAAGTATATGTGTGTATATATATATATATATATCTGTATCTGTGTATATATATTTATTTACATGTGTATATGTATATGTATATGTATACAAAATGTCTTGATCATCACTGTAAATACTTTTAACTTTCAAGTCAACCTTATAAGGTAGATGCTTTTAGTCCCCATTTGAAAGATACCCACCATTTGGAGCTGAGGCATAGAAAGGTTAAATTGCCCAACGTCACATAATTACTAAGTGAGGAGCTGATATTGGAATCTAGGGTTGACACCAAAGTGTGTTTATAAGTGCTGTCACCCAGGAGCCTCCGCCACCATTCATTCAACACCTGCTGTGGGCGCCTGTGCAATGCCCTTCATGTTCGTCACCTCATTTACCGCACATCAATCGCAGTAGAAGTGTGGGTCTCACTTTAAAATTTAAAAAAACTGAAGCCGAGGGAGCTTAAGTAATGGGCCCAAAGTTGCACAGTTAATAGGCAGTTCATTCAACCCCGCATTACCTCCCACGCCAGGACTCACCCGGTCCCGTGTACGTAAATGTTATTAAGGAGAAGAAAGGATGACAGTTATGCTGACCTATTTCTTTTTTCAGGTTCAGTCATTTTTAGCATCATTTGATGGAGAGAAGCTGGAACTCTTAAAAAATGACCTAATTTCCATTAAAGACATCTTTGCAGCCAAGGAGTTAGAGAATGAAGAGAATCAGGAAGAACAAGGTAACGGAAAATAACGAGTTAATAGCAGGATGGGCGGTTGGTATAATCCTTATGACACTGCTATTAATAAGCACATCCCTCTGAGCAGGATAGAATTATTTAATCCAGGGCTCCTCCGTCCCACTTCCAAAACACTCCAAGGAGCTGGTCCCATCGATCTATAGTCCTCTCTTTTTTGCTGGGCGGGAACTCCTGACTGGGGCATCTTTATTTCTCTAGCACAGTCCCTGGCACATCACAGGCACTCAATGAATGGGTGTGGTCAAGTGAACTAGGAGGGCAAAGCACTGAACAGGGCCCTGAGGGCGAGAGTGTATGCTCCGGTGGCTAATGTTCTATCTGCAGGTGGAAGCTGTTGAATGTGACTGATATTGATGATGGGCAGGTATTTCAATGGATTTCTTTTCATAGTTTGCCTCTCCCTTTTAATGTATATGTGTAGACGTTAGGATGTATTTGTAAGTCACCTACAGTCCAGTGAAAGGTACAGTTTATACAAAGGCCCACACTGGAGTGTTGTGTGTCAGGTTGTCAATCGCTGAACTGAGCCAGGTGTGCTCTCCCGACACTGACATGACCCCAGGGACAGGAGGACCTATTTTGTGAGAAGCAAGGCTTCCTTGAGAGGGTAGAAAACACTCTCAAAGGTAGACACGCTTAACGATTAAGTTGTCCATTTGGGAGAATATAGTAAAACATTTGCTGTGTACATGGACGGGATTTCTTACCGATGTCATCACCAAGCACTACAACCACAGCGTTCGTGTAGGTCTGCCGGGAGCCGGTCCATCCTTGCTGTTTCAAGGGACCTGGCATATATGGCATACTGTTCTTAATATGTTTGCTCACCTTCTTGGCACTATGTGTTTTAACCAAGGTCTCTGAGAAAGGTTGTTTCCCCAGGTAGGGATTTTCCCCTGAAGTTAGGGAGGGAATAAAACCTCTTAACTAAGTGCCAGGTGGGAAATTAATCACTTTAACTACAAACAATCATGCTTAAGCTACATAATCTTTACTCCCTGGAATGGAGATAAGAAACGCCCTAACCTTTGAAATAGAGATTGATAGGATTGGAATCAACTGGTATAAATACAGATGTAACAAGACAGAACCGAGAGAGACAGAAATTGGCACAGAACCTACACAGAACGTTCTCTAGAGACAGAAGAACTTCGCTGGAGAGAACATGGCAAAAGATCCTGGACAGAAACTGGCCTCAGAACCTAGAGACAGAACCTAGTGAGAGAACATGGCAAAAGATCCTGGACTGAACCTAACTACAGAAATTGGCAAGAGAACCTGACTAGAACCTGGTGACTGAACCTGGCTGGAGAACCTGGACAGAACCTGGCTGGAGAACCTAGCGAGGAAACATGGCTACAGAACCTGGCTGGAGAACCTGGAGAACCTGGCTGGAGAACCTAGCAAGAGACCATGGACACAGAACCTGGCTGGAGATCCTAAGCAGAACCTCTCTGGAGATCCAGACGAGAACTTGGGTGTAGATCCTGGCTGGAGATCCTGGCTAGGCTGCTGATCAACTGAACACTGTCTCCGTGTCATTCCTTCTTCGCCGACTCCGTCTACACCTTTGGGGACCCCTGGACCCACTGGGGTTGGACCCCAGCATAGGTCAGTGGTTCTCAACCTGGTCTGCACATTAGAATCACCTGGGAATCTTTTTAAAATCCTGATTTCTGGGCCTCATCCTCCGGAAATTCTGTTTCTTTGTTATGGGGTGGGGCCCCAACATTAGTAACAAAGAAACAAAATTTCCGGAGGATGAGGCCCAGAAATCAGGATTTTAAAAAGATTCCCAGGTGATTCTAATGTGCAGCCAAGGTTGAGAACCACTGGTGTAGGTTATACTGAAAAGGTCGAGCAGCCATGGACAAGACAGGGCCGGCTTCTAGGACCCTCTGAAGGGTCCCATTGGACATATGTTCACCATTTACATGCTATATGGCCTCGAACAAGCTATGTAACCTTCCTGAAACTCAGTGTCTCACCTGCAAAGTGGCGACAATGACACATATTTCCAAGGGCTATTGTGAGGATCAAGTTAGGTTAATATATGTAAAAACATATATGACAGTGCCTGGCACACAGAACCGCTCAAAAATGCTAGCTGTGAGTATGATTTAAAGTGCTAACACAATGCCAGGAAAATAATAAAGATGCAATAGGTGTAACTCTTATTTACGGTTGCCCTTGGTGTCACCCACATGCGGAGTATGGTAACGTGCATTCATTCCGCCAAGTCTCGGAAGTGCTTTGTGTCCAGGTGTGTCACGGACCTTTAATCAGAGCTTGAACACCAGCACCCCAACGCTTCAGCCTCGGGGCTCAGGGCAAAATTATTCTAAGCTTTTGCAAACTGTCATTTAAATACCATCTCCTGCATTAGCCTCACGTAGTGACCTGACGTGCCTCCAGTTTAATGAGCTTCACGCTCATTGCATCAAAATAGAAGAATCAATTATACTAAAGCCTAGAGAGAGGCCTATTGCAAAGAGACTGTTGGAGAGTTATGTGTTTGAGCATTTGTGTGTTTCTCTAAAGTCACAGAGGGTGACGGCCTTGTCTTGGGGTTAATAATGAAGAAGCGAAGACTACAGTTAGTATTCTGGACTCAGGATGAGCTAGTGTAACAGTCACCATCAGAGCCAGGCTATTCTCTTCCATTTCTTTTTTTTTAAAATATTTTAAAATATTTTTATTGGTTTCAGAGAGGAAGGGAGAGGTATAGAAACATCAATGATGAGAGAGGATCATCAGTCGGCTGCCTCCTGCATGCCCCCTACTGGGGATCAAGCCCCAAACCCAGGCATGTGCCCGGGAATTGAACATGAACTCTTGATTCATAGGTCGATGCTCAACCACGGAGCCACTCTGGCAGACTCTCTTCAGTTTCTTGATGCCTGAGGTAGACTTTTTTCCTATTAGGGGTTCATTCAGAAAAGATAAAAAAGAGATCCCAAATTCCCTGTAACATCGGAGAAATATTGTTGCCAGTGCAAGATAAGGCAGTTATTGCTTTCTCAACTAGTGCTATTTCTTGGAGAGGAAGTTTGATTCAATATTGTTAAATAGAAAACGGTATGTCTCACTCCCGTGTGCAGCTTCAGTAAATTGAGATTTTTTTTAATATGACAAAAAATATTAAAGTTCTAAATAGCATGCTTATGAAATGTCTCTCCTTAAGTCACAGAACCCTGTAATCTCCTGTTTAGTATGTCCATTTTCCCAAAGGGCATCTCCAGGTTATCAAACCACACTTAATTTTAATTAATTTAATATAGAAATGTCATTCGAACACTTGAAAAAGAACCGGGAGGGAAGAATAGCAGGGTTGTCGTTAAATCAATCTTATTATGATGGAGTGTTACAACTTATAGGGGGCGGGGGCGGCCGGTGAGCAGACAATCCAAGAGCAAAACTCGAGAAGAAACAAGAACATTTTCATCAAATCCTTTCTTGGAACCACTTCCTAACACTTAAATAATTTATTTGATAGTCTCCGGATACGCTGTCATTGTTAGATAAATTTAATATCAGGCTCCCTTGCATTGACTAATGTTAGCTTATGATCTGCCTGTTTGCTTCTCCAGCAGAATATAATTTTATCACACTGCCATAGATCTCTAATTGAGTTTACCACTGTTGTGAAGAGATTTTAAAAGCCTATTTTCTATTTTCATTGCCTTGGTGAAGGTCTTTTCACCATATACACAGAACAAGAGTTGCAGGAATAAGTATCCTTTGTTGCAACGCTTTTTTATCATCTGTTTTTTCCACTTCCATTTTCCCCTGTGATTTTTTTCCTAACATATTTGGCAGCGGCATTGGTGGATGTTCCTGTTTTACAGAATGAATGCACATTTAAAAGCAGGGCTGCACCACATACTTGTCTTCTACATTAGTGTTGATCACTCCCAAATATTTTTAATCTCCTTATGTTATATCTTTGTAGCGCATAACAATATAGCTACATAAAACTTCAGAGTTTATAAAACGCTTTTGCATCTGTTATAGTATCTGGTCCTTGCAATGCTATGAAAGAGAAGATGTGTGGTTTTATTTTCCTAAGTTTGCAGAGGAGGGTTTGGAAGCTAAGAAGCCCTTTGACGGGCCGCACGTCACAGACCCACCAGGTGCTGGGGCCGGGCTAGAACATACCTTCCAGTCTCAGTGCAGGGCTCCTCCTGCCCTGCCACTCTGCCTCCTGCGGAACGAGACGAACGGGCCGTTTGGGGATGAGACCTGGTTGGTGCTCAGCTGTGCCCTGTCCCTCTTAGTGTGCCTACCTAGAGAGGATGACCCAGGCCTCCGCCCAGTGGAGAGGGAATCTCAGCTTTTAATGAAATCTCTCTCTCCCTCCATGTTTCTTCCTCCCTCTCCTTTCCCCCCTTTCACCCGCCCCCAAACTCTCCTTTGTGCATGTGTAATCCCTTCTCATTCTTTTTTTTTTTTAATCCTCACCAGAGGATATTTTTCTATTGCTTTTTGTGGATAGAATGGAAGTGGGGGGGGGGAGAGAGAAACATTGATGTGAGAGTGATACATCAATTGGTTGCCTCCTGCATGCACCCTGACTGGGGAATGAACCTGCAACCCAGGTACATGTCCTTGACAGGGACATGTACCCGAGACCCTCTAACCACTGAGCACCCCAGGCAGGGCTGCCTTCTCACTCTTGAAGACTCAGATCAGACATGAGCTCCTCCATCGAGACTACTTTGATGTGCTCAGCACCGTGGCTCTGTGGACATGAAAAGGCTCTGCGTGTCATCAGACTTGCAATGCTAGGCATAATAGTACTCTAAGTCATAAATACAGTGTTGGTGGAGGCCACTCGGGCCTGGGAAAGGTCATTCATTTGTTCATCAGTCATTCTTTCAGCAAATAGCTACTGACCACCCATAGCTGCAAATGAGACGGTTAAGTCCCTCCCCGCCCTCCCCTTACAGCCTGGTGGCACCCCAGCGAGTGCTGTGAGACTCTGGCAGCCCCCACCCAGCAGCAGCCTGCTGCCTCACTGCCATGTCATAAGTGGGCAACACTCATCTTTGCTGGCAGCTGGAGGGCAGGTTGTGGAGGGCAGGGGAGGGGCGGGCAGAGCTGCCACATTCAAAAAGATGAAAAATAAGTCACGCTTCTTACTTGTGTCATTTTCTAGTTCTAGGCTCGGAGGAAAAGGGAGAAGAATTTGCGAGGATGCTTACAGAGCTTCTCTTTGAATTACACGTTGCGGCCACGCCTGACAAACTCAATAAGGTCAGCACCATCTGTCTGAGTTTTTGTCTTTTAGAAGAAGGTCCCAGTTATCAAATTCCAGAGCTCCACCTGAAATGGAAAAAACCCACACCCCATATGACACATGGGTGGAGGGAGGTCTGAGGTCGGAAATTAAGACTCGGGGCAGCTACATAATGAAATGCAATGGTAGAGCACATGCAGGACCTGCGTTTCAGATGCAGCATCAGTAGTAATTACCTTATGACCTTGAACAAGTCACTTCTCAAAATAGAATTGTATGTCGGAGCAGAGGTTACCTTCAGCATAGGGCAGAGACGAGGGTTCCAGAATCACCAAGGGGCTGTTTCAAACGCCATCTCCCCTCCCCCACTAGAGTGGCAGGCCAGAATTAGGCAGAGAGAAGCACATCGGCCAGGGGGCCCCGTGCCCTTTCCCGCCTGGAATGCTGGTGCCACTTCCTGTCTAAGGATGTTCAAGCTGCTACAGTCAGGGTTCCCCTCATAGTGCAAGGTCTTGCTGCAGAGTTTCTTAACGCGGGCACCAATCATTAATTACTTAAAACTGTGTCATCTTCCCTACCGTCTCCCTTTTTGTTTTCCTGTTCTTCTCTTTAGCCCCCAGTAGTTGCCACAGGCCCTCCTTTATCCAGGAGGGTGAGGAAAGAGGCAGTGAGGGGGAGAGATGGGTAATTTCTTTATCTCTGAGAGAGTTCACTGATTCTGGCAGGTCAGTGACTTGAGCACGATGGGAAATTGCCTCATTCATCTCAGAGCAGCTCCTGCCACTGGCCGGAGAGTGTGCCGTCTCCAGGGCCTCCCGGTTTCTGTAGTTACATAGTCAGGTAAACCTGGGTCCCTGAAAGAGGACACGCCAAGGATAGTGTTATTGGGTTTTGTCTCCCCAAATCTTCTTACCATTAACTCGCCATTCAACACTCTGACATATTAAACTTTGACATGGACACTTTAGGATGAGAAGTAGTTTAGCCTAAGCTCAGATACAACTTGCACTTAAGCAAACGGCTTAAACTTTAATGGTAAAAGCTCCCTTTCTAAATGCAAGAACTAAGAGAGGGAAGGTGGTTGATGCTTGTTCAATTTAACTATCATTTCTTAGGCACTCCTGTGAAATTCAGCTAGTCACAACGCGATGCCAGGTCTTTCCAACAGCCCTTCCCTCCTCCCCCCGAGGTCAGGAGACCTTGCACAGCTAGAGCAGAGCCATCTTTCATCTCTCCAGCGCGATGCATTATCAGGTTCATGAGACATAGCGGACGAGGACATTTGCTTTAGCAATGACCCTGGCTAAATGTCTAACCTATATATTTAAAAAGTCCTGTGATTCTTTTATCGTTGGTCATGAAAAGTGAAAAATATACTATCACTGAGTACCATTTTAGAGCGCTTTTTAAAACATCCTTCACCCTCAGTGGATATCAGTCATTGAAGTTGGTACAATAGCCATAAATTAAGTAAGTCATCCAGAAATCCAGATAGGAAATTCCCATTTTTATAAAATGTAAGTTCCCAGAATGACTAATTTTAGGGGGAAAAAATGAAATTTTCCTCTATATTTGAACAGAAATATAGCTCATTGTGCAGCAGTCATAGTGCAGGCTGCATGGAGCCCTGTGAAAACAGAACATCGATGAAGAACATACTTGTCACAGTGGCAGGTACACAGAACCTGTGACAGTTACCCTTCTGAGTAGAAAATGATACTGCACTAAGGTACCAATAATGAGATCAAAAGTTATATGTTGAATCCTTTGGTAGGCCAATTTTCGTTTGTCTGTTTGTTTTCAGCCTACGTTGGAAATTTGCCCTCAAATATGACAATAAATCTCTCTCTATTGCTAAATAAATAAATAAATAAATCGTCTTTCGCCCTGTACAGGGCTCTCCATGCTTTCTTTCTATTCTGTCCCCTTTTCCTATGTTATAGTCACCCAAAAGCAACAACAAGGTGTTTGTAAGGAGCGTAAGGAATTGTCCCATCATTGTTTAAATGTACAGAGAAGCAGCCTTGAAGGTTTAGGGCAAATTGATCATAGTCTGGAGAATGGAATATCTTAGTCTCCTATTTGCACAATAAATGTCTCGCTTTGGCTGGGACCTTTGCAGGCCATGAAGAAAGCTCACGACTGGGTGGAAGATGACCAAACTGTGGTGCCGGTAGACGTGGCAGAAGAGACAGAGGAGAACACTAAGAAGGAAGAAAAGGAAGAGAAACCTGAAAGCCCTGAAGAGGGCGAAAAGCAAGAAAGGAGAACTAAGACAGTTGAGGTAAATTTATTTTAGATTGTCTGCCTAAAGAGCAGTAATATTATGCTAATTTTATTACCGGCCTAATTTTAAGTGAGAAAAAGCCATTTCACTTTTGTTATGGAAATATGAGTATTAGTATAATAAACACCGAAATTTCTCAACTCCAAGATAATTCCTGACTTAGCATAGGCATTGTAATTTTCTCCATAGCTCTACAATTATAATTTACAGAGGGTGTGGGGGGGGGGAGGGGAAGGTCTTTAAGGACATAGTTGATTTAGCTTAAGAGTGAAATTCCATCCTGTATGCAAATCTGTAACCATAAAATGCCTCTATGCCCCATAACTAATGAGGTAATTGAAGCTTTTTCCAAAAAAAATTTTTATTAGCACAGTTTTTATTCTGTAGTTTAATAAATATAGATGTGTATAATTTATATCCTGCCTGTGTTTAAAAATGAGTTCATGATCACTTCATCTTACATTGGATTTGAATTTTAGAAAAAGTAATTTTTAAAATTAGATCACGCTGAGAAAAATGTCCATTGAGGTCTATTCATTTAACTGCCCTTTTACAAGCCTTCTTGAGTGCCTGCCTGTAGAGTACCCGACATTGGAGGGACAGAGCTGTGACTAAGACTTGCCATGTCCATGGGAACTGGACAGCACTTCCATTTTAGGGCAGATTTCCACTCAGAAAAGTCTTAGACATGCCCATTAATCTTTGGGTAAACTGTTTCCGTTCATATTTGGGTTCTTTTTAAAAAAATTATATGTGCATATATATTTTTTAATATTGCAGTGTGTATTTTTTTAAAAGCATCTGCTCAGTTGTTAATTTTCTTATTTGCATTCACTTATTTCAGGAAGTATACATGCTGTCCATTGAAAGTCTGGCAGAAGTCACAGCACGCTGTATCGAGCAGCTTCACAAAGTAGCAGAATTAATTCTTCATGGACAAGAAGAGGAGAAATCAGCTCAGGACCAAGCAAAAGTGCTCATAAAGTAAATGTTATTTTAAACGCTTATTTTTCCAATTTTATATACATGTGCCATTCAAACACACACACACACACACATACACACACACACATACACACACACACACCCTAGGTACTAAAGATTCCCATTTCAAATCAACTAATTCCAGTTTTTATGGTCATCTTAAGGAATAAGGACTCTCTTAAGAAGTGAGCCATGTCAGCAAGGATATAATAGTTAACTAGATATTTCAGGAATTATTTATGAAGAGATTTAAGAGAAGACACCTTAAATAATTCAGAGCTAAGTAAGTACTAGTATTTATTTTAATAGATCCAAGTCTTAGAAGTATGAACCTTTAAGGGTAATTACACAACATACCACACAGATATTGAGAGGACACCTTAATGTGACTTCTGAGCAAGCTTCATAAAAATATGCACACACACACCCACTGTTCCTAGGGACTTATGCCAGCTCTTCATATTCTGAATTCTGGCAATGGCAGTCGCTAATGTAAGCCAGTTCACTGGACTGTATGCATGCGTATATGTGCTGTTATATGTTATGTTCTTCAAAAATTAGAAGTTACTATCAGTTAATCTAGTGAAATAAAAATGTATATATGTAACTCTGTATACAATAAAATAATTGGTATAGAGTGTTCATTAATATAGTTGGTATGGAGTGGAAAAATAAGATATTAACTTTTATGAACATGACTCTGTGTTGTGTGCTAGAAAATTAGCACAAGTCGAAAGACAACTTCATTATTATACAGACACAGAAGACAAAATAAGAGCCTCCAAAAAATATATAGGTGCACATACACACATATCTCACCTCACTCATTCACCTCGCTAGCTGACTAGTCTTTGCTTATTACTGCATTTGGCATTGTAGGTCGGGGAACAAATTTTCCAACAAGTCAATATTAGTGGCATTTTTCCTCATTTGTGAAGTTTTGTCATCTAGTCTAGATTTTCATATTTAAACACATGAAAAATCAAAGCTATTATAAGAACTGTATAATCCTGCCCTTCATATGCCTAGAAAAGAATATTACTCCAATGTGTGGAAGGAAGAGGAAATGGCAAAATAGTAGAAGTTAACATTGATGAAAACACCTAAGGACTATTGCATATTTGCTGCACTGACTTGGAAGAGGAGGGCTGACTCTGAGCTGTCCCTGAGTATGGGTAGCAGGACCTTACTCTTAGCTTCTTTCTGATTCCCAGCCCTGCTGGTCCCATCCTTACCAAGCTCACAGCAAAGAATAATCAGACCTCATATTTGTGTGTAATAAGTGCCTCTCCACCCACCTACCAAGAACACAGACAGAATGGCTCTGGGCCATCTCCTAGCTTTACTCCTGACCCTTTGGGAAGAGCAGTTTTGGGTAGAGGGATGGATGAATGTTGCTCAATAAACCTGAATACATAGCTTAGACAAGGACCCCTACTTCTCAACACAAAGCTTACTTCCTTCTACTCAATGCACTAGATCTTTTCTGAGCTTTGAGTTACTGTTTTTCTAATAGGATTTTAATCACGATTCATGAAGGTCACATATGTTATTTTTAAAAAATCAGACAATACCGACATTGTTAGGTAATTAGACTGTTTTCCGTTTTTGTCATCATCTGTAACGTTCTGACACATTCCTTTAGTTAAATATTTGTGCCCATCTCGTGTTACTTTCTTGGGGTAAAGTCTTAGAAGTGGAATGGCTGGAATAAACTTGGAGTTTTGATGTAAGTCTTAAAAACATCTTCTACAGAATCATCTGAGACACCTGAGTTTGAATCCCAGCTCTGTCATTTACTACTGCTTGTCCTGAGCAAGTTACTTAAACTTCTTAAACATCAGTTTTTTCATCTATAAAATGGGAATAATAATGTAACCAATCAGGTCACTATGAGGGTTAAATGAGTTTATTTATACAAAAGTACTTAACTTAGTACCTCAATGAATGTTCATTATTATTTTTAAATGACCAAAAAGCTGGAGAAACTTGGTAAGAGTGTTAAATGCCTCTACATGTGGGCCCTGAGACTGATGTTCTTCTGCATGTGGTTTTGATTCATGTGGCCTGAATGGATTAGATGATTATTCTTAATTAGCATGCAAAGAAACCCAGGATTAGATTCAACAGTGCTTGTGAATCATGGAAGATTATTGAGAAAAACATTTCTACAGAGCATCTTCAAACTTGTGTGCCATTCTTTTAAGTGGAATATGGTATTAAGATCAGTAATTGTCTTCATGGTTAAATTATTTTACTTTTAAAAAAAAATCCTCAAACCACTTTTTTTAAAATTTCAGATTAACTACTGCAATGTGCAATGAAGTGGCCTCCTTATCAAAGAAGTTTACAAATTCCTTGACCACAGTTGGGGTAAGATTGTAATGCTGATTCTTTTTTCCCCTCTTTAAGGGAGGGGGTTCTATGAGGAAGAGTGGAAGATTTAGGGCCGACTGTGATGGCTCCACACACAGAAGCTCTGCCGGGACGTTTACCAAAACTAGGCCCAGAGCACCTTCTCCAACAGGCAGCTCAGGGCCCTCATCGGACTGAGGTTTAGCCCTGGCACTGCCTCCTCAGATTTTGAGACGTTGGGTGGGCTTTCAAACCGCTCTGAGCCTCATTTTCTTTTTTCTTTTTTTAAAATATATTTTTATTGATTTCAGAGAGTAAGGGAGAGGGAAAGAGAGATAGAAACATCAATGACGAGAGAGAATCACTGATCGGCTGCCTCCTGCACGCCCCCCTACTGGAGATCGAGCCCAAAACCCGGGCATGTGCCCTTGACTGGAATTGAACCTGGGACCCTTCAGTTCACAGGCCGACGCTCTACCCACTGAGCCAGACCAGCGAGGGCTGGGCCTCATTTTCTTTATCTGTTTTTTTAAAAGAAGTCAAGCAAACCTTCCTTCCGTTACTTAATATCTGAAGTATATAATTCAAGAATAATTAGCTGAATATTTTCAATCACTGTTGTCTTCAGAGCCTATTGATACGCACCCAAAATGAAAAGTTTCCTTGCTTATTGTTACACTTCAACTTTAACCAAAAGAAAAACATTTACCAATTTGGCATGTGTTTCTCTTCTGAAGGTAACAACTTGGAAAGGCTTGTATTTGTTTGAAGGTATAGCTTCTGGTTATTTTCTTTTTTCAAAATATTTTTATTGATTTCAGAGAGCAAGGGAGAGAGATAAAAACATCAATGATGAGAGAGAATCATCGATTGGCTGCCTCCTGCACAGCCAGCCCCCACTGAGGATCGAGCCTGCAACCCCGGCATTTACCCTGACCGGGAATCGAACCATGACCACCTGGTTCATAGGTCAATGCTCAACCTCTGAGCCATGCCAGCCAGGCTGGTTCTTTTCTTTAGAAATTAGTCATGGCCCTAACCGGTTTGGCTCAGTGGATAGAGCTTTGGCCTGCGGACTGAAGGGTCCCAGGTTCGATTCCGGCTAAGGGCATGTACCTTGGTTGCGGGCACATCCTCAGTAGGAGGCGTGCAGGAGCAGCTGATGGATGTTTCCCTCTCATCGATGTTTCTAACTCTCTATCCCTCTCCCATCCTCTCTGTGAAAAATCAATAAAATATATATTTTTTTAAAAAAGAAAGAAATTAGTCACGGTATGTAACCCCACCTTAGTGGGACCAGAGAAGACAAGTGGAAAATACTTATTTTCAGCCTTTGTACTTCCTCTTTTAAAGCCCTGGATGCCAAGGTGGATGATTCTTTGCATGAGAAACAGCAGATTTTACTTCCTAGGGCTGTAACAGGTACCACAAACTGGGTGGCTTAACAACAGAAGTGGATTGTCTCACGGTGCTGGAGGCCAAAAGTCCGAGATCAAGGCCATGCTTGCTCGGAACATCTTGCCTCCTCCAGCTTCTGGGAGCCACAGGCATTCTTTGGCTTGTGGCAGCATAGCTCTACCTATTTCTCTGTCTTCACATTGTCCTCCCTCAGTGAATAGCTATGTCCAAACCTCCCTCTTCTTATAAGGACCCTAGTCATATTGGATGAAGGAAGGACCTCATCATAACTGATGACATCTGCAGTGACCTGATCTCCAAACAAGGTCACGTTCTGATGGACTGGAGCAGTGGTTCTCAACCTTCTGGCTCTTTAAATGCAGTTCCTCATGTTGTGACCCAACCATAAAATTAGTTTCATTGCTACTTCATAACTGTAATGCTGCTACTGTTATGAATCGTAATGTAAATATCTGATATGCAGGATGGTCTTAGGCGACCCCCGTGAAAGGGTCGTTCGACCACCAAAGGGATCGAGACCCACAGGTTGAGAACTGCTGGACTGGAGGTTAGGACTGTAACATCTTAGGAAGGGACACAATTCGATTCTTAACGGAGTAACAGAAACAAGCTCTAAATAATTTAGACAGAAAGGGACTTTATTAGAGGCAGTGGAGAAATGTGAACAGCTTTGGGGGCCCAGTGCCAGAGCTCACATACCCTCTCTCTCAAGTGTTGCCACAATGGGACTCAACTACCCAGTTCCCAGTTCTCTCCCTTTAAATGCTGGGTTCCCGGGGGGAGAAGGTTTGAAAGGCTCAACAGCCTGAGGCAGATACCCATCTTGGAATCACCAGTAGTGACTGGGGACAGTCATAGCCTGCATGTAGACCTACCTGGCTGCTAGGGTGCACCTCCCTCCCCCCAACCCCAGGCCAATGGCAGCTCTCAACACGGTGGAAATGGCTATGGACCTGTCAGGAGACGTGTGTCACCCACACTTCTGTAAGTGATTCAGTTAATAACGCTATCCACCACTTATTGGTCCAGCTGTCAAGGAATCTGGTTTGCTTCTCCTAGTTTGTAAGACATCAGCTTTTATATTTGTCTCATTTTAAGCCATCAGCAATAGAGCTTCACTGTATACAGGCAGAGTAAAGGGGGAGGTGGAAGTTCATTGATATGATAGGCTCGATAAAATGCATGTATGTGCTCAGTGTTTCTAAGTTAACGGACACCCATGGACTTCAGTGTAACTGCTAGGTTTACAGAGAGATGGAAGGTCTTAAACAGGATGGGCTGGCCTCAGTGGCTCAGCTTCCCAAGGCTCTACTGTACCCTCTTCTCACTCCGCGCAGTTTACTAGGAGACACTGAGCCCCAGAGAGTGCACTGACTCACCCAAGCCTTGCAATTGGTCCCTCAACTTCCAGTTGTCTGCTCCTCAGACACATCAGACAGACAGACAGACAGATAGCTGATTCTCTGTGGTTATCTAGTGATGAGGAGATATATGTATGCATATATATATATATATATATATATATATATATATATATATATATATCTGCATGGGTGTGTGTTGTATGTTTTATACAGTTCATGGTAAACATTAATTGATTTGCTTTAGTGGGTACTATTCACAGTAGTTTCCCGTTCCTTTTAACACAGTATATTCCAGCCCAGTGCTTCTCAAACCTGAATGTGCAAGCAGGTCACCTGGCGATCTTGTTAGAATGCAGATTCCGATTCAGTGGGTCTGGCATGAAGGCCGAGGCTCTGCCTTTCTAACAGCTCCCAGGTGATGACAAGGTTCCTGACCCACCGTAAAGCTCAGCAGACAGGTGTTGTACTTGAGCTCACATCTGTATGTAAAGTTGACCCTTGAAAACATAGGTTTGAACTGCGTAGGTCTACTTATGCGGGTTGTTTTCTCAATAAATATTGTAAATGTATTTTTTTATGATTTTCTTAATGATACTTTCTCTTCTTTGTATATAATACATATGCAAATATGTGTTAATTGACTCTTTTGTTATCAGTAAGGCTTCTTGTCAACAGTAGGCTATTACTAGTTAAGTTTTGGGAGCACCAAAAGTTATCTACAGATTTTCAACCATGCAGGGTCTTGGTGTCCCTAACCCCAAGTTGTTCAAAGGTCAACTGTACATACAGAAATGTGTACAAATGTGTGCACAGAATCAGAAACACACAGTTATTACATGGGAGAAAGAAAAAGCTAAGTCTAAATAGAGTTCTCTGAAATGCCATCTCGCCACAAAATCCGTCTCATCCGATGCTGTGATGAATCATCCACATCAAGCATTGTTTCTGTTCTCCAAAACAGCCATTATTCATAACTTGAAGTTAATGAGAGTATATTGCTCTCTAGACTCTATTAAAATTGCTTGCACATCTCATTGATTCTGAAAATCAATGTCATTTTGATTATATTTTAGAGATTTATTGATAATCAAGTAAACATGAAAGCAAATACCATAATGGATTTTCTGGTTACTTACTAAAATGACTGGGCTTCTAAAGGTTTTTTTTTCCACCAAGACTTCATTATGGTTTCCCAGTAGAGTAATGTCAATGAAAGTAGGCTGCTCTGGGACGATGTATTTCATTTATATTCTCCTGTTTACCATAAAGTCTTCTGGGTACAGTAAGGAAAAGCAGTCTATTAAAATTGCCCCCTCTCTTTCCAGTCCCTTTAATTGTTTACTGCCTAAGAGTAGACTGAACATGTTAGACAGAGAAGACTGTTGATGGATAGACCAACAGCGGAGGTCATGATGACGATGCTGACACTAGCTCTCATTTTTTGAATACCTGCTTTATATCAGGCTCTGTATTCTGTGCCTTACAGAATAGTCATGGTTTGCAAACCGGGATCTGCAGACCTATTTGCAAGTTATAGTTAAGATTGTTTTAATTATGCTGCTAAACTGAAAGACACACTCTATAACCAAATACCCAAGTTTTGCACTGAAAGAAAGGAACAGAGAGAGAGAGAGAGAGAGAGAGATTGAAAAATTTTAAATTGAAAAGAACTGATCTCATGGGACGAAAATTAGTATAATAAAAAATTTAATATGAAAAAAAAAAGAAAGGAAGGAAGGAAGGGAAGGGAAGAAAAGAAAAGAGAAAAGAGACGAATGACCAGGTTGGGACTAAGATAGGCAAGTAAGATTCTTAACTCACTTGAAAATTTTCAGGGGACTCCCTCCAAAAAAGACGCAGAAAGAACTTCAATCATCTAGACAAATATTTTAATGCAACATTTTTTTAAAAAATCAAAATGAATACAAAACAATTTTAAGTAAGACAGGCTCCAGCCCTGCACTGCTACACCCAGCCTCACTCCCCTCACTAATCCCAGGCCTGCTTCAAGTCTTCAACAGTTAACACAGGTCTGCGTTTCGGTGTCTAGCTGTGTGACCTCACACAAGTTACTCAACCTTCCTGATTGCCATTTCATCTCAAATGAGGATTGTCATGGCACCTACCTAGGGTTTCTGTCAGAACTCAATGAGGTCATCCAGGGGAAGCAGCAAAGAAGAAGCCTGGTCTAGAGTAAGCTTTCCACCGCTCCTCTCCTTCCTCCCTGAGAGATCCCTCAACGAAGCCAGTGTCTGACATTTCGTGGCACACCTGGCAGTATGAGCACCTAATCTGTCCGTTTCCTTCTTTTCATTCCATAGAGCGACAAGAAGGCCGAGGTCCTTAACCCCATGATCAATAGTGTATTGTTAGAGGTAAGTGGCCCCGGAGAGAAAGTGCTTCTGAATCAAAGCAAATGTTAGCACTACATTTTTTTTCCCCAGGCAGCAAGTGTTACCGCAATTCCAAATCTTATTATCAACGGTCTTCTTTTGAGTACATTTGTGGAGCTCAGCCAGCTGTAAACCCGAGGGTGAAGCAGCAATACATGATTCTCAAGAATTCCTGATTATGAAGAGAAATGCACAGCTTGCACGTTATTCCTGCTGCTGTGTCCTCCAGCTGAAGCAGCTTTCTGTGGCCCGGTTTGACTCCAGATCTGGCTCTGTGGTTATTGGCTGCAGGGAGGGATGCTTGCTCAGTGGCGATTTTTGTAAAAATGGGCACTTCCCTTCATTCATAATAATCTTTGGTTTATTGGGTCTGAGCTCCAGACGGGCAAAATGGCACGTAGACGATTTAGCCTCTGCCTGGTCAGTGACCCAGAGGCGCCTTCCTCTGCAGCCACTCGCTCCGTGGCCCGTCCACGCACCAGGACGCTGTTGCAGAGACAGGAAGTTGCCCTGGCACCTCTGTGTCTTTGCCACACACAGTGACGTACGAGAGGCTCGGGAACATTCTTGAGTCATGAGGCGCTGTGTTCTACCTGTGGTTGTGGGGGAGAACCTTCCCTTAGGGGCTACACACTAAGAAACAGACATATCTGTAGCCACAGGCACCGCGCTGAAGCCATAAGGTGCTACCAAGTTACGTTTAAACATGGGCAATGCATATACCGTCGTTTTTTGCAGGTGTCAATTGCAAATTTTGGAAATTACAGAACTTCAAAGGAGGGAGGGCTACCTATAAATGTATAGCAATATTTTTAGGAGTCATGCCTTACTATTCAGGAAAACAACCAAAGTGCCACAAAAAGTACCGATGTGGTGGCACCGAGTGTCGTTGTATAAGACACAGCCACACATGGGATGGAATCAAGGGACAAGGAGTGTAGCGGCAGGTTCTGCAGGCGGGGCGGGTGTCGGGGCGGGGGGGGGTGGGGGGGGGGAGAAGGGAGGGACAGACACAGTTAAGAAGAAACCCAAGCTATCAGAGGCAGAATGTGGAACAGGGAAATCTCTCCCTGGCCACCCAGAGGGCATTAGCAGAGTAATTGACCATGTCAGTCATGGAGACTATGAGGTCAAATATTTATTCATTCTCCCAGTGGAAGTTTTCTCGTGTTTTAGTCATCTGACACTTGAAATGGCCTCTCCCTCTGATGCTGTATGTATGGCAGAGAACGTGGCAGCAACATCAAACACCAAACCAGGTAGAAGGTACCAGCGTGCATGGGAGGATGCTAGCATTCAAAGTTTGCCACGAATAATGGCACACTATTTCCAGTTAGCTTTATGCAGGCCATTCTTGTTTACGCATCTGCAGGTTGGACAAACTGGATTCCCCTGCCTGCTGTGACTTTATGTTATTTCAGGACAGTGGGGTCGATCTGGGAAGAGGATAGTTAAGACTGGACACGAATCATGAATATACGCACATTGATGCGCCCTCAAAATCTATGGGAATGGCTTTTCTCATTTTGAGTGAATTCTTCTCTCTGTTAGTATAGATCAGTGGTCGGCAAACCGCGGCTCGCGAGCCACATGCGGCTTTTTGGCGCCTTGAGTGTGGCTCTTCCACAAAATACCACGTGCGGGCGTGCACGTACAGTGCAATTGAAACTTCGTGGCCCATGCGCAGAAGTCGGTTTTCGGCCTGGGCGAGTCTATTTTGAAGAAGTGGCATTAGAAGAAGTAGGGGTACGTTCGCTGAGGTCGACCCCTCAGATTGAGGACGTTTTTAGCAAAGGCCAGCTTAGGAGTACCCTAATTATGTTAATAACAATGTACCTACCTATATAGTTTAAGTTTAAAAAATTTGGCTCTCAAAAGAAATTTCAATCGTTGTACTGTTGATATTTGGCTCTGTTGACTAATGAGTTTGCCGACCATTGGTATAGCTCATTAAGAGACGGACGCACTCCATCCCAAGGAATGTGTTTACGTTTGATTTAAGCACCAATGTCACAAGAAAAATATGATATAATATGACGGAGTTTGATGAGAGGGAACATTATCAAGTTGGAAGGATTGTCAGGATTGACCTAAGAAAACAACCCTTCCTCCACACGTTTCTCCTCTCTCAGGGCTGCAACAGCACGACGTACATCCAGGATGCCTTCCAGCTGCTGCTGCCCGTTCTGCAGGTTTCCCACATCCAGGCCAGCCCTTCAGAAGCACAGCCATGACCGGACCAGACTCCATCTGCTTAAAGGAAGCAGCAGGCCCCGTGGCTCTGATATATTTATCATTGAAGGTGATGTTTTCTATGCATCTGCCCATAGACACCGATTTGAGGACACTACAAGCAAGTTTGCACAGTGTTGAGAATGAAAGTTTAAAGCGTATCCTGTCTCTTAATGTATATGGTTGTTCTTACAAATAAGAGTGTTTTCTTGATGTTAATTTAAACTTACTCAGCTTTGTATTGGTCATGTCCTTCCATCTGAAATTCATTCACAAATACTCATTGCCATTTTCCTGGTCAAGCATCCCATATTTAGAAATTCATGGGCAGACCCTACATGTTTGTTTGTTTTTTTGACTCTTTAAATTTCCACCTTTAAATTTTCCATTCTTATAGTATTAGTTTAAATCAGTTCTTATACTGAACTTAATTTTATTACATAAATGTCATGGACAAAGATAACACTACTTATATATTTATCTGTAATATTTAAAGGGAAACATAAGTATCTCTTTAGAGCCACTCATTCTCGAAACAAGCATTTATTGAGCTCCTACTGTATGCTTACAGTACGGGAACATGATCTCACCCCAATAGAGATAGATTGAAAGAGGGTTTATAATCATTCTTAAACTGCTTTAAAACACTAATAAATTTTCTAAACCTTAAAATATTTGACAGAACAAGGTAAATTCATAGTTTTTAAAATGTTCTACCCTTCCATTTATTCTATTTTTCCACTCTTTCTGCACTTTTTTATCCCCAAACTTTGTACATGGGTGAACATATACATGGAAAGGGGTACTATAGAGTATTTGGTTTAAAACTGACTTCTTATGACTATAAATACATGATAGCATAATTACAAAGCTTGGAAGTATTCAATTAGAAAACTAAAGGGATTCCAGCACAGTAGACCCCTAGGACTGCATTTTTAAATCTACTACAGTGGCGTCAGGCTGTTTTATGAATACACAGATCATGTTCACCAGCAGCAAATACTAGCACTGCTTCTAAGGGGCAGGAAACCCTGATGTGTGGGTTGACTAACTGGTATATTGATCCACGAGAGACTGCACAGAAGGCCCTTTAGCTGGGAGAGGCATCACCAATGGGCATTTCTTTTCCTAAACTCCATCTGCTCATTCCGGGTGGGGGTGCTAGTAGAATGCTTCTGTTTTAGACATCCTCACAGGCACTGTCACAAGATGCCTTGCCCAGTGGTTCTCTCCAGGGCAGATAGAGCCTATATTTTTGCAAGCGTGAAAAATCTTCCCTTGGCATTTGCTTGTATTCCCCTGATAGAGTAGACTGCCTTTGTTCCATGCAGGCATTGCATTTGTCTATGTTGTATATTACATTTGTGTATCTGCTGAAACGGCCAAATAGAAAACATAAAAACAATTTATTTACAATCTGGAAAAGAAATTATTCAAGGCATCCATTAAAGACGGTGTTTCTTTTTTTTTTTTTTTTCCTACTGGCTTTTTGATTGGTTGAAACATTTCTGTGATTAAATCTAGAAAACAATTAACTGATGAAAATGTTACATCGACCTCTTCAGAAATTTATACTTTTTATCTAGAGAGCAGAGGAAAGGACTTAGATTTACAATTTCTTCACATCAGGTTTTTTTTAAGCATCAGATAGATTTTATAAACACTAACTGGAACTATAAAAGAAATCATTTCAAAGAAGCTAGTCTTTAAGCCTAACTACACCCATTTGGTGTACAACAAAATTTTAATCATGAACTAAAATAGAAATCTGTAAAAGAATGAGAGATAATTATTCTTTTTATAATTTTTTTATTGACTTGAGAGAGAGAGACATGGATTTCATTCCACTTATGAATGCATTCCTTGGGAGATTCTTGTATGTACCTTCATCAGGGATTGAACCCACAACCTTAGTGTGTCAAATGACACTCTAACACACTTAGCTACCCGGCCAGGGCTGAGAGATAATTATTCTTTTAAAAAGTGGGTGACATGCCCTGGCCAGTGTGGCTCAATGGATTGGAGCATTCTCCCATGCTCTAAAGGGTTGTAGGTTCGATTCCTGGTCAGGGAACATACCTAGGTTGTGGGACCGATCCCTCGTCAGATGCACCTGGATTAATGTTTATCTCTCTCTATCTCTCTGTTTTCCCCTCTCTCTAAAATCAATAAATGTATCCTAGGGTAAGGACTTTAAAAAAAAAAAAACTGGGTGACATAATTTACATTGCATTTTCATGTATTTTAATGATAGAATATCAAATGTTGCCAGGTAAAGACATAAGCTGAGAGATGATTCCCGGAGCCTAGCTCCATGGTCTGTGAATTACATTATTTAAGAGAGAATACTCACTTAATATATATCCACCTTCCAGAATTGCTCTCTTTCAATGCGGTTTTTCACCATCACTTTTAAATAATTGCTTCTTTGCTTTGCTTTAAAAGCTGGCAAAGCACAGGATCCAGATCTAGGCAAAATGTCAATCGGTGCCTGAATGAATGATTTAGCAGGCTTACTCTGGAAGTTTTCTATTTCTTCAATAATCCTTTACATAAACTGGGTTCCTTTCACTCTGTGCAATTACCCTGAAGAAGCATGCCAGATTTTTCTTACATCAAGTGCAAAATAAGTTCTAGTCTAAATAATGGATGTAGTTCGTGCCTGTGCCTTATCAAATGAAAAGCATCAAAAGCCAATTTCAAATTCAAAGCAAAATGCATCCAAGGAAAATTCCTTTGGGGTATCTATATAATAAAAACCCAGTGGTCGTAATGCTGTAACGACCAAAGATTGGTCACCAGGAGGCTGCGTGCACGGCAAGGCATGCACAGGTGGTCGGGGACTTGACTCTGGGTCCCGCAGCGCACCGGGACTCGGGGGAGTGCCACAGCACTGGTGGGCTCAGGGGTCCCGGGTCTCACGCAATTTCCCATGGGTCTGGGTCTCATGTGATTTCACGCACTGGGTCACTAGTTGATATATATACCACTAAAGGACAAAACTGAGTCCCAAACCTTAAAGCAGAGGCCCAATCTTAAATATTCTGTCCCTCTGAGCACAGACATCTCTCTCTTCTCTGGCCTCACACTGGGCTGCACATCAAGCTCATGGTTAAATGAGTGGAGTTACTGGCTTGAGGCAGTGGCAGGACTGGGCTGAGTTCCTTACACCAACAAGGAACCATGGACCTCAGTGGCAGAGCTCACAGGGCATGAAAGAAGCACCAGCTTTGGGCAGCCTCAAGGAAAGTGATAAGTGTAGGATGTGGGAAGCTGCCTATTGTCTTCTCTAGCAGGGAGGTGTGGACAAAGAGTCCAGAATGCTGGTGACCCTTGAGCCCTGGCAAAGTTCAGAGCTATGCACCGACTGTTTAGTCAAGACAATGGTAGCTGAAGCAACTTTCCCACCAGACAGTCATGTAAATCCTTACTGGTAAGATAGTCTGCCTGTTACTGGAACTTGCCTGCCTAAGGACTATGGGTGTATCCCAAACTGAATAAAAAGATGGTGAGGCCTGAGCACAAGCGGAGTCCATCCTCTTGGGATGGGCTCTCGCCTGGCCACCCAATTTCTAAATTTTTATCTCTTGTCTTGTCTCTTTCATTTGTGTGCGGCCCCTCTTCCAGATCCTGAACCCTGAACCATGCAGGACCAGGGGAAACTTACACAGTAGGGTATGTGTCTGAATCCAGAAATGAGAGCATTTCTGTCTTTGTAGAAGTCAGATGCCCCAGGTGCTCGCATGTCTGGGAACTCACCTTCCACACAGGCCAACCACACTCGCTTAAGTTAGGGACAAAAGCAGACAGATTTCGCCCTAACCTGTTTGGCTCAGTGAATAGTGCATCCGCCTGCAGACTCCAGGGTCCCAGGTTCGATTCTGGTCAAGGGCATGTACCTTGGTTGTAGACACATCCCCAGTAGGGAGTGTGCAGGAGACAACTGATCGATATTTCTCTCTCATGGATGTTTCTAACTCTCTATCCCTCCCCCTTCCTCTCTGTAAAAAAATCAATAAAATATATTAAAAAAAAGCAGACAGATTCCAATCATAGTTATCCCAGAAATCAGAACATAATGTGTCTTAGGGAAGTAATTCAGCACAAATGTGAAACAAACATATTTCTCTTCTTTTCTAAAAATATATATGTACACATATATACTATATGTGTGTGTGTGTATATATATATATATATATATATATATATATATATATATATCTGTTTGCTAAACAGACGGGATGGATCATAGCACATGACTTCAATCTGTATTTAATTTTATAAAAGCAATGATTCTTCAGGGTCAAGCTCATTTTTGTCATGTAAAGATTGCCCTTTGATCTTCCTCTCAAGCGTGCCCTACATTTTTATATTCAGATCCAGCTTCCACTTGTTTTTTTAAATTCTCATGTTGGTAAAGGCACATCAGAAGAGATCATGTTGAAAATTCATCTTAGAACTGCAATTTTGCCCTGGTTTTGTAGTTGATTAGAATTCAACAAGCCATAGGAGTGGATTCAAATAAAGGGGGGAGGGGGGAGAATCCTGTGTTAACCATTTATTTCATTTTTCTAGATATCTCATTACTTATTCAGGTTTATGTTCATTTTCTGTGTGTTCATCTATAATAGATGCTCCATTCAGTAACTGCTATTAAACAAATATGAGGAAAGACCATTCTGTTCCCCCCACCCCCTCTCCTTAGGTCCTAAAAATAATCTGTTATTCTACCCTTTGAGCATTTTGCCTTCTACGGTGATTAAATTGTTACAGCCCAACAGTGAGAAATGCATTGATTGTGTTTCTTATATCTCTGGTGTCTAGGGTCATCATAGACTGGGAAAAGAGGCTGATTATGGAAGGTCAGGATTTCGTGTTGGGATTTAAGCTACATTTACCTTTGTCTGGATCAAAGAGTGTTTTTCTCTGCATGAGCTGTCAGCCAAAAAGAAATAGGATTATGTCTGCCATGGTCACTGCTGGCTCACTTCACAGGCCTGTCTCTTATGAGTCTCAGAAGAATTCTATACTGCAAAAGAATAACATGTACATTTCTCATATGCCTTCACTGAATATAGAAGTTTAGGGCAATTCGGAGATGGAGTATCTCCCTGACCCGAGTTGCGAGTTGCAACACCAGGCTTCTAGAGCTGCCATTTGGAGGGAAAAACCAGCATAGAAGCCAAGGCCAGATGGATGAAACCTTGGCAGAAAGCAAAGCTAAGCCTCTGTCTTTGAGTTCCTGCCATGTTTATCCTTTTTCTCTCGAGATTTTTTTTTTTTTCCTGACAGTCATTAAGCGCCTCTTTTCCGGGATCAGCTTTTAAAGTCCTGCCTCTCTTTTCCATATCTCTTTCCTTTCTCTTTCTCTGTAACTTATATTATCCTTTCTCCGTTTATCTCACCAGAAAACAATCCATCCAAAAGACTTGAATAATAATAATTACTGTGTATTGACCACATGCTGGGCACTGTGCTGGATGTTTTATATGCATTATCTCATTTAATTTCCATAATTACCCAACCGGGTAGGTATTATTACATTTGCAGCTGCATGAATGAGAACATTGAGACCCAGACAAATTATATAACTCATCTGATATTACACAACTAGTAAGACAGAGCCAGGGATTCAAACCGAGGTCAGTGTGACCTGACTAGCATTTTAAACTCTTATACAGAGCCTCCTAATGAAAGAGAACGTAACGTGTTAATTTTAGAGACATCCGAATGCTTATAGGTTTCGCTCTCTGTGCCGTGAGGTGGATTTATAGCTGAAAGATTTGGTCCATCAGCTTTGGTTGTTTCCATGAAACTAAGAACAAGCTGGGACTAAAGAGACACAGAATGAAGCCAGGCGAGGTTATTGGGCCCCTGGGCTGTTCTCACCGCAGGCCTCTCCACCACTTCACAGACATTTACATCCAGCAGCTCCCTGGTCATCATGAACACAGCATCCTGTCTCACAGGTGCCTCTGCTATTCCTAAACTGGCTTCATTTCCCCCTCCCACCCCCCTTCTCACTGCCCAGGAAGCTCATTTGTAAATCACCGCCCATCCTGAAAATCCTTAACCCTCTACTCCCTGTCTGGAGCATGGGTGTTTTGAATGCTTTCCTTGCCTTGAAGATTACCAACTTGTCTCACAGTCTTTCCGCTGAATCTTCAGCACCAGGTACTGTGGCACACTTATAAATAATTTAAGGATGTACTGAATAATGCCTTCTTGTCCCTTAACTTGGTGCTATTCCCTGTTAAGCCCAAGAAATGGTGATGGTGGTGATGATGGTGATGGGGGTTGTGGTTTAGGTGGTGGACTTATTTATTGAGTACTTATTGTTAAACAAGAACCTTAACTGCCATGACTGAAAGCCTTTGTAAAAGGAATGGGTTATTGGGCCATAATGGACCAGGTCCTGGGGCATGAAGTCTAACCCAGCAGCAGCAGCAGCAGCAGCAGCAGCAGTACGTGGAAAAGGCAACATGTCCTCCATCCTGGAGTCAATGGGCTTTTTTGTGTATCAAGTAGGAGGACACAAGATAGGAGTTGTTTTGAGAGTATTTACTTTGACTACAGATAAGGGGTAGGATAAGGTAAAGCAGGAGCAGTTCTGGGATAGTTTTTAAACAGGAAAATTCTTCATTTCCATCTCATTGGAAGAGACACCAACTGGATAGTCTCTCTAATCTTCCTACTAAACCTGAACAGCTCTGGGGTACGTAATGACTGCAGAAGCAATTTCAGAAACTTCTGGAGGGAAGCACCATGCAAATGAACAAGTTATTAGCTTGGTGCATATCATGTTTGCAAGAGGCCACTTACAATCTGCTCTTCTTGACAAATATGGCACCAGGGGGTTTTAATACCTGCATTTGCCATTTCTGCCTCTCCCTCTCCAAATTGATGGCAAAATTGTAGACGAGAAAAATGTGTCAGGGTTGAATGACCTGAGGTCTCTGCTCTACTCCTACAGCTTCATTTCGCTCAAAGGAGAGTAACGAATGGAAAATAAAAGTCTCAACAGATAATGAATCTGAGTCCTAATGACCTTCCTGAACTACAAAATGGATTTGTAACTTAATTGTCATTGCCCAAATCATGTGGTGCCTGTATTGAGGTGTGAAAACATCTTGGCCATTTTGGGCCACAACTGTGCATTTTAAGCATTTCCTCAATGACTTGTGAAGGGTCAGAAATACCTTTCCCTGGAAAGGTAAAATGCATCCATCAGTGGTAGTGGAAAAATTGTTTCCAATCTGCCCTGTTTACTGTCTTGATGGTGGTGTGATTGATTAGTAAAGAGGCTTGGTATATTCTGCAGCCCCTAGAACCATAGTTTCACCATCTATACAAGATATGGGTGTTACGTGACAATGCCTGGCATTCTACGTCTCTTTCTTTTAAAACCATTTGGTCTCTGACAAGGAATGTAAAGACTCATATTTACTCAAGAGAAGTCATGTGTGAAATAACATGTTTGCTTGCTGCACAGTACCCAGCCCATACTCAGCTGGTCTTCTCCATCTGGATTTCCTGCAAAGGCATCATTACCTAATGGGAATAATGTACAGCAAACGGTCTGAAATCAGTTGGCTTTTTATAAAAATGAAAGGCTCATTGATTTTTAAAGGCATTCAAATGTTGCCTTTTGGCTTCTTGAAGGTAGTCATATGGTTTTTCTTTCCAGAGCTAAAACTGAAACAAAACCTATCTAATAAAAGACGAAAAGGGTAATTGACCGTACCTTCGCTACACTTCCCATTGGCTAAGCAGGGCGATATGCAAATTAACTGCCAAGAAAGATGGCGGTTAACCGCCAACAAAGATGGTGGTTAATTTGCATACATAGGCGAAGCTGGCTGGTCCCAGCAGGAGCAGCGAGCGCAGGCCGGTGTGGCAAGCCAAGAGCAAAGAGGGAAGCCCACTGCGCCAGCCTCAGCCACGCCCCCAGGGCTCAGGCCCCTCCCAGCGAAGAGCGAAGGCCTGGGTTCCGGGCACCAGAGGAAAACTGGAGCCAGCAGCCAGGGGAAGGGGCCCCAGACTTCGAGAGGGCACAGGTCGGGCTGAGGGACCCACCCGAGTGCACAAATTTTTGTGCACCAGGCCTCTAGTCATGAGATGAAGTAAAAGAGAATATGTATAGATTTTCATGAACCTATACTCTTCATTCTCTTGATCATCCATCTATCCATATATCCATCAAGTGGGTCCACAAACATTTATTGTAACTGTTGTGCATTCTCCTGAATAAAACAGGGCTCAGTTTGAAGTTCACTTTGCATGTCTCTCATGCAAAATTGTATAAATCAGTTTGAGCAAAGAAATATACTGTGTGTCCATGGTTTCTGCAGCCACCCACTTATATGCTGGTGACACCCAAATTTCTACCTGGAGTCCTGACATCTCTCCTGAATTCCAGCCATAGAGTCAACTTTCTACTAGACACCTGTAGAAAGAGTTATTAGCTTGGTGCAGATCATGTTTGCAAGAGGCTGTTTGCAATCTGCTCATCTTGACAAATGTGGCACAAGTGGGTTTTTAAACCTTCATTTGAAATTTCTGTCTCTCCCTCTCCAAATTTATGGCAAAATTGTGGATGTGGGAAATGTGCCAGGGTTGATGTACATCAGTATTTGGGTGTCCCACTAATCTTAATCTGAACATCTCCAAATTGAATTCATCATCTTTCCCCCTCCTCCTACATTCTCTGTCTTAGCTGGATGCACCGTGTTACTTCTGCCAGAGCCTACCTGTCACCCTAGGCCCATGGTCGGCAAACTGCGGCTCGTGAGCCACATGCGGCTCTTTGGCCCCTTGAGTGTGGCTCTTCCACAAAACACCACGTGCAGGTGCGCACATACAGTGCGATTGAAACTTCATGGCCCATGCGCAGAAGTCGGTAGTTTGTAGAAGAGGCACACTCAAGGGGCCAAAGAGCCGCATGTGGTGCGCGAGCTGCAGTTTGCCAAGCTGCAGTTTGCCGACCACTGCCCTAGGCTGTTACTTTTCTTCACCGTCAACACCCACTCAGTTTCCAAGTGGTAGCAACGACCTCTTCTTTGTGTATCTTCCTCCATCCTATTGCCTCATTCTTGTTTTATTTTCTTCTCTTCCTGCCTATGAACTAGTTTAATAGACACTGAAAGGTAGCTGAATATACCCCAGTATTATATGACTGTAGGAGTTTAGGACATGCCCCACCCCCAAAATGTGCTGCTTTGGTATATTAATTATTTTGACCTGTGGGCACTTTAAAAGCAGCAAAATACAGAGAGAGGCTTTCTCTGAACTCCCCTTATCTGTCTAAAGACAGATCCCCTGAAAGGAACTCCGTTGGCATTGATCTCCTGCCCAGGAGTTTTATCAACCAAGGAAGACTGACTCTTGTCACAGGAAAAGGAGACTAGGAATTGATGTCACACCCAGGCCAACTGTGCCACAAGTTATCACGCCTCCCCTCTGTTCTTCTAAGGGCCCATTTATGTTTCCTAACAATCATTCACATTCCCCTCAGACCCCGGTATCCCCATTCCTTCTTCTCTGTGAAGACGGTGTTTATGCCTGAATTTTAAGCCACCTCTTTGAGTTACTCATTTTTCCCTGGTTATCTCCCACAGGTTACATGTTAGTGAACTTATATAGTTTTTCTCTTGTTAATATTTTATCACAGGGGCCTCCACTAAGAACTCAGAAGGGTCGATAATTATTTTCCCTCCCCTACAATAACCACCTGGTATTAGCACAGTCTCAGGCCCCTTTTAATTACCCATAATGAGAGCATCAGCACAGACTCTCTAAGAGTTCAAATCTGGTTATTCCTCTGATTAAAACCGCTATTGGCCGGCCCCGGCATTTAGGAAAATATCCACACAAGGTGCTTTACAGTCTGGTCCCAGCCTACCTTTTCAGGCACCTTCATCAACTTCTCCATCAATTCAGGCACCTTCATCAACTCTTCATCAACTCAAGGGTAAAACCGACAGAGATCCGTGTGGGTTGTCCCTTGCATCGTGCTCCCTCTCACCTCTGTGTAGTGGGAATTTAACTTATGTAGCTGCCAACATGCATTTATTGGAGCCCACGAAGGACCAGTATGAATAGAAGGACTTACCAGTACTGATGATGCCGTAGACCAAAGCATTCCTAAAATCAGTACAGTAGGTCCTCAAATAACATCTTGTTTTGACATTTTGTTGTAACATTGATGAGATGCCATAGAACTGAACTCTTGTTCATATTAATTAGCCTATGGCAAAATTGGTTTCATTATACCCCATTCATCAGAACCTAATAACGATGTTAGGTGAGGACTTCCTGTATAGCATCAGTAGCACAAATGAAAGTGTGCTTTAGTGGCATTCATCTTTGGGTGTTTTTAAAAATACGGCTATAATATAACCCCAAAAGAGGGATAAAATTCCATAAATCCTTCAGTGTCTCAATCTTCTCTTACTGCAATGATTCAAAAACTGCTATTTAGAGGATACTTGGGAAGAGAAAAATACAGGATTTTCCTGGGAAGTGTGTTTAGCCATTAATAAACATATATATACTAGAAGCCCGGTGCACAAAAATTTGTGCACTCGGGGGGGAGGGGGGTCCCTCAGCCCGGCCTGTGCCCTCTCGCAGTCTGGGACCCCTCGGGAAATAACGACCTGCTGGCTTAGGCCTGCTCCCGGGTGGCAGAGGGCAGGCCCAATCCCTAGGTACAGCCCCTGGTCAGGCTCAGAGCAGGGCCGATTGGGGAGTTGGGGCGCCTCCCCCTGTCATGCACAGAGCAGGGCAGATCGGGAGGTTGCAATGCCACCCTCAGTCACGCTCAGGGTAGGGCCGATTCGGGGGTTGGGGCACCATCCCCTGTCACACTCAAGGCAGGGTCAATGGAGAGGTTGCCACGCCACCCCCTGTCATACACAGAGCAGGGCCAATCAGGGGGTTGGGGCTCTGTACCCTGTCACTCACAGAGCAGGGCCCATCAGGGGGTTGGGGCGCCGCCACTGTCACACTCAGGGCAGGGCCAATGGGGCGGTTATGGCTCTACCCCGTCACACACAGAGCAGGGCCCATGGTGGGGGGGGGGGGGAGCTGGGGCGCCGCACCCTGTCACACACAGAGCCGCAGGGCGATCAGGGGGTTGGGGAGCTCCCCCCTATCAGGCACAGAGCAGGGCTGATCAGGGGGTTGGGGTGCCTTCCCCTGTCACGAACAGAGTAGGGTGGATAGGGAGGTTGTGACCCTGCCCCCTGTCACACACAAAGCCGCAGGGCAATCAGGGGGTTGGGGAGCTCCCCTCTGTCATGCTGATATCGGTGCTGGGAGGCATACCACCCTTTTACTATATAGGGTAGAGGCCTGCTCCCGGGTGGCAGAGGGCAGGCCCAATCCCTAGGTGCAGCCCCTGGTCAGGCTCAGAGCAGGGCCGATTAGGGAGTTGAGGCGCTGCCCCCTGTCACGCTCAAGGCAGGGTTGATGGGGAGGTTGCGGCGCCACCCCCTGTCACGCACAGAGCAGGGCCCATCAGGGGGGTTGGGGCTCCGTACCCTGTCATGCACACAGCAGGGCCCATCAAGGGGTTGGGGAGCTTCCCTCTGTCACTCACAGAGCAGGGCCGATAGGGGAGTTGGGGCACCGCCCCCTGTCACAGAGCAGGGCAAATCAGGGGGTTGGGGTGCCGCACCCTGTCACACACAGAGCAGGGCCCGTTGGGGGCAGTTGGGGCATCGCCCTCTATCACCCACAGAGCAGGGCCCATCAGGGGTTTGGGGCGCCGCCACTGTCACACTCAGGGCAGGGCCGATGGGGAGGTTATGGCTCTACCCCGACACACACAGAGCAGGGCCCGTGGGGGGGAGGGGGGGTTGGGGCACCGCACCCAGTCACACACAGAGCCGCAGGGCCATCAGGGGGTTTGGGCGCTGCCCCCTATCATGCTGATCCTGGTGCCTGGAGGCCTCGTGGCTCCGCTGATATTGGTGCTGGGAGGCATATTACCCTTTTAGTATATAGGGTAGAGGCCTGGTGCACAGGTGGGTGCCAGCTGGTTTGCCCTGAAGGGTGTCCTGGATCAGGGTGGGCGTCCCCACTGGGGTGCCTGGCCAGCCTGGGTGAGGGGATGATGGCTGTTTGCAGCTGGTCACACATCCTTCAGGGTGGGGGTCCCCACTGGGGTGCCTGGCCAGTCTGGGTGAGGGGCTGAGGGCTGTTTTCAGGCTGGGGGTGACTGAAGCTCCCAACCGCTCCTTTTTTTCTTTTTCTTTTTTATTCTGGGCCAGCTTTAGCTTTGAGGCTTGGCTCCAGCTCTTAGGCCTCCGCTGCTGAAAGTAGGTTTCTGGCCTTTGCTTACAATGTTGCGATCCTGCTGGCTGAAGCCCGGCGGACTAAAGCAGGTTTCTGGGGTTTTGTTTAGCTTCTATATTTGTTACATAGTTGCTTAGAGTTGCAGCTCAGAGGCCTGCAGCGGCAGGCGGGGAATGTTGGAGTCCTCCATCACTGAAGCAAGCACGCCTCATGTTAGTTTCAAGCTGCCTGGCTGCCGGCCACCATCTTGGCTGGCAGTTAATTTGCATATTGCCCTGATTAGCCAATGGGAAGGGTAGCAGTCATACGCCAATTACCATGTTTCTCTTTTATTAGATAGGATATATATATATATATATATGTGTATATATATATATATATATATATATATATATATATATGAATTTTCCAAACCTTTTAGTTTGCAACTGTGCATTGGAACTCTCCAAAAGGGAGATTTAAGGCACTGCTTTTCTCCAAGTTGAACAAGGAACCCTGGTTCTGAAGCACCAGTGAACAGCTACCTACAGTGGTGTTCCTCTGCATGCAATCTGGCTTTCCTCTATTCCAATAACCTTCTGTGTAATAAATCATTCTTTCAGTTGTGCAGTAGCCTTTAAGGCCTCCCTGCTTACACTTTAATTGGTTAATCAGTTACAAGTTCAAATTATATAGTGTGAAAAATATCACAATAGATCACAGTATGGTCCCTTTTCCCCTGTAGAACTCTGACATTCTCAAGCGTAACAAAGTTCATCTCTCACACATTAATTACTGCAATGTCCTTGAAATAGAGAAGAGCATAGTTATTACTATTTTCAGAGAGAGCATACTTCTGTCTCCTGCATGTCAGGAGCCCACATATGTGTGTGTCTGTGTGTGTGTGTGTGTGTGTGTGTGTGTGTGTGTTGGAGGACACATATCTTAAATTAAGGTCCCCTTTTCTGTATGTGTTCCTTCCACCCTGGCCAACTTATCCTTTAAGACTCAGATTGTGTCAAGCTATCTGGAAAAAGTAAAAGCAGATAAAGAAGCTATAACAATATTCCCCCAGATTTTAAATAATCTATATATATAAAAGCCAAGCAACCAAAATGCCAGAATGACCAGAATGACCAGAACAACCAGTCACTATGACCTGCACTGTGGCCAGCCAACTGGCCCGATGGGGGAGGGGGGACAGCCCCTCCCCCTGGCCGGCCCCAGCTGAATCGGGGGCGGGACTGACCGGCCAACCTCCTGCAGCCCCTCCCCCACACCAGCCCAGCCTGATCAGCCCCCATGGGGTGAGGGGCCAGCTGGACCCCACCCATGCACAAATTCATGCACTGGCCCTCTAGTGAATTAATAAAGAAAGCAACAATTCGATTGAGGGGAAAAAAGGACTCAGATTGTGTCCCCTTCTCCAGGAACTTTTGCTTCATTCCTGCTTCCTCCTTGATTCAGGTGCCCATTGTCTGGGCTCCCATAGCAACGTTCAATAAGGCCACAAACACTTACTGGATAATTTCTATATAAATCTCCTTGGCTGAGCATTCAAAGATGGATAAAAATGAGTTTCTCAAGAGTAAAGACCCAGCCCAGCCCTTTCCAGACTGCATGATAACTGTTTGTGTAACTTGTCTCTGCTATGGAACTGTGCCTGGCATAAGGTGGGTATCACATTAACAAATAAATAGATAAATAAAAGACCTCCATTTCAACAGTATTGTAATAATCAAAAGGGAGCCCTTCCAAGGCTTTAATATGTAATGGACTCCAATTATATTTTGCTGGGGAAAAAAAAAAAAAACACCTGCTAATAAACCAAGCCTGTGTATTGAGTTGGTAGGGGAGGTCCTGCACTATCGTGGAGGTGTGAATTAAACAGCAAGGAAAGACAGTCTCAGACACTGGCTTGTCTGGGGCACAGATGGGCCAACCTGGGTCCCCGGGGAGGGCAGGCCTCCATTCCCAGGGCCCATACAACTAGTTCCCAAGAGAGGACAGAATAACCTCCCTACTGCTCCCCGACCACTATGCATCCCACCAAAGTGACAGGTACCCTAGAGTACAGTCCATATGATGAAATTTCTGGCACTAAAGCATACCATTGAAAGAAATCTTTTTTTGCTCACATTGATCTAATTATTTTGTAAATAAAAAAATAAGCAATGATGAATAATGAAGAACTTTCCTTCTGGTATTAGCCTGTTATTTAGGTAGCTGGAATAAAGCAGAGCATTTTTAAAGACCCTTTTTCTACTAAAATGTTTACTCTGAATAAAGAATAATATATGAGGGGGGGGGCGGAGGATCTCATTATGATGTAATCATTAAGCACGGTTTGTTTTGACATAGTGGAACTTTGTTATGATAAATTGCTTAAAAATAAAGCCTATGTTGTCTGTTTGCCAAATAGAACCAGAATAGAAATGACTTCCTGTCTCTCTGTAGCAAATTTCAAGTAGAAAAATGTGTTTTGAACCCAGTAAGCAGAAAGGGGCTTTTTGGGTACTCGGTTCACCGCCTTTTCTCATCAATATTTGGGTGTAGTTAAATTGTAATTAATATCTTTCACCACAGGGGACCCTGACATGAGTTAAAAGAATTAAAGTCTTTTAAATAATCAATGGAACAATTACTATTGACCCTAATTTATGACCACCTAGGGCAAAAAGTTTCATTCTGTGCAATTTTCACAACTCTCAAATAATTGAGTTCTTTAAAGATACTTTATTAAAAGAGAAGCAGCTGCTGTGTAGGAGTATTTGTGGGAGATTGTTGTTTGTAAGTATACCCCAAGAGATTCATAATACAGAACCCCTGCTAGAAGTGTTTGTGAAAAGTCATTTGTCTACATTGGATAATCTTTATTTCCTTAAAAAAAAAAATCATCATCATCTACTTGTACCTCCACAGAGAGAGATTATGTGATTAAGAAGCAACAGAGCAGGGGGTTAAGAGCATGGTCTTCGAGACCAGACCACCTGGGTTGAAATTTTAACTCTGCCACTTAAAAGCTGTGTGACTTCACGCAAGTTACTTAATCTCTCTCTGCCTTAATTTCCTCACCTATAAATATGGGTGATAATAATAGCATTTACCGATCAGTGTTGAAAGAATAAACTACTTAACACGCTAAGTGCTTAAAATAGTGTCCAGCACATAATTAGTACTAATGATAACATTGTAATTAGCTAGTTATTAATAACTAGAGGCCCAGTGCATGAATTCATGCACAGGTGGGGTCCGGCCGGCCAGGCCCCAATTGGGGTGGATCGAGCCTGAGCCTGTTGGGAGGAAAAGACGGCGATGGGAAGTTGGCCAGCCGGCCCGCCCTGATTAGGGCCGGATCAGGGCTAGGCCGGCTTGGGGGAGGGGCTGCAGGCAATTAGCCAGTGGGCCCCACCCCCGATTGGGGTGGAGGGCCAGCCGGCTCCACCCCCAAATGGGGTGGGGGGACCGATTGGGGGTCAGCGGCCAGGTCAGGGGCCATGGGAGGTTGGCCAGCCAGCCCAACTCCCAATTGGTGTGGAAGGGCCAATCGGAGTGGAGCTGGCTGTGGGGAGGGGCCACCAGATGATTGGGGTGGTGGGGGCTGATCAGGGCTGGGGCCAGCCATGGGGAGGGGCCATGGGTGGTTGGCCGGCCAGCACTGGCCCTGATCAAAGTTGGGGGGCTGATCAGGGGTGGAGCTGGCTGGGGGGAGGGGCCAAAGGCCGATCAGGGTGGGGGGGGCTGATTTGGGGTGGGGGGAGGGGCTGCACGAGGTTGACCAGCTGGCCCCGCCCCCTATTGAGGTAGGGGAGATGATTAGGGGGTAGGGGCCACGGGAGGTTGGCCACCGGCCCCACCCCTTGATCAGGCCGCAGTGGGCGTCATAGTGACCAGTCGTTCCGGTTGTTATGGCTTTCCAGTCGCTGGCTTTTTATATATATAGACTAGAGGCCTGGTGCACAAAATTCATGCATGTGGGTGGATCCCTCAGCCCAGCCTGCACCCTCTTCATTCCGGGACCCCTCAGAGGATGTCCATCTGCCAGTTTAGTAAACCGGAAGTCAGACATCCCTCTCATAATCTAGGACCACTGGCTCCTAACTGCTCACCTATCTGCCTGCCTGGTTGCCCCCAACTGCCCTCCCCTGCCAGCCTGGTTGTCCCCAACTGCCCTCCCCTCCAGCCTGGTCACCCCCAACTGCCCTCCCCAGCTGGCCTGGTCGCCCCTAACCGCCTCTGCTTCACCGCCCCCCCTCGACCCCCCCACCATGGCTTTTTCCAGAAGGATGTCCAGAAGATGTCTGGTCTAATTAGCATATTACCCTTTTATTAGTATAGATAGAGAAGAAGCAAAGGGAAGGCCAGACATTATGGGCATGCCATTGGGGCAGCTTAACCAGGAAGCAGCAACTTTGCACTCCCCAGGGAGGGAAGGGATTCAACAGAGGGAAGATAGATATATGCCCAGTAAAGTTGGGGTGACATAGGGAAGGTACTTTTCTGTCAATCACACCTGGGGACAGAGATGGTTGGCCAGAATGGGCATGGCCACTGCAAGGGCAAGAAACTTTGGGAATACATAATACCCTAAAAAAAGGAGTTTGTAATCATGGCTTCTGTTGCTCATGTTGCTTGGGGTGCTCTCTCTTGGTTCTCTCGCATTTTCCCGTGTGGCCTGCAGCCATGTGGACCCCACATGCAATGGACTGATGGACTGCAGCAGGAAACACAAGCTACGCTAGCCTGCTTCTGGACTGGATCCTACTCCAACATGGAAAGAAAACTCTGGACACTGGCTCTGATTTTAGCTCTACTGAAGCCCCAGTTACACTTCTGCTATGCCTGGACTAAGGGAAATGGGTCTTTGGAAACCCTGGGGTGTGATCTCATAGAAATAAAGCTTTCTATCATATCTCATCCTTCTGTGGGGGCCTCCGGAAATGCTTATTCCAGCAGTACCCCAGGGACACCACCCCCAACAGCAACTGGGGGAGATGAGCCCCTCTCCTATCCTGTAACACTATAATTATTAATCCCCTCTACCCCAATTCTGGGCTATTTTGACAGTGGCTGTATGAGCTATGACTGCCCTAGAGCAACTGAAAAAATAGAGCACATATATATCTTTCCATGTGAGTCAAGGAAGGTTCTCCCACATGCACACAACTAGAAGCTAGGCCTAGAAGTGGTAAATAATCACTGTCAGAAGCCTAGCCCTTATGTTTCCCTAGAGCACACCACTTCCTTTCCAAACATTTCGAGATAGCTGGAAGGAACCAAGACTCCATATAAGGATATAAACTGAAGCCTGTCATTACCAGATGCCACGTCTCTGAAAGAACAATCTGTGATACAAGGTTTTAAACTACACAAAGCAAATTGTCAGTTTGGAATAAAAGTGAAGATTTTTTTAAGTCACTATTCTCTAGTAAGCATGAGGGGGGGAGGGGGAGAGAGAGAGAGAGAGAGAGAGAGAGAGAGAGAGAGAGAGAGAGAGAGAGGCTGTGGTTTATAGTAAAAAAGGGATTAAAATTAAAAGCAGACTGGACTACGGTGGGCAAAGGAAACCTGGTCTTATTCAAAGTTCTGCTACTGATGAGCTCTGTGATGTGATCTTGGATGAAACCCTCATCCCCTGGGGCTTCTGTTTCTTTGGCTATAAAATGAGGCTGAGCCAGATGATTTATAAGGTTTCTTACAGCTGAGAAATCCTATGACTTTAGGAAATAAAATGGATTTTGTATCCAGCAGGCACCAGAAACCAACTCAGGAAACTTAAGCAGGAAAAACGATCTCTTTACAAAGATATTACTGGTAGGTCAGAATCAAATGGAAGGCTGGAGAACCAGGCTCAGAAACAAGGCGGTTTGGTGGCCATAGCGGGTATGTTGGGATATCTAAAAGTGGAAACCACTCAACTCTGCGGCTGGAATGAATAAGCTCCAATCATTTTTTCCACCCTCCCATCACTGCATCCATAAACCAAAAATAGAGGGTCAAACGGGTCCAGCTCAGGTCACATGCCACTCCTTGGCTGGTGGGCAAGAAACTTGATTCACAGTCCCACCAAGAAGACATCATTCAGTGGGTGAGACATAATTCCCTAAGAGGCCATTGGTGTAGGTAGAGTAATGAGAGAAAGGTAATGCCTACTGTGCAGCTCTTTATACAGAACTTGTGTCTGCCTTCATGATATCACACACTGATATCACTTTTCTGTGTGAAAATAGATGGGCTATTTCCATCTGAAAATCGGAGTATCATTAGAGGGAGATAATGGCCCCATGACAACATCGTAGACACCCATGACAAAATGCTGGGCAATGACATGCTTGAGGGACAGCCTAGCATACACCTCAAGGGGTTGTTATGGGGGAAACACAGCCTGTGTTTTGTTTTTAGTCGGTTTCTCTCTGCACATCTCCTGGGAACTGAGGAGGAGCATTCACAAGGCCCGCCAGCACACTTCCTCCATTTTTACAGAGCTCTGTCTTCATTCTGATGGTCAGTTCCTCTCCCCTCCTTAAGAAGCAGGTAAAGCTTGGTCCTTCCCATCCTGATGGTCCCATTCCACCATCATTGGTTGGTTTAAGGGTGGGTCTTTGATCTAGATGTTCTGACATGAGAAAATATCTGCTGGGTGTCAAGGTTTCTTTGCTCTTAACAAGGACATTGTGGTGTAAGGATGCGATGATTATGGCAGCTGTGGTACCAACATTTAATACAATCGCTTCTTGAAATGGTGGCAGGAGAAGCCTGAAGACAAAAGCCAACAAGCTGAAGATGGCAGAGAAGAGAGGAAAGAACTTGGATGATGGATGATGTGAGTTCTTGAGTTAACTAACCCTGGAACCACTCCTCAGAATTTCTGTTAGATAAGATAATAACACTTCTTATCATTTAAGACATTTTGACGAAGGCCTGCTATTATTTGAAGATGAAAGTATATTAACTAATAATCCAAAGAATGATATTCTTTTAGTAAGCAGCAATATTATCTCCATACTAGTAGGCCTGTGCACGAATCCGTACACCAGTAGCTCGCTGCCACCCTCCTGTAGCTCCCCCCTCATAGCTTGCTGCCCTGCCCCCTCCTGTAGCTCCGCTGCTCGCTTGTAGCTCGCTGCCCCACACTCCTGCTGATCCGGTTGTGACGCGGTCAGTCGTTATGCTTCACCACATAACGACCATTTGCATATTTCATCTTTATTATACAGGATTTTCTTCTGATAATATCTTTAATTTTGGGGAGGGGGTGGAAAATAACTCTTCCAGAAGATTTATGAAGTATCATTTTTTTTTTGCCAAAATGTTCTGTTTTCTCCCTGTTCATGCATGCACACTTCATCTTGCCCTTTAAATCACAGAAGCTTCTTTTTTTAAAAAAATTTATCTTTATTGTTGAAAGTATTACAGATGTCTCCTTTTTATCCCCCATTGATCTCTTCCTCCCCACTCCCACCCCTTCCTCAGGCCTTCACCACACTATTGTCTGTGTCCGTGGTTTATGAATATATGCATACGAGTTCTTTGGTTAATCTCTCCTAGAATCATCAATTTGTTGCATGCTTCCATGTCTCTGGATCCCTACCCTGTCTTTACTGAATTACAGGATTTCTAGTTCACAGAGATTTTTTTTTTTAATGTGTCTTTTGGTTGTCATACCTCTGAGGTAATGATGACATACCTTATTTAGATTTTTTTAAAATGTAAGAACTTACTTTCACTCGTCCTAAAATCACCACTCATCAGAATCACATCAATAGCTGGAGATTCTTAAGAAAGATGTAGACAGAAAAGAGAACGGACTCTAACAGATACTAATGGCCTGTGAATTCTCAGCAGGAAGCATGGAGCCTGCAAATGACACACTTACCTTACTGTATTGTGTCTAGTATTATAACCAGTAGTATTATATCTATCTCCTCCACCACCTTGTAAACTCTGTGGGCAGAGAGCAGGCCAACACTATTTTGAATGCTTCAGAGTATCTGTTAAAGTCTATTATTTGAATAAATAAGTGAAATTAGCTTGCAGAAAGCTGACACAACTTAGCAGAACTTGAAGCTTAATTTATGCCTATTGTAAGTCAAGCTCCCACTGATTTCCAAGTCACTTGTCTGAACATAATAGAGGATGTGCAAGGAAACAATACCTTGGCTTCTCAGAAATTGTATAATATCCATTCCTCATGGAGTGTGACACCCCCTTAACTCCTGCTGAATATTCCAGAACTGAGCCTGACTCACCTGTTAATCAGGGCTACACTGACAAGAAAACGTGAGACTAGCAGAATTCCCAAATCTGGAATTCTACTCAGCTAAGCAATTTTAACCAAATAATGATGCCAGGAGAGTAAATTGCACCTTAACTCTGGGAGGATAGTTTTATAATTTTCAGTGATAAGACCTGCCCTCTTATCTCTATGTGCTTTTCTTATAATTAATCACTGTAAGTATTTCTGATATGAATGATATCCATAAAACATATGAAAGCCAAAGGAATCAGAGGACACATTTTGGAATTAAATTTAAATATTGAAGTTTCACTTAAATTTTACTTCAATTCATTGTATTTTAGTGTCTTTGAATTTTTTGAAACGTCCTCAGTGCCACAGAGGATGTTTCAAAGGCAAGATTTATAAATCCAAACAAATGTAGAAGCAAACAACTCAGGCCCTTTGAAGTGACTTGCCAAGAGAAACAATCCATCTGCCAGGAAAACCCATCAAATCAGAATCTGCACCCTGAGCCAAGCGGAGAAAAGCCTGACCCTGTTTTTTGATTCCTCAAAATCAAAATCTTGGGGCCATCCTAAGCTGTGCAATGATGGATATTCAAGAAGACTAAGCATTCCCTTCCTATTTCCATGGGTTTCATCAGCTTGTTTCCATGACTCATAATGGTTTCCTGAAAAAAACCCTCATTTCTTTGATCTCATGTGTCCCATGAGTGCTCCCGAGCCAGGATGCTATTTCCTATTGTGCATCCTCAACTGGACTCATAGGTTTACCAATTAACTCAGTCCCAAAATAAAGTTGTGAGTATTCTTCAAAAGGATTTTGTCCAACTTGTTCAGAGGACTTCAGAAGGATGTTCTAAAGATTAAAAATAAAAAGACAAATATTAATCACACAAAAATATTGTTACCTGGTAGTATTACCTGAAGAGAATTAGTGGAAAACAAGTTTAAAACCATTCATCAAAAGTGTGTCTTATAAGAACACTAAAAATCTAGAGTCGCTGATTAAGGGCTCTTCCAATCCCATGTTATGCAATGGAGCCTCCATTATATCCAAGAAGACAGTGTGGTAAACAAACTTCTCAGCCCAGGACTCAGGAAACCTAGGGTTTTTTCCAGCCTCTGCCACTACAGTATGTTTGGGTTACTCTCCACTTCTGTAAGTGTTCACAGTCCATGATTCTAGTAGAGAGACATAGAAGCTAGATGCCGGAGACCAATTCCAGCATGTCATAATTTCAAGAGTTTCATCAAAAGGTTGATGAGACTTGGGGACTCAACAGGGTTGAGTCACACATGTAGTCACCTGTTGGGAATGGCTGAAGGCATTTCCTCAAACCTGAATAGGAGACATTAAATTGATTGTGGCTGCCAGACAGCTAAAAGGCATCTTAATCTGCATGTTACTGCCTCCTACTGGCCAAACACCTGAACAGCTGTAGGCTATTCCCCCATTCTGACAAGGTACCCTGTACCAAACCCTGACCCTTTGAAGTGTATATCTCTGCCTCACCTCAGGACAAATTGTGTTAATAAAAAATATGGGGTCCTGGGGATGAGGAAAGAACCTAAGACCTTAGACTTAAGATCTTAGAACTTAGCTCCTTTAGCTAAGCTCCTCTGACCCCCAATGCCTTTCAAAATTATATTTCGTCTCCAGACTCTTTATTAGTCTCTGGATTCCTATGTCATCTACGCACAGCCTTTTCCAGATTCCTGAACCCTTCTTGATGCTGAGACAAGAACCCTGGCAGCTAGGCCTTAATCATTCACTCAAAAAATAACTATTGAGCATCTATTAAATGCTAGGCAACGTATCCTCTGAATGCGAAATCTTTCCATTATGATCCCAAGTTCCCTGTCAATGCCTCTATCATGTTATTTGGCACTCTATTGGAATTAGGGGTTCCCTAATCTGATTCCTCCACTGACTGCCTGTTATTTTTGCCAATGAGTAGAATTCCTGGCAAAAGCGTTCGGTGAATGAACAAAGGGGAGCTCTTCCTATGCCAGGTTGAGCATCCCAGAATGAGGACCAGAATGAGAAGAATCAGACGTAAAAATATCCTGTAATATTCCATTAAAACAATTACATGATTACATTACAGTCTACGTAGAAATTTCTGAGCCAACAGCAGACCCTAATTACACTAAGACCCAGCTACTAAGACCAGCCTCTCTCTAGTCCTGAACACAAACATATCCTTGGCACATAGTTTCCAGTTTGATGTATTGAGTCACCTGTGCTGGATCCCTTCAGTTACCTTTTCAGATCTGCCCTCCACTTTCTCCCAACCTGCTGGTACTCTGGGTGGTCAATCTATAGGAACTGCCTCCATCTGGTGTCAGCGTCCCCTGGCTCTGGTTCAGTGTGGCCAGTGGGAGATACACTGAGTAAAGGGAGAACAGCCAAGCTGGGGTATTTATTCTCTCTCTTCATGGCAACCACAGGCTGTTGTGTCCCCTGACCAAAGGTCACAGCTCCTGTCGGGCAGCCCTCTGCACATACTCCACCTGTGTGTATGTATGTGTGCATGTGTGTCTGCTTCTGTGTGTGTTTCTCCAGGATCCTTTAATCTTAGAGACAGGAGCGGTATCCCCACTTATTAGTCCTATGGTGTCACACTCTCCTTTTTGGTTTTCCTAGTTTAATAAACCCTTTATTAAACTCTTCACAAATTATTTGGGTATATCAATGGTTTCCTATTAGGACCCTGACTGATAACTACCCAAGGATTGTGAAGAATAAATGATCTAGCCTATCACCACCAAGCACAAAAGTATACAACAAATAAATGCTAGTGTCCCTCCTCTTCCCTGTTACAATTATTATACCGCCTACAATGGCTACCAATTTTGCCTTTAACAGAACAGCTACTTAATAAATATTTGTTGAATGAGTGAAAAAATTTTCTAAGACACTTCTGACCACAGTTTTGAATTCAAATAGATGGGAAGCAATGTACATTAATCTAGACGATCAGATGTTAAATTTAGAGAAGTCTTTAGTTTCAGTAATTGAGGATCAGTGGACAGTTCTTTATAAATTCACATTCTCTCTTTTCTCATGCTCCAACTGAAACAATGATTGGCCCACTGAAATTGTGACTCAACCCCAGGAAACAGTGCCAAGGGATGAGTTGACAGCTCAGAGGCACATGTTGGTTAACAGACTAAGAGATTAGTTTACTGGTTCTTCCTACACCTTGGAGAAACAAGTAATTTTATTTCATGTCATTGAATTCATCTGAGCTGATTTTGCAAGTTCATCACTTTCTATCTCCTACTCTCAAATAGAAACATAGTTTGAAGTATACTTTACTTCCTTGGATCTCTTCACATTTATAATGAAGTCAAATCATCAATAAAGCAGAATCATGACTCACCGTGTATACTGCTCGTGCTGACAGGTCGTGGAAGGCACTTCTAGTTCTGGTATTGGAGAAAGCACCACCTTGACCTGAGTCGAGGGCAACCTCTGCTTGGCCCCTGCTATTTAAGAAGGAGAACAGTTTTCGTCTCTATTTAATCCACAGCAATGCAAACACAGACACAGTGTTTTCTAATAAAGTAGGAGAACCAAACCCTCCATCACAGTGGTTCTCAACCTTGGCTGCACATTAGAATCACCTGGGAATCTTTTTTAAATCCTGATTTCTGGGCCTCATCCTCCAGAAATTCTGTTTCTTGATATGGGGTGGGGCCACAACATTAGTAACAAAGAAACAAAATTTCCGGAGGATGAGGCCCAGAAATCAGGATTTAAAAAAGATTCCCAGGTGATTCTAATGTGCAGCCAAGGTTGAGAACCACTGGTCTAGAAAGAATGTTGGCAGTTTCCGCCATTCACTAAATTTCCTGCTTACAACTCTGACACCTTTGACCCATTCCTCTCAATTCTGTTTCTTTCCTTTCATTATTCCTCTGCTCCCACTTTCTGGGGACAAGACCTAAAGCATAGTTGAGAAGGAGCAAAGTAGAGAGAAAATGTTTTAAGTACAATGTCAAGTAGCAAGAAAAGAATTTTAGTTTGGAAACTGACTGCAAACATGTCCTTCTATGGTACGTTGCTGAAATGTGTCCTTAAGAAGAATATTAATGACATCCTTTATTTCAGAGACAATTTTACCAAAAAAGCAAAGTTACAAACTAGGTGAATTCTAATTCTGTCTTTCTTTACTATGACCATGTGACTCTATCAAATTCGTCTAATATTATCTTTAGCTGCTTTCAAAGCAGAAGATGAAATGTCATGTCCATGGCATAATGGTATCTCTTTTATTCCACTGGGGTCTGAAGTCTTGCTTTTCTAGTTTTTTATATTGAAACTTAGTCCTACATAGTATATGTGGGTTTTGCTTCACAGATGCCTCTGCTTCTTATACAAAGCCCTGGACATGAATGGAAATGAAGTGACCTATAAAGGAAAGAGAGCAGGTAGTTGCTTCTTAAAAAGAGAAGTCAAAAAGGAGGATTTACATGTAATCAAGAATATGATGTTTCTTGTCCATGAAGATGATTAACACTGGTATAGTTTACCAAAATAGAAATACTATCAACCCTTCTCTAGGAATTTTTATTGTTTTCATTAGAGAAAATTTTCAATAGGAAAAACTTAATTTCTGGATTTAATTTTCTAAATAAATAATACATTCATTAGGGAAAATTTTCAATAAGAAAAACAATTTTTGGATTTAATTTTCTAAATAAATAATACAACATTAGAGAACATTTTCAATAAGAAAAACTTAATTTTTAGATTTAGCTTTCTAAATAAACAATACATTCACATGATTAGAATTTTTTAAACTATAAAAGGATATTCAGTGAAATTTCTCCCTCTTACCCCATATCCTAGACAATCACTTCCCACTGCATCACATACTTCCCTTCCTCTGCCACTGGCAACCAAGGTTATTTGTTTTTTGTGTATTAATAGATGATAAATAAGTGGATAGATAGATAGATAGATAGATTTATACTTTTATACATATGTATGTTATTTTTGTCACTCTTTACACAATTTGGTAGCCTACTATCCACACATGTACTTAAGGATATATATTTTAGAGATCTTTCCACATTAAGACCTTTCTCATTCCTTTTTACAGCCTCCTGGTATTCCACATAATCTATCTATCATCATGTCTTTAAATAGCCTTCTATGTAGATTGTGTCTAATCTTTTGACATTGTGAACACACTAGCAATAAACATTGTACATATGTCATTTCTTGCCCATGTAAGTACATCTACAGGACAAATTCCTAGAAATAGAACTACTGGCTCAAAGGGCTTGTACATATTAACTTCAATATCTGTTTACAGACATCCAAGTTGCTTCTGATGCACCTTAACTTACTATGAACTTACTATGCAAATAATTGTTTACACAATTAGGTTAAAGTATCCAAAGAGCCTATTCATGAAACTAAATAATTATTGAAGAAAATGAACAGAAGCTCTTTCAATTGGAAAGCCAAGCTGCTCACCAGTTGCTTATTCATTTGGTTTGCTAATATTTTATATTATGGTATAACCATATTTTACTAAGTGATGTCTAAAGTAACCCTCTAGTGGGGCATTACCCTCTGTCTCTTCTAGTGACCAGGGTCATGTAACTTCTATGCTATAGCAAAACTTCTGAAAATTTGATGAAAAGGCAAAAAGTAAGACATGTGTGATTTTAATAACTTCTTCAGAATAGCTGTTAAAGCAGGTGGAACTTTTTTTGTTCTACCCTGGGAAATAGAGCTACTTTTGAATAATATTAATTCAGCAGCACCAGTTAAGGCAGTAGAAGCAGTCAGACATATTTGAAAACTTCACAGAAGTCTTTTTATGAATTTGTCAAATCTCTGAACCAAGCATTTCTTTGACTTTTTTCAGGAACCTCAGAAGAGCCTAAAACATTGAAAAGAACCCCAGTTGGAGTTTTGACCTGGCTGAATCTAGTGAATAAAATGGATTTCTAGCAGTAGAAAGTTTGATGAAAAGTAAAACTCCATGCCTTATGTTCCCGGATAAAGCGTCTATAACCCTGCCCATGACAATGTCCAGGGTGCCCTCTGGTCATTATTTTTCAAGATTTCTATCACGTTCAAAAAGTTTTTTGACATCTGGTATCTAACTTCAACTCATCCTTCCAAGGTAATTTTTTATTCCGAGTGTCAGAAACTTGCAAGATGTTCTGCTCCTGTTGGTTTTCCTGACAAAGACAAGGTACATCTCCCACAGTGAAGGCACATCTGAAACTTCCTCATCTTACCAGGCTCTCTGAGCTGCTAAGTGAATTTTCCCCATCAATTTTTTATATTCTTATCTCAAAAACTACTTGTTCAACAATATTTTACTTGATTATTACACTGGAAAGCCAAAATAGCTAAAAACAAAAAACAAAAAACAAAAACCACAAACAAGGAGTAGTAACTAGGGTTAGGTGTCCATGCAATATATAATCCTCTGTGACCTCTGTTTCCCCACTTGTGAATTTACCCAGTTTTGCTGTAATTGCTTACTTGTCTGCCTTCTTGTGTACGAAGATTGTATTTTATGCAAGAAGCCACCTTAGAGCATGACACGCGATGGGTCTTCAATAAAGACGTGTTGAATGACTGAGAGAATGTCACTTAACTTTTTTGTGCTTCATTTTCCTTAATAAAAGGGTGTGGTTAGACGCAGTACAGCAGTCAACGGGGGTGCCACCTAGGAATCTGGGGATAAGACTGCCCTCTGAGAGTTAATCTATCAAATCAACCCACAATCAGAGCAGAAACACACAAAGTCATCTTCAGAAATGATCCCCAGGCCAAAGCCTGTTAAGTGTTAAAAGTGCTGTGTTATGTGAGCCATCAGGCTTCCCCTAAACTGAGGATGAAGGACCCCCAACATATGTTGGCAGAGGAATCCACCCTAAGACCTGCCAAACAAGTGTTGACTGTGATTTGACTTCCCAGGTGGGTCTAAGGAGAGAGAACACACGTGTTTGCTCAGAAATGTTTTGGGTCGTGTTTCTCTCACTGGGATTACTCTTTGTGAATTAATACAGTGGCCCTCTGGTTTTCTAAACCTATTGATGTGAGCGGGATTATACAAGGGACCCTTCTTTGTGTACTACCATTGCAGAAGGCTGAGCCCACAGGCCTGAAAGGAGGCACGGGATCAGGTAAATTCACCTACACCCGGCACCTGTGTGGCTTCGTGGCCCGTGGGCGGCAGCAGCCAAGCAGCCTATCCTGGCAGGGCCCTGCCTCACCCCACAGGTTTCGTATAAAAGGTCGGCAGTGGTTACTGATCCCTGAACTACTGAGATCATTTCCTTGTGACTTCAGCAAAGCAAGTGCGGCTGCCTTGAGGCTTAACGGAGGAAAAGAAAGGTAAGGGTGAAATGAGGTAATAACGGTGTATTTTGAAGTACTTCGAAAAATAGAAAGCTCTAAGAAGTGCAAAACAGAATATTTTTACCAGCATTTTTTTCAGCCCACTCAGGAGGTCTGCTCAGAATTAAGCAGGGCCCGCATCTGTGCTCAACAGGAGAGGAGTAAGGAGAGCTAACCTTGGGAATGATGATCTCAGTGTGTCCCTCGCCTTCAAACTTTGGGAGATTCAACCATGAGCCTTCGTGGAGACAGTGGCAACAAATGTCTAAACCGTTACCCACGAAGTACAGTGGGGCCTTGACTTACAGCCGACTAACGAGTTTTTTGAGATACCAGCCGATTTTTTGCATTGAGTTGACAGAGTAATTTGAGTTAATGAGCTCCTTAACGAGCTCGGTCTCGGAAAGAATTAAACTCGTAAGTCAAGGCCCCACTGTACTAGGTTTCCTCATAAGAGCTTCTCAAAAAATGCACGGAACTCAAGTTAATCTTAACAGATGACTGTGATCAAGACAGATGTGGAAATTTTCAGATGGTTTAGCAATTCTTATTCAGTTCTCTAATCTGGCTTCAAAAAGCCTTCCAGTCTTAATGATTTATCCTTATTGCTATGCAGAACTTTAATACTGCTATACATCATTCTAACCTTTTTGTCACATAAAAACATTGGCACTTTTGTGCAAGCCCAAGATAACTAGTAGCCTTTCAGGGCTAATAGAACCAATTATGGTAACTTAAAATAGATTTCCATTATTCCAGGCACCAACTTCCTACTATGCACAAAGCTTTGTCTGCTATTATTAACAGTGATCTTTAAACTACTCATTTGCTCCAAATCTGGCCAGTGTGAAAATCAAATGAGGATGGAAAAATAAATTACTGCAAAATTATCTAGAATTAACAGCTAAAGAGAAAAAAAATAGTCATTCAACAGACAGCTGCCAATATTCTGAGCCATTGACTCAGTTTCCGGTTCATTCACACTGCAAATATCCTTAATACTCCAAGGAATGAAACTGATGAAGTGTTTAACCATTTTCCTTTCATTATTTTGAATAGGCATTATCAAAAGTTATAATTTAGGGGGGGAGTATTTAGAAGGTCTTTGTGCAGCCGTTCTTTCAACATAGTCGGAGTAGAGTTTTATTAACTTGATAAATATTTATTGGGCACCTATTATGTGCCCTTATATGCACTATGCTATGAGCTGGGATGTAGTAATGAGTACTATAAGATAGTGACCCCTGACCTCAAGCTACCTGGCTCATGGGAGAGACATCAATCTCTCTATATAAAAGCCTAATATGCTAAGTGTCCGACCATTCGACCATTCAACCAGTCACTATGACGCACACTGACCACCAGGGGGCAGATGCTCCGACAGGTAGGTCAATTTGCTGCTGCTGGGGTCTGGCCAACTGGGACTGGGCAAGATGGGCCAGACACACCCTGAAGCCCTTCCACAGTCCCTCTCCAGCCAGCTCCGATGGGCCCTGATCGGCCCCAATCAGCCCTGATGGGGACTGGGTGAGAGGGGCAGGACACGCCCTGGAGCCCTCCCGTGGTCCCTCCCTGGACTCTAAAATATTTCTTCTAATTAATTTCCTTTCAATGTGCACAAATCTGTGCACTGGGCCTCTAGTCAAATAGTAGCACAAAAACATCAAATAGCGCTGGCCGAGTGGCTCGGTTGGTTGGAGGTCATCCCGTAAACCAAATGGTTTCAGGTTCGATTCCTGATCAGGGCACATACCTAGGTTTCTGGTTCAATCCCCTATCAGAACTCATACTGGAGGCAACTAAACTCTTCTCTGTCTTTCTCACCCCCGCCCCCTTTCCTCTTTCTCTAAAATCAATAAAAACATATCCTGGATTAAGGATACAAATATATTTCCAATATCAAGAGTAATAATTGCCACAAAGAGAGATTGGGGTACTATGACGATGTGTAATAAGGAGACTTTACCTAATTTGGGAGGTCCAATGTGACTTCCCTGAGGAGGTGTCAATTAAACCAGGGTTGGAGTTCACTAGACAAAGGCAGGGTGGGAGAAGCGGAGGTGTGCAGGGCATGGCAAGGGAGGGAGGATGGTTCAGGCAGGGAGAGTCTGTGCAAAGATGGAGCAAATGTTTATCTGCATATGTTTTATCATCAATTCTTTCATACCTGGCATAAATGACTGTCACATAAAGGCATTAAAATAAATCACCCTATTCTGCCGATAGATTCTTCACACTTATGAAATTCTTCCTGCGCATAGAGTCACCCTCCGCATTTTGATCTATTCTGGAACCAAGCAGATGGCTATAACCTTTACTGTTTTATGAACCCAAATCTGTATTTTAAGAGTCATAAAAATCATAGTTAAGCAAGTAAAAATTGAATTTTCATGTTATCTTGCTTGGTTGCTAGACATCTGGCCCCAGTGATTTATCTTCTCTTCAGCAGGAAATTGAACCTGCTTAATCTTTATTATACTGGCCATAAACATGTTGCAAATGATAATTTTATAGTGCCATTCATTTTGTGTGCGGGTTATACAAATTACTGGGTCACCCACTATTGGCCTGTAGTAATTCTCTTTCTTTTTTCTCTTTTTTTTATTATTCTGTGTCTGCTTTATTTATCTCTCCTTCTATGGTATAAGTAATTCTCTTTCACAATAAAGTTCCACTTTCTTTCCTTCATGGTCCCTACATACTCACCCACATTAACTACAAAAAGCATTTCAGCCAGTGCTGAAATGTGACTTTGTGGATGACCCACATAGTCTCACGCAAGCATCTATATCAGTGATGGCGAACCTATGACACGCGTGTCAGAAGTGACACGCGAACTCATTTTTTTTGGTTGATTTTTCTTTGTTAAATGGCATTTAAATAAATATATAAAATAAATATCAAAAATATGTCTTCGTTTTACTATGGTTGCATATATCAAAAAATTTCTATATGTGACACGGCACCAGAGTTAAGTTAGGGTTTTTCAAAATGCTGACACGCCGAGCTCAAAAGGTTCACCATCACAGTTCTATATGCTTGTAGAGGAAAGGTCTCACCTCAGTGTCCAGTGTTGAAGAGCAAAGAGTTTGTGTCTGTGAAGAACCAGAAGAGGTAAACTCCCCCGTTCGCCATTGCCACCGGGGTGCTAGAAAGTGCATCCATTGGAGTTTGAGCCCTGACTCTGCTAGGACCTGTCTGTGGGTCGGTGACTTAAACTCTCATAGCTTCAATGTTCTCATCAGGAAAAAAGAGTGAGGTTCTTATGAAAGAAAATAAGTGATGTGTGTGAAAGAACTGTGCATATTGGAGGTATTTACGGAGTTCTTAAAGTTTCATTGGTTCCCCTTCTCCTAAGGCAGTGGTTCTCAACCTTCCTAATGCCGTGACCCTTTAATACAGTTCCTCATGTTGTGGTGACCCCCAGCCATAAAATTATTTTCGTTGCTACTTCATAACTGTAATTTTGCTACTGTTATGAATCGTAATGTAAATATCTGATATGCAGGATGTATTTTCATTGTTACAAACTGAATATAATTAAAGCATAGTGATTAATCACAAAAACAATATGTAATTATGTATGTGTTTTCCGATGGTCTTGGGCAACCCCTGTGAAAGGTTCATTCAACCCCCAAAGGGGTCTCCACCCACAGGTTGAGAACCGCTGTCCTAAGGCAACCAGAATCTCCTTAACTGTGGTGTCGGCTCAGTGAAGGCAGCGACCGTGCTGTAGTACGGCCACTCTGTTGTCAACACTAACAACGCCCAGTGTGTAGTCGGTGTTCAATGGATTTTAGTTGAACGTTTGTGGGTGAAGAATTTCAGGTTTAAAAATTTCAGCACGTTTTATGGACATAGAAGGGGGAGATGAAATGACCCCCCTAAGGGACCCACACAGCAGGAATAAGTGGAGCTTGAATCCCAGAAACCTTGGGTTGTGGAGATGTATTGGCTGTCCAGCATGTGGATAGCTCACGGGGACTCTCAGGGGTGCAGGAAGCCAGAAGGGCAGATATTCCCACTCTCGGCCTCCTGGCCTACCATCCATTAATCAGCTACTCCACCTCGAGGCTGGCAATCCTGGCAGAGATGCAAATCTGCCAGGTGGTATAAGGCTAGCTTTGGCAGCTCAGAGGGAATGTCCACTGGTCGGGACACCAGCCGAGGTATTCTCACCAAACCATTCCTGTGGTATGAGTTTGGATGCATTTTTAGCTGTCTAGCCTCTCTTAACTCCTCTTTATTTTCCAATCTCAGATTCCCTAACCTCCCGGCTGCTTCTGTGGATTCCATATTGGTTTTCCAATCAATTTCCTTTCTGCCAAGTCAGCCAAGTTGGTGTCTATTGATTGCATCCAGTGATCTGGGTCCTAGTCTATGGCCTCTGCCCCTGGCCTTGGTTTCCCAACAGTATCTACTCATTAAGCATTGTGTCTAGGGATGTATTCCAAAGCTGTTTTTGTGTTAATTCTCAAATATCTTCTTCAAATGGTCAGTGTTTTCGCGATTCTTTCATGTCCTTAGCAATTCTATAAAGTGTGTTACACGTTCTTTAATGAAGTAGAATTATGCTGCCTCTGATCACTCTTTGTCTGTTTGCTTGTTTCACCTTTCCCAATGCCCAAGCTTCATTTCTTGTTCATCTGCTCTTTTAACTCTAGACACATTCCCCCTTAGCGTTTGTGTGATTTAATAAGTTTTTATTGTCCATGAACGACATGCCAGATATTATGCTAGGGACAAGGATCCAAAGGTGAATAAGATAAAAATCATCTGTGTGAAGATAATAGTCGAAAGAATAAAATGTAAAATGGATTAATGCCAGGAGAGGCAACATATGCCACCGTGCTTCTCAAAGCAAGGAAGAAAATACAAGGGACATAGGAAAGCCTGAGATTTGATTCTCTGTGACATCTTTTCTACAGCAAAGCAACTCATTTATCCCATCAGAGTTTGCTGGGCCCCACTGCGCGCCAGGCACTGTGTGGGGTCAGGGTCTGGGTAAGCTCTCCCGGTTCTCCTTGTCTTTCTGAGGGTGTGAGCCTATCTATACTCTGTGTGTACATGTGTAACAATACTTACTCATGAACAACTGAGAGGCACTGCAGGATGTACAGCCACAGTGGACAGCAAGAGGGTCTGCTGAAGTGACTGCAGTCACTGCTCTCTTTGAACTACATTTTTTTAAAGCTCGTGTTACTGCTTCTCCAGAGAACCAGGCCGGCACATTTTTTTTCCTACTGCTGCCTATAATCCATCATTCCAAAGAGAGGCCTTAAAAACAGCGCTCGAGGGAGACATGATTTCCTTTCCATTTCTCTCTCAGAAAGAGCAGCTTAGAATGGGAGGAGGAAAAATTGCATTTATGTTAAAGCAATATAAATAACAGGAAAGAATCTGCTTCTTCTCCCTTTTAAGAAGCTAAGCCTCAAAAGGACTCTTCATTTTAAAACAGGCCACCATCCCTTGGCCTGCTCTAAACATTAATATTATATACCCAGTAATAAAGCCAGAGGATTTTTAGTGAGAGCTGTTAAAGGGAAAGGGTGGCTGAAGCAGGTTTCTCTGGTGAATGAAAATCACGGGCTCATAAACACAGCGTGTGGTTAGTTCTGTGGTTAGCCAGAACTTTAAACGTGTGATTCTCCCCATTGTCTGTGTTGAGAGGACAACTATCGACTTTTCTTGGTTGCAGTGCTCAAAATTTCAACTTGAAAAGAGAAATGATTGGGAGTCCCTAGGCCTAGAGCAAGCAAAAGCCCTATAGAGCCAGGCTAAAACATTCCTAGTGTATGGATGTCAGGTGTGTGTGCTGGATTAGAGGGGACACCAGGGGAAATGCCATTTTCTCTCTTTAAAAGTTAATTTTGTCTTTAGAAACAGCCCTGTGACTTTTATTTCATTAACCAAACAAAATTGTCACTGACCACCCAAAATTTCCATCAGCTTCCCCCACTGTTAGCTAGTATCCAGTGACTATTTAACTAATACTTATTTTTAGACATCTATATATATAAAAGGCTAAGCAACCAGCCGACCAGCCAACTGGCCAACTAGCAGGTAGCTATGATGAGCACTGACCACCAGGGGGCAGACGCTCAACACAGGAGCTGCCAAGAGAGAGCAACTTTGCAGAGTGCCCTCTTGCACTCTGGGACCCCTCAGGGGATGTCGGACTGCCAGTTTCAGCCCGATCCCCGCAGGCCAGGCCAAGGGACCCCACCTGCCAAAGGGACCACCTCACTCTGCAGATGCACTTCGAGCCCCGGCGCACCACCCCAGGTGCGGCTGGTCAGGGAGGGACCATCGGAGGTTGGCTCCAGGGCATGTCCAGCTCATCTTGCCCAGTCCCTCCCCACTGGCCACCTTCTAATTAATTTCCTTTCAATGTGCACGAATCCATGCACTGGGCCTCTAGTAGATTAATAATTTTACTCCGAAGGCTGAGATTAGAAAATATGTATATATTTTTAGGGTGAGCTCTTTTGGCCCAGTTGACATGGCTCAGTGGTTGAGCATCGAATTATGAACCAGGAGGTCATGATTTGATTCCCGGTCAGGGCACATGCTCAGGTTGCGAGCTCGATCTCCAGTGTGTGGATGTGCAGGAGGCAGCCGGTCCGTGATTCTCTCTCATTGTTGATGATTCTATCTCTCTCTCCTTCTCCCTTCCTCTCTGAAATCAGTAAAATACTTAATTAAATAATTAATTAATTAAAATGAAAGTGAGCTGTTTAGGTGCACCCAATACAATTTTTCCTCAAGCTAGAGAGCGGAGTACCTGCTAACTTAAATAGCTAAGACAAGCTCAGGAGCATAGTCCCCGGTGAAATGCTGTGCAAATCTCCACGTGGCGACAGATGCAGCTGCAGTCCCCCACTTTTTTGCAGGCCCAGGATTTGTTCAATTTCCTTTCAGTTTGAAAATGGTTTACACACCAGACATGAAGTTTCCTTATGTAACTTCTCACAAAGCACGAAGAGGTCTGCTCACTGGCTGTGCACGAGGAGATATCGTTATATAACTCGGAATTCTGTGGTTTTCAGCGACGCAAGTAGATTATTTCTCCCTGACGAAGAAGAGGCCTTTGCCCCTGTCATAGGCTGCCACTTTCTTTTTAATATGACCTGACGGCTTGAATTCAGAAGGAAGCTTCCCAATTTGAAGAAGGGGATGGAACTCCAGTGTCTGTGCTAACAGCCCCCTTGCTGCTCTAATGAGGATTCCCGTACTCCATTTCTACTTCTCGGGAGAGGACAGGGTTCTTTTTAATTGGGGCTATTAGAAGCTCTCTGCACAATGACACCCTCCGCTACATAAAGGCTCCAGCAAGAGCCAGGCCCACTCTGCAATTACTTCTTGCAGTTCTGAGAAATAATGGTATCTTGTCTCATTTAAAAATAAATCTGCGATGTATTCCTGATTGCTTTTTCTCCTCTGCCTACCCACATGAATTTCTTCTTGCCAACTGAGCAAACTTGCCATTATTTAAGGAGGTGGTTTTGATTGTGACCGTCCCCTGATAATAAGACATATTAAACTAGATATCATGTACCCATGGTTCCTTTCTTCCAGATACAAGGCTAATTTAAACGAGCTCAGATCTCGTGATCTTGAGTTAATATCGAAAGGGTGAAGTTTTGGAATTTGCTGAGCAGTGTTCTGTTTGCATGTCACAGAGCTCACCTGAAATTACCCGCATTTCCAATGTTCGGAGTTTCTCAGAATCACTTCTTAAGAGAACAGATGAAGGTTTGTATTTATGACCTATTCCAAGAAAAGAAATGAAATATTTAGATGGTAACCAAGCACATTCTTAAAATATATTCCCCATGTTGAGTCCAAGGATTACCAAGGAAATGGGCCATTCACAACAGGGACTGGAATGGCAAGCCATAAAGAGCTTTTCCTTAAGTTGTTTTTCATGAACAAATACAAGTTCTTTCTAAAACCAGTGGCTTCTCCACTGCCATAAATGCCATATGCCATCTTCCTAATGAAAAGCCCAGCTCTTGTGTATAGAATGTTATCTTATTTATGTTATTATATATACATAGATATCATGTACAGAATATTTTGTTATTTGATATTTAATATCCTAAATGATGTGACTTTTTATTACTGTATATGCTTGGATTTATAAAGCAAGACTTTGAAAGTTATTAAGCCTGTCATGAGGCTCAATGTTCATAAGAACTCAATGTCAATCCCCACTATTTGTCTCTTTCTAGACCCATTTTCTTTCTGGTTTCTATCTCTCTTTCTTAGTATGTTACTATATGGAAAAAATAGATTTAAAAAACTCAAAACTAAGCACTATTTGCAATAATATACATTTATTTAAAATAACATAATTTTCAAAACTAGGAAGGCCCTGAGTCTTAATGCTGACATTTTATTAGTTGTATAACTCTGGACAGAATACTTACCTCTCTGAGGCTCAGGGTTGTTGCTGTTGTTGTTTTAATAAAAATAATAGCACATACCCTGTTTTCATGCTTTGAAAATCTAGTAAAAATCTTGTGAGAATGCTATTCTACAAATATACAATATTATGATCATTAACCAATGCATTAGGGGTCTTATATATAAGGTATCAATGACAAGACTTGATATGAAAGTGCTCTCAGAAATGTCTGCAACAAATACTTAGTCAGAAGAATTAATGGCACTTGCACTCAAACCTACAGGCAACCATTTGTTTGGCTACTGAAATGACTAACAGCCTTGCCTGGTAAAGAACATAAGAGCCTTGGGAAATAATCCAAGCAGCACAATACGACTCTTGTTTATTGAGCATCGCCATGCTCGACATTGTGTTAAATTTCTTATGTAATCTCTTTCATGCAATGCTTACTTCAACCCTGTGTGGTAATGGTGACTAGCCTTGTTTTACAGAGGGAAAAAGGAACACTCAGATACAGTAAGCAACTTGCTCAAAGTCACATAACTAGTGAGTGGTAGTACTAGGATTCTAATGTATCCACCTACCTCCAAAGACTAGTCCCATACTGACACATTTTTCTCTTGTCTTTAAGAGACCACTGCTTTCGATCAGGCCTGATATTCAGCCAGTATATTCACGGGCACGCACTCGTAGAGCCAGTATATGAATGGTTATATGCATGGGTACACACCAGTAGGGCTATTAGTTATTAAATAGTTTATTTTTTAATATTTGCTCTCCTTTATTTGTTAGTCATTTGTTAGTTACAAAATCTCATTTTTGACTGGACTCAGACTCAGAGGTAGAAGCTCTCAGAAAGGACAGTCTGCGTCTCTTCGCAATCTGTTCCTGGCGTTCTTCTCTGGCCTCCTTCATTCTCTTGGCCAAAAGCTTAGCATATTCTGCGGCCTCTCTTCCTTGTTTTTCCTAGAACGTTGTTTCTTCAGAGCAATATGCCTGCGTCTGTGTTGCAGCACACGTGGATAACAAGACACTGAATCTTGGGTGCTAGGTTTCTTACCTTCTTTGTTTAGAGGCTTTCTCACAACATATTTGCGGACATCATCTTCTTTAGAGAGACTGAAAAGTTTGCGGATTCCGCTGGCTCTCTTGGGCCCCAGGCCATGAGGCACAGTGGTATCAGTGAGACCAGGAATATCTTTCTCCCCCTATTTTATACAATGACCAAGTAGAGAACCCTGAGGTTGGCATCCGCAATGCAACCCTGAACAGATTTTTGTTTTCTATGTCCAGTTCTCCTTGGTCTGTAACAGGCGTGTCCCTTACTCAGCAGCAGGCGGACTCGGCCGTGGGTCAGGACACCCTGCTTCATGGGGAGGCCTTGTTTGTCATTCCCGCCACTGATTCGAACCACATAACCCTTCCATTCTTCACCCAGCGCGTCCGCAGCAACTTCTGTGGCCATCCACTTCTCATAAAAGGTACGGAGTTTGCGTTCATCGTCCACTTCAATGAGTTTCTGGCAGCCAGTGGCTGGGAAAGAGATGTTGAACTTCACCCTGAAGCAGCCGACAGCCTCCAAGGCGCCACGAAAAAGAGGCTCAACTTCCACTTAGCCCAGATCACATAGGCACTTCCAGTTCTTGCGAGATGGCTAGTTATTAAATATTTTAATATCATCCCTAGTGTCTTGATTTCCAGTTCCACATTTTAGCTCAGCCCAGCCAAAAATCTACTGACACACTCACACTCATTAAACATTGGCTCCCCCTCCCACTCATCACCTTTACTTAGATCTCCAACGATAACATTCTTTATCACCACTCCCTACTGAATCACCAGTTACATACAGTAGGTGCTCAGTAACTGGTAAATTGAACTAAAAAAACAAAAACAAAAAAAAACCTATAGATAAGATTAGGAGTTCCTTGAAACTAAATGGATTATCCCAAATGATGGATTTATTTCTCAATACTTACTCTGCCACTTCTGCACTCGCCTATGGACTTCAAGTATTTTGTGGATAATGAGGATGAGCAAAAATATAAAAACTAATATGACTAACACATACCAAGTGATCTTCATGGAACAAGAGAAATCTGCAAAGAAAAAAATACTATAAAAAATACAATAAAAGGACACAACAAACAAGAGGCTATGTGGGGGTGCAGCTGGGTTCTATTATGTATTCTGCCCGTAACTAAAAAGCTAAATAGCACATAGCATCACTTTATGGGTCATTTGCTCTCCTGAATTCTTCCCTGATGTATGAGGAAATTTGATCAGGTGGCTTCTAGAGATCCATTTAGTTCCGAAATCCTAGGGTTAATTTCTTACAGGTTACGCTAGTGTTAGTTTCACTATCATTTCTATCACTAGGTTAAGACCAGGACATAGCCAAGCAGCTAAAAATTATATCCTGAAATCAACAAAGATGCATTGAGTATGAGGAGGATGAGGAAGAAAGGTAACGACAGACAAAGAGAAAGGGCTGGGCTGAGGCATAGGAGGTGAAAGCAGCCAGGGCAGATGAATAATCAGACTCCCCTTTTCACAGGGCTCTCAAGACGATGATCAGAACAATATGTGCATTAATTAAACATGCCGTTATCCCAGCCTAAACTGAATGAAGGTACAGGTAAACACTTGGTCATTCAAATGACAGTGAAGCCACACGGGGAGGACGGTCACCATCCAGGAATAGTTTAGCACGATCTCCTTTGACGCACTGAGACACACTGGCCAGCCGACACAGGAATCAGTGACTTAAATGAAGGCAAACTCATCATGTCCAAGACACAACTGTCTACTGACTTTCTAAGCCATCCTCTGGACCCTCTTCCTTGCACACAAAACATAGCTAGTACTTATTCAACTTAGCAAGATATATAACTGGCATCTACTCTTGGATGCCTGCCCTTGTGGTGCTCATGATCTGGGTATCCCTTTCACAGGACCCTCCTCCATGGGCAGGTGTACATTACATAAGCAGTCAACATGTATTTAGAGAAGAAGCTGGATGAAGAAAAGTCATAGTTGACTGGGATGACATAGCACTCGGCCTCCCCAATATCATTCCATGATAGTGAGCTGCCAAACTTGCATTTCTCACTCAGCAAAGTAAAAGTATGTAGTCAGCCCAGCCGGCCTGGCTCAGTGGTTGAGCGTCGACCTATGAACCAGGAAGTCATGGTTTGATTCCTAGTCAGGACACCTGCCCAGGTTGTGGGCTTGATACCCAGTAGGGGGCATGCAGAAGGCAGCCAATCAATGATTCTCTATCACTGATGTTTCTATCTCTCTCTCTCCCTCTCCCTTCCTCTCTTTTAAAAAAAAAGGAATAGCAGATTGTCAGTGCCAGCAAAAGCCAAGATGGGTCCAACCACCAAGGTGTCACTGGGTAGTGGTCAAGCCAAAAAAAAACACCATGCATTCACCAAAGTTATATTGCAAGAGCAGAATATGCACAGTTGAGGCCAAGCCAGCCAGCCCACCCACCAGTATGAACATAGCATCAGTGTGAATACAGAGGAATGTGTTTCCCCACATCCTGTGCCGCACACCTTCCCTGCATCCCTGCAGCCACCTGGGAGAGAGCCAAGGGGAAACGAACAAGAATCTGAAAAAAATCTAAAGAGACGGTTTAAATTATTGTTTCAGAGTAAATTACCAAATTGGACTAAATTTCGTTTCATTCCCTGATGGATAGGGCTTTTAAAGAAGATTTAAAGACATTAGTCTTTGCACAGCAGAGTAAAATACGAATAATTTTTTAATCTTCTACACATGGCAAAATGGATATAGTTTTTCCAGAATATAAAACTACCTATGTATGCACCCCTATAATCTTTCTGAGTTGTGGACCCCCCAAAAAAATTAACTATCATTTCACTCTGACTAGATTTGTGGATTTTTCCATTAACACAAAAATAAATCTTCTTAAAATCATAATAGAAATGCTTATTTTTCCTTTATGTTTTAAAACATCAAGTAATTAAATGGATATATAAATGTACATTGAAATAAAAGTTTTAGAATCTATAATCCAAACCTCTTTATCTTTCAGATTTTATCATAGTCACCTTTCCTATGCAGCCTTTCCAAAACTTACCTTCCGACTTCACACCTGAACCAGAGGAACGGACTTTCTCATGCCCTCTCCCATGCCACCCCCACCCCACCACACACACACACACACACACACACACACACACACACACACACACCCCTGGAAATACGCACTAACTGCAGAAGCTGTAGGGTCCTGGGAAAACTCACTCACAGGAGAAAGTTCTCTGAAGTCATGTATTTTATTTTCAAAATGCATACATAGTATATATTTGTGTTTGCTTTAAAATAAATATAAGATTTTTTTAAATAGTTGCCTCAAAAATAACTAACGTTTTAGAAAATCATACTAAAATCACCTGAAAGGCTCCCAGGCATCTGGAACATCCACAAGCACAGAAGATTGCTCTAGCAAAGCACCTGTCCACTGAATGACCTCCTTGATTGCTTTGCATTCATCTCTCTTTGTGTCCCCAATGCCTGGAACACAGCTTGGCATACAGCAGGCACTCATTAAATGGTTAGGTCATAAAATGCCCTTCAAGAGTAGGTTTTGTGGCTAAGTGAGGGCACAATGCTCAGTAAAAGGATCACTTGTGGTCAATCAGGAGTTTGATTGGGTAGGAAGTTAATCAGCAATAAGCAGAACTAAGATATATGTAAGTTTTGTCTTTGGGCTCCTACATTCCCCCAACTCCTCCAGGGAACCAAAGTGCTTAATCTTTATCCTGCCTATCTTCTCGGCTTCACATCAAAAATCCTACTTAGCTATGGTAAGGGGGAGAGATCAACCAAAGGACTGGTATGCATGCATAGAAGCCTAACCAATGGACACAGACACCAGGGGGTGAGGGCATGGGGGGGGGGATGGGGGGATAAGGACACATATGTAATACCTTAATCAATAAAGAGAAAGAATCCCATTTAATGCAGACCTGGTTCACAGCTCTAAGAGGAAATGTTAAATCAATTCAAAGTAAGATGTTAATAGATATCACAATGTACATGGATATTTGCATTTTAAAATAAACCTCACCCTTTCATGCCCAAGTGAGGTAGTATTACTTCAAGCACAGCTAGTAGGCATGCATAACATCTTTTCTAGGGCAGAGGGTCTTTTTAGTGACCCCCATTCACCACCCACAGATGCTCCTTCTGCCTCCAGGTAGGGTTGGGCCCCATAAAGAGCACATTTTCAAAAAAAAAAAAACAGATAAAAGGGCTAACACTTTTCTAGCCATATTATTTCATCAATAAAATCCTTCTTCAATGATTTTACTTTCAGTGAAGTTAATGTGATAGCCCTTATATCATTTCTCTTTTCCCTCTAATTTCCTTTAAGACTTACTTTTTGCATCCATTTCTAGGTGCAAAGAAATGTGCACACAATTATTCGAGTGATTCATAATTCCACAAGTATGGTCTATAGACTTTTCCTTGGTTGGCTCTTCCTCCGTCATTGCTGAGCTTCTGGTGCCTGTTTTTAGATGACAGGTAATGTTATATTCCTCCGAGTGGTCAACTGCAGGAGCTACAGTGAAGCTAAAATGTCGACAAGGTGAAAGATCATTTGCCTTCACTTCCATGGATCCTCTCATGATAAGAACTAGAAAGAGATTAGAAAAATGTTATTCACAAAATAGTAATACCTAGTAAGAAAACAATTTAAAACTAAAATATCTCTCTCTAGATATAGATATAGATATAAATATAGGTATAGATATAGATAGATATAGATATAGATATAGATATAGATATAGATATAGATAGATATAGATATAGATATAGATATAGATATAGATATAGATATAGATAGATATAGATATAGATATAGATATAGATATAGATATAGATATAGATATAGATATAGATATAGATATAGATATAGATAGATATAGATATATAGAGATATATAGAGATATAGATATATATAAAAGTAGAAACAAGAAGTTACCTGCACTAAATTTTTTTAAGATTGTGAAACCCAAGGGACAGTAAGATTGAAACAGAATCGGAGCACCTCAAAGAAAACACAGATATTTCTCTGACAACTTGTGGAACAGATTTTATTTTTCAAAATTGTCACGACAATATTTCTCATTCCACATTACACTAGTTTGCTAGGGCTGCATCACAAAGCACCATAAACTGGGTGACTTAAGCAACAGAAACTTATTGTCTCACAATTTTAGAGGCTAGGCTTTCAAGATTAAGGTGTTGGCCAAGTTGCTTCTTTCTGAGGGCTATCTGGGTAAGATCTGCGCCAGGCCCCTCTCCAGGCTTCTGGGGTTGCTGGCAATCTTGGCATTCCGTGGCTTGTGGAAGCATCACCCCAATCTCTGCCTTTATTTTCACATGGTGCTCCATCTGTGTGCTTGTCTGTGTCCACATTTCCCCTTTTTGTAAGGACACCAGTCATATTGGACCCTAACCCATCCTGTTGACCTCATCTTAACTAATTACATCTGCAACAACCCTATTTTTAAATATCACATTCTGAGATACTGAAGGATAAGACTTCAACATAATTCAACCCGTAACATACATGTTAACTTAAAATTTTGCCACTGCACCATAAATAGGTAGAGTCTAATACCTTTCACCTTGAATCTGGGTGGGAGGGTTTGTGATAAGTGTAATCTACCAAATTCAGAAAAAGAGACCCTTCATGGTGAAGCCAGAAAAGGGGAAGCAATATCTACCTTGTTCCCTGGAACATAATATTGGGGCCTTGAACCAGTATGTACCAGTTCAACAACTTAAAGTGATCCTTCTGCGAGGAAGCCCAAAGTGGCCCACATGAAAAGACCACATAGAAAATTCTGAGAAAAAACCTGAAGAGAAATACCCGCCTGTCTCTAGCTGCTCAGCCCCTCTGCTTTAGCTCGCCACTGTCTTACCCAACAGTATGAAATGCTCCCAGCCAGAAATGCCCAGTTATGCCCATTCTGAATCCCTGGCTCGCCAAGAAGAAGAAGAGGAAGAAGGAGGAGGAAGAGAAGGAGAAGAGAAAAGAAGAGAAAAAAAAAAAGAAAAGGAAAGAAAAGGAAGGAAGGAAGGAAGGAAGGAAGGAAGGAAGGAAGGAAGGAAGGAAGGAAGGAAGGAAATGATTGCTGTTTTTTTAAGCCACTGAGTTTTGGGGTGATTTATTACACAGCTACAGCAACTAAGAGAATTTATCAATGCACTGTTTTCACTTTCTTTTTTTTTGTTTTTATTTCCTTCCAAGCCAGAGGGCCTCACTTTCCTTTAATGAATTGATTTGAACATAACTATTTTAGAATAGTTTTAGACTTACAGAAAAGTTGTGAAGACAATACATGGAGTTCATATATACTCCATACCAACTTTCCCCTATTATTAACATTTTACATTCACAGGAACATTTGTCACAATTATTGAGCCAATATTGACACATTATTATTGACTAAAGTCCATACTTTATTCAGGGTTCCTTGTTTTTGACCTAATGTCCGTATTTTTCACTCCAGGATTCCATTCCGGGTACCTATTCACATTTACTCATTATATCTCCTTAGGCTCCTCTTGATTGACAGTTTCTTAAACTTTTCTTATTTTTGATGACCTCAACAGTTTTAAGGAGTCCTGAGCCAGGTACTTATAAAATGGCCCTCAATTGGGATCTTTTTCCTTCTTTCTTTTTTAATATCTCAAGAAAAATGATTTTAAATATAATGATGTTACATGCAATAAACACCTATTATTTAAGAAAACACTGTTTTCACTTTTCAAAGAGACAGAGAAGTAGCACCTGTGAAATGCCAGCCCTTGAAACACTTTCTAGTTCTTTGCTATCATAAAGGTATTTCCCCATTTTGCTTTCTGGTGATTTGATCCAAAGCCCTGCAATAGTTACAGCACTACTTGACTAAGAACTCACAAGAAGACATGTCTATTGTACTTCATGAAAAGTCAATGACAAGAAATCTTGTTCCCAATTTTCTGTTGTTGGCATTATTACAGATGTCCCCTCATCCTCCCCTCCTTGTTCCCATTTCTAAAGAATGGGGAAAACGCCAATATAAAACAAATAAAAGGCAATCTTGCTTATGCCTTTTTCTCAGTACATTTCAGCTTATCAGTGACAAAAATAAATCGGCATAAGCAATCATTTTTATGCTTAGGCTTGAGGCAACCAATATATTTTGTGATTATAAGTGAATTACTTAATTTCTCAATGATTCAAATTAATACAATTTAACTAAATAATATATATTGATCACATAATAAATGTAAGATTCAGTTATACACTATAGGTAATATGTAGTTATTTTTTATTTGTTCATTCATTCATTAAACAAATACTTATTGAGTGCCAAATGTCACACATTATGCTAAGATACAGAAATACACTAGTGAACAAAGACAAAGACCTTACCATCAACAGGCTCACTGGATAGTTAGACAAGTGAAAAGACAGCTCATATATAGTGGATAAATGTTAAGCAGGAATAGTTATAAATGTATTAAGAATTCAATGACTCCTTGGAGAATCAAAGTGTGATTTTTTTTACTGTGAAACCTACAAGTTAATTTAGAATTTTTAATTCACATTTATTTAAATTCAGTATCTTTGAAAAAAGCATGTTAAATAATTCTTTAGACATCAAATCTTTGTGAATTACAGTGGCATCGATATTTTGAATAGATATTTTGTTTTTGATCAATCAAAGTAAACCAAGGATAATTAATATCTCAAAGCCCTTCAAGTCAGTCATCAAGAGCCACTCCAGGGACTTAAAATTTGAATATATTATTAATACCCTTTCTTAACAGAATATGGTCATCTATTCTTGATACATTTCATTCTCACTTTCCCTTTGAATTTACCTTTGGATGTTTGTTCCTGAGAAATAAAATCCATGTTTCCTTTGGACTCACAAACCAAACACGAGGAGCACATTTGAAATTCACTTGTGATGTCAGGGCATATCCTGGTGAAGTTTTGAAAGTTGGAGTGATTTAGAAAAATTCCCATCATAGTTTCAGTTTCCCTTGCTGGTTGCAGAAAAGTCACAACAGAAAAATTTAAGGAAGAGAATGAACAGGTAAGATCAGGTTGTAAGCACACTTCCAGACATGATAGCTCCAACATGTTTCCTATAAAGGAAAACAAAAACCTTCTTTACTGTGAAAGTTTGAATTTTTCAAATACATACACAATAATAGCTCCCAGTTTTAGTCAGTACATTTCAGCTTATCAGTGACAAGATTTTGTTTTTACATGAATTAACAATAGCTACTCCATTTAAATATTTCTTTTTAAAGTTTATCAACATTCCCTATTAATTTTCAGCAAACAGTCCTTGTAACAAAGTGCTTGGAAACCCTAGCATTTTAACCATTCTCTCTTCTGGGAAAGTTCTAATGGACAAGCCTCAGGTTCCTCTGAATTCATCTGTTCTACGCTGAAGGTTCAAGTCAACTGCATGGAGTTGAAAAGGGAATGGAAGACATGAACAGTATAGTATCTCTATTAGTTTCCAAGGGCTGTGTAACAAGTTGCCACAACCTGAGTGCCTTAAAATATGAAATTCATTCTCTTACAGTTCTAAAGGCCAGCAGTTCAACACCGGTTATACTGGTCTGAAATCTAGGTATCTACAAGGCCACACTCCCCTGAAGGTCCTAGGTGTCGAATCTGTCCCTTTCCCCTCTTCCAGCTTTTGGTGGCTGCTGGCATTCCTTGGCTTGCGGCTGTATCACTTCAAACTCAGCCTGTGTGGTCGCATTGCCTTCTCTGTGTCTGTCTTCTACTCTTCTGTCTGGGTCAAATCTCCCTGTGTCTGTCTCTTGTAAGGACAGATGGTTGGATTAGGGTTCACTTGGATAATGCAGGATAATCTCCCCATCTCAAGATCCTGAACTTAGTCTCATCTGTAAAGACCCTTTTTCCTTATAAGGTAGCATTCACAGGTTCTAGGTTTTAACACCTAATCACCAATGTTTGGGTGGCCATTAGTCAACCTGCCTGAACCTCCGAAGATGAAACTTAACAGGATGACATAATTTGTATTTTTGTCTGAAGACAAACATCTGATATGGAAATGGTGGTATAAATAGAAAAAAAACATCAACTTCAAAAGAAAAGACAGAAAGACTTAGTGTTGTATCTGTCATTAGCCAAGATACTCGAACAATTTAATCTCCATGAGTCTCATTTTCTCATCAGCAAAATAGAGATCATAACTCTAGATTCTGCTAACCTCATGGGGTTATAGTAGTATCAAGTGGTATAGTCCGTATGAAAACACTTCTGAAATTTGTACAAGTGTATATTATTTAAAATTCAGACCCATGTTGCAAAGTAAAAATTAAAAATGCATCCTTCATTTAGGATAGAAATGTCTATGATTTAATTCATACAAGTAATTAAAGATCACTATATATAAATCAGAAATCCCTACTTAGCTTAGCAGTAGTGCTCCACTAAGGAATAGGTAACCCCTCTTTCAGATATTCCGATCTGACTCTCATTTGCCAGTATAAGAAAATAAATAACATGATCAATTCCACCATTATATGTCTTTACCTATATTTCATATAATCATATAGGGCAAAATACTATATTTTTTAAATTTTCTAAATACTGTGGAGTACAATAGAAGAATTACTCCATTTTTTTAGAATGATTACTTCTAGTCATACATCTTGGTTCTAACTTAAAAGGAAATGAAGCTATTGATTAATATTAAGCATTTCTTTTGCTTCTGGAATTTGTACTTGAATATTCATAAGTGTTTCATTACTGATGATATTTTTATTATGTAATAAGTTAAAGGCTCATTCCCTTCTGCATTTGAAATTGCTTCTGTGATAATTCACATTTGATTTCCAGCTTCAAACACATTTCATACTTGAGTTGCTATAAAGTTTTTTGGAGGAGGGATAATTTACTCAAATACATAATTTTATAATTTATTTATAAACAAAGATGTAATCAAATAGTAACTAATTTTTTAAAACATTGTCTTCAATAACAATGTCCCAGGAGGGAGATAGAAATGCACTAGCTGATAGAACTCTAGCTTTTTTAATGTTAGCAAAATACACGAAAAACTTATTTCTTGCCGTCTTTCCACTTTCCTCACTGGAATTTTTCAACTCGTGAAATTTTCAACTTTTTGAATTTATAGTTTTATGCTATGACCTAGAAGGGAGATAGAGAAATTTTACTGTCAATAGTGCAGTCTTATTCAATAAGTGACCCACTGGGCTTCTTAGAATTTACATTTGGGTATGAGGTCATTTTAGGATGTTTTTTTAAACCTCGGGTTTAAATAATTCAGTTGGAAAATAAGTAGAGGACATATCCTTCCCTGATATAATTTTAAGAAATAAATGAATTCTACTCAATCATTTTTGTTATCAGATGGGCTATAATTTCATCACCATAAACAAGGATTTATGATTTTAACTACTGCCATTAATATTGCTGGGAACCAGGAATCTAAATTCTCACTCCCAGAGATAGAACTGCATGCCAGAATTACTCCACTAGTAGGACTGCCATCTCTCAGAGGAAGTATACAGAATGCCAATAGTATTAAGAAAGCACATTACAGTATAAGACAAATGCCCAGATCAGTTATTTTTTCTTTTTAAAGAAATATGGACGATCTTTATTTTCTTTTTTGGCACATCCTGATGAAATTATGAAAGTTATTTTCTTTTTTAACTTTTATTATAATAAACTAGGGGCCCGGTGCACGAAATTTGTGCACTGGGTGTGGGGAGGGGGTTGGGAGTGTCCCTCAGCCCAGCCTGCCCCCTCTCACATACTGGGAGCCCTCAGGCGTTGACCCCCATCACCCTCCGATCGCCTGATCGGCCCCTTGCCCAGGCCTGACGCCTCTGGCCCAGGAATCATGCCTGGGCAGGGGACCCCCATCTCCCTCTGATCGCTTGCTCCACCCCCCGCCCAAGCCTGACGCCTCTGACCCAGGCTTCAGGCCTGGGCAAGGGGACCATCATATCCCCCCAATCCCCGGCTCCGCCCCCCACCCAGGCCTGATGCCTCAGCCAGAGGAGTTGACCTTCACCACCCTCTGGTCACCAATCACCGGATCGGCCCCTTGACCAGGCCTGAGGCCTCCTGGGCAGGGGACCCCCAGCTCCCCGCGGTTGCAGGCTCCGCCCCTGCCCAGGCCTAACGCCTCTGGCCTAGGTGTCCGGCCCGGGCAGCGGGGACCTGCAGTGGCAGCGGGGGGCGCCGCCATCATGGGCTTCGCTTTAGGCCCAGGCAAGGGACCCCTAGCTCCTGGGACTGCCAGCTTTGACCGTGCCCAGCTCCCATCGCTGGCTCCACCCCTACTTCCTGCTATCACTGGCCAGGGCGGCAAAGGCGCCTGCTTCTCCGATCATCCCTGGGGCCGCCTTTGCCCTGCCCCCCAGCTCTTAGCTCCCCCCTGGGTTTCAGATCACTGTCAGTGGCAGGGGGCTTCTTCCTGCTTTCCCTTTCGCCTCCCTGCATTGTGCCTACATATGCAAATTAGCCGCCATCTTGTTGGCAGTTAACTGCCAATCTTAGTTGGCAGTTTATTTGCATATAGCCCTGATTAGCCAATGAAAAAGGTATCACCGTACACCAATTACCATTTTTCTCTTTTATTAGTGTAGATCATATATAAGCATATATAAAATGTATTGTGCCAGTTAAATAATAATAAAAATAAAGACCATGTATCTATCACACAGATTAAGAAACAGGATATTAACAACATCTTTTAGGCATCCTAACCTTCCCATCCCTACACACTACTTCTTTCCCAGAAGTTGACCACTCTCATTAATTTTGTGTGTACCACCCCTTTGCTTTACCTTCTTTCAAAAATGTATATATTCCAAATAACATTGCTTTTTAGCATATTTTAGAAATATATACATATATATGGAATATGCTATATGTTTTCATCTATTACTTGCTTTTTCTCCTCAATATGTCCTAGTCATGTTGCTGTAGTTAATTATTTGTGGTATTCATTTGAAGGATGTATCACAATTTATTCATTCTCTGACTGTGAACATTTGGGTGTTCTATTTTTTGCTGTTCTGAATAATGCTGCTATGAACTATAATGCTCATACATGATGGGACTGTACAATAGTCCAAACACTTTGGAAAACAGGTTTTCATTTCCTTTAAGTTAAATATACACTTAGCATATCGCCCAACAATTCTACTCTTAGGAATTTACACAAGAGAAATAAAAACATATGTTCACACAAATATCTATAAATGAATTTTCATGGCAGCTTTTTTATTTATAATAACCCAAAACTGGAAAGAATCCTTTCAGTCACCTTTTAGTGTCCCTGTCCCCCACGTATGGCCCCATGACACTGAGACTCTAGGCCATCAGGAATTGGTAGATGTCCCTGAAGTGACCAATTTGTTCACTGTTGCTTACCCATCTGGATTTATAATTTTTAGTCATTTTTCCCCTTTGAGAAGTTTTCTTATCAGTTCAACTATATATTTTTTTAAATTTTTAAATATGTTTTAACTCACATTTTATTTTTTTGTGCTAGGAATGTTTTTCAAGGTAGGGCTATAAGAAGGGAAGTCTCAACTCTCTGTTGACCTTCAAAAATATGTGAGAATTTATAATAAAACCTTCACTGCTTGACAGACGATAAGAGCTCCAAAAACTACTCTGTGTCAAGTCATATTTCCCCAATTTCTGAGCTATTCCTCTGTTAACTAGTTGTCAGGGAACTTTGGGAGAAGTATGGATTATTTCAGACAATACATATTCTGTGTTGTTGCTCCAGAATATTAAATGTAAACTAGGAAAAATAAGAAATTGTTTCCACTAGAAACATAGCTAAGTGCAACCATTTTTGAGAAGCATTTGGTGACTTCTTATAAAATTAAATATACTCAGGTATTCTACTACTAGTTGCCTCATATAAATGAAAACATATGTTCCTACAAAGATTTGTACAAGAATGTTCATAATAGCATATTTATAATAGCCACAAACTGGAAACAAGCCGATGGACGAATAGACAAATTTAGTGCATTTATACAATGGACTACTTAGCAAAGGAACTATGGTATACTTAATAACATGGATGAATCTCAAAACATTATGCTAAGCTAAAGAATCCAGACAAAAAATGGATATTGTATGATGATTCCATTTATATGAAGCATAAGAAGGCACAAAACTATACTATGATGACACAGGTCAGGAAGTTGCCTTGGGGGTGGGAGGAGATTTGACAGGAAAAGGCAGAAGGAATCTCTCCGGGAGTGTTGAAAATCCATAATTTATATGGGGATGACAGTTACATAGGTGCATACCATTGTCAAAATTCATGAAACTGAGCATTTAAGATCTTTTCCATTTTATTGTATGTAAGTTATGTCTTTCAAAAGCAGAGCAAAACAAAGCATAGCCAATTGCTTCTGAAGATCTTGCATCATTATTGGGTATTCAGCAATTTAAAAATATTAGCTGCCAGGAGAGGAGAGAGTGTATGGTTTTGCTGTCTAATTTACAGACATTGGTTAACATGTCGTTTCCTTTGGTCACAGGTCTGCCTCTGCAACAATTGGCATAGACTCATTTCAGCAGCAAAAACTCAATTATATTTCCATTTTGGATCCAATGCTGATGCTTCTTTAGAAAATACGGAGTGGGAAAGGGTGAAAAAAGGCCATGATGTGTTAACCATCTACCATGTTAACCAGGTCAGGGACAGAGAAGTCTAGATAGGATATGGATTTATTCATAAACATTTGAGGGAGACAATTTGAAATATTTCCTGGGGGTAAGGGGAAAAGTTTGGGGTTACTTTTAGCTAATGGTACCAGTGTGTGAAAGGCAGGTTTGGGACAGAAGAAAGAGACTGCTGATTTTACCTGTCAAAACAAGGGACATAAACACATTGTGAAATTCTCCGTGGGAGGAAAAAATGGTAGAAAAATGGCTCAGGGTAAAGGGACACATATCATTTTTAATTAAATTTATTGGGATGACATTGGTCAATAAAATTATATATGTTTCAAGTGTACAATTCTATGATACAGCATCTGTATATTGCATTGTGTGTTTACCACCCAAAGTCAGTCTCCCTCCATCACCATATATTTGACCCTCTTTACCCTTTGCAACCCTCCACTCCCATTTCCCTCTGGTAACCACCATACTGCTGTGTCTCTGTCAGTTTTGTTTATTCATTTGTTGCTTTGACACATTATTTTTAAGTAAAAAAAATTCCGTGAAATAAATGTCACAATCTAAAAGTTCTAGATTTGTGATGACATTTAGTATTTCAAACATGTAAGAGGATAGTAATGCCTGGCCTGCCTAAATCAAAAGATGGTCGTGAGAATCAGATGAGAAATGCTTCCTTCAAGAATGTTCGCTTTTTAGCTGCTTTACAATATGACTCAGAAAACTCACTCAATCAATAAGTACTGTCCTAAGTGGTTGAAATATGAACAAAACAGGCAGAAACCTCATTTTCATGGAGTTTACATTCTATTTAGAGAAATCAGACAACAAAAAATATATATAATAAGTAAATTATATAAGTGATAGGTCTATGAAGAAAAGAAACAGAGCAGTGCAAGGGGGAGATATATTATCATATTCGTGTTTTAGAGAAAGTCATATTTTTCTATTTTTTTTAAAAAAAGAAATACACAGAGAGAGCATTTATCCCTCAATTCAAGGAGACAAGCAGTTAGAAACCATCCCCAGCAAGGGTTGTTGGTATTGTAACCTAATAGATGAGACAATGAGGCCAATTCTCCCATACCAGTGAAAAAGCATTATATTCGGCAGTATTTTTTTTTTTTTGCCAATACTTATTGTCCAAAATATATATGGAAAAATATTGTGTCCATTAGTAGCCATTTAAAAATGATAAGGATTCATAAAATTCAGGAAGCAGTAAAATCTCACAACAAAGTAAAATTACCCATCAAGTTCTAGTCCTTCTTTCTGAACATTTTCAGAATAGTCTCTTGAGAAAGATGCTTCATTGTGAATGAGCTTAAGTATTGAATGACTTGAAATGAGACATTTTATGTAAAAGTACTTGGTATACTACCTGGCACATGAACTATTTGTTAATTTTTTAAAATTTAAATAGTCACAAAACTATATCCCAAACCTTATTGGCGGTTACAATTAAATTTTCCATAAGCCAGACAATAAGAAGAAATTAAAGAGCCCATTTTTAAGAAGTGGGATAACACTTTCAGGCAAATTCATGGTGGATAGCCTCAATTAACACTTTTTTTATACCCCAGACTAAGTAATATGTAGTACATATGCTCAGATGCTTCAGGGCTTAACCTTGAGTTCATTAAGTATTTGAAGTTCCTTTATCTTTTGTTTTCTTCAACTCCACTGCTCATTAAACCACCATTTCCATCAGAAAGTGTGAAAAGGAAGAGGAAATTAAAACTAGCAAACATAGTTTATGTCAGTTTGGCTCTTAAAAGTTAGTGAGGAAATCAAAACAGCTAGATAAAATTAGGTTTGAGGTGTTTTCGTCTGCACTATTCCTGTCCCACACTGTCACAAATCATCAGGAATATACTTGCGTAACTCATTACTACCTCTGGTTTCAAGAATTTCTGAGATATTTATATGAGTACATTTTATTTGAAAATCAATAATAATTGCTTCTCTTAGAAAGTGCTTCTGCAAGCAGGTAAGGAGAAATATTGGGTGATCATTTGAAATCTGGGAGTTATTTCCCCTGGCAACAAAAATGAAAGAAACATCTTCCCCCAGACAGGCCCGGAGGCCACTTTTCCTGCGTTCACATTGAGCCGTTTTACGTGGCTATCCAGTAATTGCAGTATCGTATTTAATTATTTACCAGTCAGTCCTCCCGACTGAAAACTCCTTGAAGGAAGACCTGCCTTTCATTTTCGTAGCCCTGGGTTCCTAGTACAGGTAGACAGTATTCATAAGTGAAAGAACGAAAAAATAAAAGATTACTGAGGTTTATATGAGTTAACCAGGTCTCGCTTTCTTGTAAACATTGTCCAACAAAAGTAGGTTAAGTCTATTGTTTAGGGAAAGCTAGCTCCCTTAATTTCAAGAAGCCCTGAATCAAAATATATCCATTCCTTTTTATATCTCTATTATCTCCATGCAATATAAGCCTATCAAAACATTATATTAGCTACCAAATCTTAGCATAAGCTGCTTTTCAAGTAAGCTGCAATTATTAGAATAAGCTTTCCTGCCAATGCAAACTCATTAAAACCCTCAGACACTGTTAAAGTTCCTCTCCTTTGGTGAAGTTAGAATAAATAGCTTCTATTGTATAACTATGATAATTGAATATTCCGAGTAATGATTACTCAGAGACTCAGATACATTCTTGATGAAAAATGATCAAATACAGTTCTCTATTTTTAACACAGGCCTTTGGACGGTTTGTTATTTTCAAATCAAATCTATTAAGCCTCGTGAATACATTATTCCTCATTAAGATTCTTTTTTAATTCATTTGACATGTCGAAGGGTATCAGTGAATAATTTATAAGTAAAAATCATTCATAATATTTGTCTTAGAAATTAAAGTGAATAGGACATAAGAAAAAGTGGGGGAAAAAGACACAAGTAACTGATAGGGAGGGTGAGACTATACAGGAAGAGCTCAAGGTTAATTTTAGCACTAATGGAACCCTCTAAGTTTATAATCTAGATAATTTTACCAGAGAGTTTGTTTTATGAACTATACTGGCTAGCAAGTCAACTCATTTCATAAAACATTGAGTATTATTGTGATTTAAAAATTACTAAAATATAAAGTTTTTTAAAAGCAAAAACAATTATGTGCCCTTATGGATAACATGAGGTGATAGGAACTATTCCTGGTTTTCCATAAACCAGTATAAGATATAAAACATTAGCCCTAACTGGTTTGGCTCAGTGGATAGAGCGTCAGTCTGCAGACTGAAAGGTCCCAGGTTCGATTCCAGTCAAGGGCATGTACCTTCGTTGCGGGCACATCCCTAGTAGGAGGTGTGCAGGAGGCAGCTGATTGATGTTTCTCTCTCCTTGATGTTTCTAACTCTCTATCCCTCTCCCTTCCTTTCTAAAAAATCAATAAAATATATATATATTTTTAAAAGCAGTCCCTTTAACAAAAAAAGATATAAAACATTATTATTACACTATTTTTAATACACGATTCTTATACTACTGTATATGTAAAACATTTTGCCTAGTAATAAAATTTTTGTTTATGGTGGCTCTGTGCAAAATTCCTTCTACCAGAAAATGACATCAGGATAAGATGGTGCTTTTCAAACATTTTGTTTATTGGCCCTAAGGAAGGTTCCTTTGAAACAAAATTCCCAAATAAGTTCATCACCCCAAAGAGTCCAGGGAAATATCTATGCTGTTTTTGAAGCAGGAAAAGAGAAATGGCTCTTTAGAGTATGTGAAGGCAGTAAAGGTAGTATTGGGAGCTGATATAATTGGTTAGAAAACTAGGAGAACAAAAATTATATCAATGTCGGTAGTTACCAGTTCACATAAACATTAACCAATAATTAGCAAGTAGTTTATTAAATCTTTTTTAGGCTGATTACCTAGATTTCATTAGATACAACCTGATTTCTTGGAGGTGCTAGATATGCCTATATGACCTACCTTAGATAATTATTAAATGAGCTTACTCTCAGCCCATAATCGCTTAACATTTAAATAGTTATCTCTAGTCCAATTCTAACTATTCTTTTTATATTTGCATTCAATGAAATCAAGAATTAAAAATATGTGCTATTTAATAACTATGTACCCACCTAGTATAGTGCTAGGTGGGTACTGGAAATATCGGGGGGAACACTTTGTAAAGTATATGATTGTCTAACCACTATGCTGTACACCTGAAACTAATACAAAAAAAATGGAAAATAAATATATATGTACGCTGTGGTTGCCTAATCTAAGCAACATAATGCCTGAAAAACAAGAGAAATTTGAACAATTCAATTGTTCACAAAACTGCACAACTGTGGTATTTATTTACCAAAAAAATATTTTTATCTTTCTATTCAGCATTATTGTTGCATATGCAACAATAATTACTGCAGCAAGTCAAATTATAAGATTTTTCCTAATTTTAATCAAATTTATATAACTTTTAATAATATTATATTTTCTTTTTATTTTTTCTTATTATTAAATGCTAGGGAACACAGTTATCATCCAAATAGTCACATTAACATATTTTCAAATCTTTTACTGACATATAAAAATAGTTTAAATTTACACCTAATTATTTTCTATCCTCAGTTTTAGCAAGCATTACAATTCTTTGAAATATCCACAGAGTTCATTTTGTTCCATTTTTCTCTTGTTACAAACATTCACACCCATATACCTGCTTAAATTTGCACCCATCTTACTCTAATTATATTTTGAAATAGCTAATTCGTTTTTCAAAAAGCAATAGTAAGTTATTGTGTGAAATAGCTGTTGGAAGGAAGTCAAGCCATTTTAACATAATAAATGTTCTTTTCTATCGATAATAATTTCAGAATGTAAAAGCATACTTAAAACTGGTTTTGAAGGAAAATGTTTTAAAAAGCAAAATCATGTGATGAGATTACTGTAAACTGAATGTTTGAAATCTTGGCCACAAATTTTAATTTTCTTTTCATTTTTTTATTTCATTATTGTATGCTACAATGACTAAGTGCTATGACTAAGGTTACTGTGCTATGGAACAGTAAACTGAAGTTGCAATCTCCCTGTATTAGCTTTTCAAACAGAGAGCTTCCGCCCATGCAGCATGTCTCTGAAATGAAGACATTTCCTGTAACCATTGGCTGTAATCACTTTTAAAATTAAGAAAAAGAAAAGATAAATTATAATTATATACTCACCTTTTGGTGTCTTGAAATATTCCGGCAAAATTAAAATGAATGTGATCACTATTGCTAAGAGTAATTTAAGGAGGGCTGTTTTTGTCATGTCTGTTCACATGACACACGTGTTCCCATCCAGTGCATTGATGGCAAGTTTCTTCCTGCTTTAAGTTTCATCTCTGTGGTACTTTAAGTTTATGCAATTGACCTCATACTTCCTTTTGGGTAAGACTTTTTTTTAAAAAAAAGAGGCCTTGAACTGAGACTTTTTCATTTTGAGTCACTTGAAATTGAGAAAACTACTTTCAAATAAGCACTTTCAAACTATCTTCTAAACAAGATAAAAATAAAGAAAGGAGCCCCCTGGCAATGGGCAAGGAGACACCTGATTGGTGGTGTTGCTCTTATTGCAATCAGGGGCAAAGCAGATGTACAGTCCTTAGTTCATCCTACTTGATGCCTGTGCTGGCGGCCAGAGCTGTTTCATGCCTGCAGCACATAAAATGAAAAAAATAAAATAAAAAATAAAAAAATGATCTTGGGAAGCAAAGGGGTCTTGTCCTCACCTAAATTTGAAGCTATTGTCTCTTGTTTACCAATCTGTGTGATAAATATAAACTCACAATATACTCACCAAAAATAAAATGATGAAGGTCAGTCATGTACAGGTTATATGGACAGCATTCATTCATTTAGTTATTAAATGATTGTTGATTTTATATATTTTTTTAAAAGCACACATTAACTCCTGGGCTCAGCAATTCCATATTTGGAATATATCCCAAGATAATAATTAAAGATGCGCACAAAGATTAAACTACAAGAATTTCATGGCAATATTACTTGTGTTCATAATAAAATGCAGGACAAACTGAATCAGGGATTTGAAGACATTATGCTACAGTTACTCATATAATGTCATATTAAGCACTTTTGAGAAGAATATTAACATGGAAAGATGTTCACAAATACTAAACAAAAAAGATTTTTTAAAAAAGGATTGTTGGCCTCTTTTAAGCGTGAGGCAGGCACTGCGCTGGATTCTGGTGTTCAGAAAACAGTATGTCTAGAGGACAATAAACTGACAAAAGGTAAGGATAAACTACAGATACCTGCACAACTTTAGTTCTACTTTACCTACAAAGTACAAAAGCAGTAGAATGGGACTCATTATCATTATGCCTGTAACTGTTTATTGTTACAGAATCCACGTTTTCCATTCCCATTTTTTTTAAGATTTTTCATTATGGTAATCTTAGTAAAACAAAGTATGTTGTTTAGAATATATAAACTAGGAAAAATTCATGATGAATAAAGAATATGTGTAAACAAATATTTTTTCCCATTTTTCTTGTTTTCTAGTGTTGGGTTTTTTTAAATGGCTATCAGTTTCCTCCCTGCTCACTCTCTTTTGTATTCTCGCCACCCATCCGTTTCTATTTATCCTATTTCTTGTTCTTATCCACCCAGCCCGGGGCTTTATCGAACAATGGGTGAGTGGGGAGTTGAAGGCCCGGAACAAAGGTCATGCTGTGAATATATTATGAGCATGAATGAACATCTTCTGATTAGGGTTGGGGATTTGATAGACAGATGGAAATCAAAGGTGTAGAGACCTTAGGATCTGAGCCTAAAAATAGTCCAATGGGAGTAAGGGCTTCAAACATTAGATTTTTAAAAATTATTATTCTTGATTTCAGAGAGGAAGGGAAAGGGAGAGAGAGATACATGAGAGAGAATAATTGATCGGCTGCCTCCTGCATGCCCCACATTGGGAATCAAGCCCGCAACCTGGGCATGTGCCCTGACCGGGAATCAAACCATGATCTCCTGGTTCATAGGGTGACGCTCATCCACTGAGCCACATCAGCCGGGCAACATTAGATCTATTTTATGAACAACAAGAAGAATCATTCAAAGGAAGAGAAGAATTGATGAGAGTCATTGCCCACACAGCCTACTGAAAGGAGACGTATAGGAATACAGGTCCAGCAAAAGGTCCAGTCGAGATGCTGGTAGGGAGGGGTGAGAGGCCCTGTCCCTTAATTCTTCCCCATCTTACAGGGGTCACTGAGCGATCAGTGGACCTTCTACTCCCCATTTGGACCCTGTTTTGATTCACTCAGACACTTTCTCATTTATGAATACAAACGTTCAATCATAATTTTACCAAAGGAGATAAAATTGATCAGAAAGTATTTATTTATTTAACACCATTAAGTCTATTTAATTCCTTGATCAATTTTCTTCAAAAGGCTGCTAAGCCACTTCAATAGAGGGTGGCAAAAAAAAAAAAATAGGTTTACAGTTGTTTGTATGAAAAATAATACAATAATTAATAAATAATATAAGAATGAACTCTGTGTTTCATGTACTCTCAACTATAAACCTACTTTTGCCCATCCTGTGTTTTCTTTTCTTTTTTAAATACAAATATGTTTTTATTGATTTTAGAGAAATCAAGGGAGAGGGAGGAAGATCTAGGTGAGAAAAGCATCAGTCAGCTGCCTCCTGAGCGCCTCCTACTGGGGACTGAGCCTGAAACCCAGGCAAGTGCCCCGACCCGGAATCAAACCCACGACCTCTCAGTGGGTGTGTTTTGTTTGTTTGTTTTTTTAAATTTATCTTTATTGTTGAAAGTATTACAGATGTCTGCTGTGAATATATTATGAGCATGAATGAACATCTTCTGATTAGGGTTGGGGATTTGATAGACAGATGGAAATCAAAGGTTAAGAGACCTTAGGATCTGAGCCTGTGTGTGTGTGTATGTTTCCCCATTGACCCCCTCCTCCCTGCACCTGCCCCTCCAGAGCCTTTGCCACACTATTGTCTGTGTCCTGGGGCTCTGCAGATATGCATATAAATTCCTCAGTTAATCTCTCCCCCTGCACCCCTACCCCCATCTTCCTTCTGAAATTCATCAGTCTGTTCATGGTTCCATGTCTGTGGACAGGTTGTGCTAACTCTTGGTTTTATTTACCTTTTCATTTTATTTTGAAGATAGAACTGAAGCAACAGAAGGTTAGAAACAAACAAACCTGGAGTAGACATGCATCTAGTGGTGTATGAGAAATTTTCTTCAACAGCCAATTTCTTGATTTATATATTAAGAAGGACAGAGATGTGCCAAGCTCTAAACCTTCCAGTGTGTGACTCTGTTGGAACTTACTGTGCATATTTGCCCTGAGGAACTGTGGGAAGCCAAGGCGGCTCCCAGAGCTGGAGATGTGCACAGGGGCTCTCCCTGCTGTTGTCACTCTTCCTTTGGTGTCCCTCCTTGCATCTGTGCTCCCCTTTCTTTCATATATCTGTACCATCACCTCTCCATCAATCAAACATGCCAATCTGCAGATTAAGTTATTTCTAAAGACTTCATTTGATTTTTTTTAATGGTCCATAGATACAACATAGTTCATTTAACCAAACTCCAATTATGTCATTTTCAGTTTTTTATATAGCACCACATGTGAATATTCACATACAAACATATTTGAGTCTGATTGTAGAGTAGAATTACTGAGACAAACAGTATGAAGATATTTGAAGTAGTTGATTCACATAGACAACTGTTTCCCAGAAAACCTGTCAGCATACTGTATATGAGAGTGTCCATTTATCACCAAACTTCAAAACTCGCCATTTTATTCTTTTAACCTTTGTCAATTTGAAGGGAAAAAATAATTCGTGTTTTAATTTGCAGTTTTTATCGCTAGTAAGTCTGAATACTTTTCATATTTACTGGAAATTTGAATTTCTACTCTTGTGAATTGCCTGCTCGTGTCTTTTATTAGAGCACTCACATCCTTGTTGCTGCTTTTGGGAATAAGTATCATTTGCCATATATGTTGCAAACATTTTCCCTAAGTTGTCATGTTTTTGTGTTGTTTTTAATCCTCACCAGAGGATATGTTTTTATTGATTTTTAGAGAGAGAAGAAAGAAAGAAAGAAAGAAAGAAAGAAAGAGAGAGGCAGAAAGAGAGAGAAAAACATTGATGTGAGAGAGGCCCATCAATTGGTTGTCTCCTGAATACGCCCCAGCCAGGGATCAAAGCCGAAACCTAGGTATATGCCCTGACCAGGAATTGAACCCTCAACCTTTTGGTGTACAGACAATGCTCCAACCAACTGAGCCACCCAGCCAGGGCCTAAAAATAATAGTAGCAAACCCAAATGTAGTTTTACTGTGTACCAGACACTGCTCTAACTCACAGGTGGCACTACTGACATTTGGGGCTAGAATCTAGTTCTCTGTGTGTAGGGGACTGTCCTGTGCATTGTAGAGTGTTTAGCAGCAGATGCCAGTAACAACCCTGCCCTGGTTTTGACAACCACCACCACAACAAAATGTCTCCAGACACCATCTGATGTCCCTGCAGAGGCAAAATACTCCCATTGAGAAGCACTGTGCTCAACACTTCACCTGCACTAAATTAAGTCATTTAATCCTCAAAACAACCTTAGGAAATAGTCACTATCATTGTTTCCATTTTACTCGCATCAGACCAGCTCCATTCTAGGTGATCTAATGTCCCAGGGAGTGGCTTTAAAAGACAATTTATAATCTCCATCAGCCTAATTACTTCTAATAGTGTTACTTGCAGCTGAACCATCTACTTTGGCACCACAGCGAAGCTTGGATTGACACATTTGCGGGGAGAGTGGGGCGAGGATAATCTCTTATTCATGAGGTCCGTCTGAATGTGGAGAGGGTCTGGGGAAGTTCCAACATCCTCATTCATTTGGTGGCTCGTTCAGCAAATACTTCCTGAACACCTGCGCGATGGCAGGCAGCAGTCTGCACCCCAGAGATGAAGCAGCAAACGAGGCGAAGCGCCTGCACTCACATTCTAGCGGGAGTGTGCATTTCACTGACAGACAATCATCAAAAATGACAACAGCTTATGTTCAGATAACGTTAAGTATTCTGAAAAAAAAAAAAAAAAAGGCAAAGACTGATGTGCTAAGAGAGAGTCAGGCAGGGCGCATGTTGTAGTTGAAACACGGATGTTAGCGAAGGCCTGCCTCGTATGATTCCATGTACAGTGGGGCCTTGACTTACGAGTTTAATTCGTTCCGAGACCGAGCTCGTTAAGGAACTCGTTAAGGAGCTTGTTAACTCAAATTACTCTATCAACTCAAAACAAAAAATCGGCGGAGAGACAGCTGGTATCTCAAAAAACTCGTTAGTCGGGACACTCATAAGACAAGGCCCCACTGTATAAGGCTCGAGAGAAAAGGCAAAACTACAGGGGCAGAAACACGGCGGTGATTTCCAGAGGCTGGAGATAGAGGGAGGGGTTGACTCCCAAGGGGCATGAGGGAATTTATAGGGTGATGAAAATTTATATTTTGATGATGGTAATGTTTATGCAACTGTTAGCATTAGTCAAAACTCTAGAATGGATTTTACTATAGGTAAATTATGACTCAATATACACAATTCTCTCTCTTTCTCGCTCCCTCTCTCTCTCTGTCGTCTCCACACAGGCTATTTTGCTGTTTTAGAAGCAGAGATTATGGAGAAAGGGGCTGGGATGTTGTTTCTGAGGCTGGGAGTGGGCCAGAGCTTGAACTTAACTGAAGAGAATTCCAGAAGGAGCCTCAGGCCAGGTCAGCAGGAGACCACAGCGTTGCCCCTGCTTCCTGCAGTGGCCCAGGTGAGGTTGTTGCAAAGAACCCAGGGCTCCAAGGCACAGGGGAAGTCACGTCTTTAGCAGCCAGGTCAGTGACCCAGAAAAGGTGGTCAGCATTGCTCAGACCACAGGCTTCGGTTCACTGAGCCGCCTTCTCTTTGTTCATGACCCTCTGGGGAGCATCTGGTTTGATCTGCTACCACTGTGTTCAGAATGCTCCTTGGGCAGAGTGCGTTCACTTGAGGCCTTTGCACATGGGCCCTCTCCCGCACAGCCCATACCTAGGTGCTCTGCCCGCACTGTCCCCACCCCAGTCACCTGGGGCCAGAAGCGCAGAATCTGTTCTCACCAACAAAAGCCACTGCACTGAGATTGTAGCCTGCACAGGAGAGAACCCACTGGGGCTGCTCTCCTTAGCAGGAATGTGAGGCAGGCTTGTCTGCCCAGCCAGTTCACTCAGAGACTGGGGGGAGGGGTGGGAGTGGGGGCAGAAAGGTAAACCACCCCGGAATGGATTCCTAGGACCACTGTAGTATTTTAGCCTCTGGGAACGAAGTTCCTGGCAATTAATTTGGCCCGGAAATGCGTTACCATGTTACTTCCATGTATAAAGACGCAGAAAAACACAATCAAAACATTCTTCATGGTCTAGCCGGTTTGGCTCAGTGGATAGAGCGTTGGCCTGCAGACTGAAGGGTCCCAGGTTCGATTCCGGTCAAGGGCACCTGCCCAGGTTGCAGGAGGCAACCCATCAATGATTCTCTCTCATCATTGATGTTTCTATCTCTCTCTTCCTCTCCCTTCCTCTCTAACATCAATAAAAATACATATTTAAAAAAAAAAACACATTCGCCCTAACCGGTTTGGCTCAGTGGATAGAGTGTCAGCCTGCGGACTCAGGGGTCCTGGGTTCGATTCCGGTCAAGGGCATGTACCTTGGTTGCAGGCACATCCTCAGTGGGGAGTGTGCGGGAGGCAGCTGATTGATGTTTCTCTCTCATCGATGTTTCTAACTCTCTATCCCTCTCCCTTCCTCTCTGTAAAAAATCAATAAAATATATATATTTTTAAAAAATATTCTTATGATACTAAAATATAACATCCCGACTCTAAGAAATCCAGTAAAACCAACTCCTAGGAGTCTGAAAGCATTCAGTGCAATAGGTCCAGTCCCAGATAAAAAGAACTGGAGGCAACCAAAGGGCATTTCAATGTCAAATTATGAATACATTCCATTCTCCTCCCCTCCATCCCCAAGGAAATCAAGAACTAGTGTTACTTAGATTCAGAAGAGCCCTCTTGCTGTAGCCTGTTCTTTTTATCTGGCACTGGACCAATTGGACCTAATAGTTTCAGACTCTAGCCATTGATTTTACTCAATTTCCTGAAGAGTCAAAGGTTGTTACCTGCTAGCAGCATAAGACTGTTTCAAATGGGCTTTTTAGGGGTCTCTTTAGCATGTAATCTGTAAATAATCGTGTTTCTTGATTTCCTTGTGGTTGGAAAGGAAGAGAATAAAATGCTTGGGGTTTTTTTCCTCTTTGTATTAGAGCGTTGGCTCTGTGACTGTCTTCAACTGGTATAGTGCGTGCCACCTCCAATTCACCCCCTGCTTTTCTGTCCTAGGTCCGCTGCTTGCTACTCAGCCCGAACCTTTCCTCCACAATTCTGTGCTAAGTATAGTCACTGAGTATAGAAAGCAAGTGTGAACACAGGGGGATGTGTGCTTTTAAAAAGGTGAACAAAATGAAGGAGGAAGAGGAAGCATAATGATCGATAAGAACTTTTCAGTTTACTTAGCTGTCTGATTCATCTTTGTTCATCCTCTCCCCCGGGAACAAGTAGCACCATGTCTTCTGTGCCGTGGGCTTCTTCAGAATACTTGGTCAGTGTTGCTGAATGAATATTCTATAAGCAATCCGCCAGCACAGTGACAAACCTGAATGCTTAACCTTGTAGAATGGTAATAAACATTCTCTGAGAACATTAAAATGAAAGCGGATTGAGTGGTTCCTGTCCGTTAGGCAGGAAGTAACATGTCAAATATGAAGATACACCCTGGAACATTTTTTAACTCGTAAGAAATCAGCATCAGTAAGTAGTCTCACAATTTTTGTCTTCAGAAAGCAAAACAAGTATGTTGAGATACTGGAAGATTTTTTTTAATACGTGGAAATAAATACAGATACTTTGTGTTCATCCCTTGCCTTGTAAGTTTATGGAATCCTAAATTAAGGATCTTCTAAAGTTTCATAAAACTGGGAGTATAACATTATAAATTAGAAGAAAGGTCCTGTTTACAATGCTTATGGGGAAAAATGGCCACACTGTAATAGTTACTTCCCAAGTCTTCATAAGTGAGGAGTGTTATTTCATTCATTCATTCAACAAATGTATATGAGTGCCTGGCATCATAGGCCTCTCAGCCAGTCAGGGACATAGATAAGTTAGCCAATCAGGTACCTGCTACAACACAGGGTGCATGGGTTACTACGGAACCCAGAGGAAGAACGCGCTCAGCCTGGAGAGTTCAGGATAGAGATTGCCTGAGGACGTGACCCTTAAGCTGAGCCTTGAGGGATTCATACACGCAGAGATTGGAAAGGCAGGACACTCCAAATGGAGGAAACTTATTTAAAGGTATAATTATGAGAGAAATTATACATTCTAGACACTGCAAATCGTCCAGAATGGGCACAGGCCTAGAGAGAGAGCAGGGGGATTCGACGATAACGAAGCTTACAACCTACAAAGCCCGTGTTAAGATATTTGGACTTTACCTGGAAGGCAACAGAGAGTCACTAAAGTGTTTTAAGCAGGGTCCTGGGGGACAAACAGAATTAGGCTTGTATTTTAGAATGGTTAGGGAGACAGCCAAGAAGTGTTGGAATCCGTTTTACAAAAACCCTTTTTTCTGGTCAGAGAGTGTTGCCTGCTTACAGGAGGCCTACTTGTGAATGGATGGATGGAAACGCATGCAGGAGAGAATGTGCGTTACATCCCCACGTCTCAGCACCAGTGCAGAGCAGTTCTTTGTTTGTAAAAAGTTGTCTTGGTCACTTACCTTATCTCAGTTATACAATTTTGGCATCCACCGCGCCAGTCCCCTAAAAGCTGGGATCAGCCCCACACACTGGTGATCGTTAACCACAGAACGAGAGCCCAAGCAGCCCAGGGCCCCACTGAATGGTTACAGGTTGAAGGCAGTGTCACGGGCTCCGCCCAGGAGGCCCAGGGCTCTCCAACCCACAGCCGGGAGTTTGGGAACTGCTACGTGCCTTCCAAAGGCCACACTGTTCCCATTTGTGAGACCACGCAGACCATGTGTGAGGCTGGCCACCTTCAGTCTGTCTGTTTCCTGGTTAGCACTGCTAGCGAGGTCTCCCAAGAGCACCTCCCGACTCAGACAGGTGCCAAGCTTGCCTCTACTGAATCGCGACCATGGCTCTGTGCTTCGGAGGCGCCATGTGCCTGCTGCGGGTGGGCCATCGCTCTCCACAGAGATGCACTCGCCTGGCCCCGGGCCTCCCTTCTTAGAACTGGGGCGTCCTCCAGCAAGGTCCCCTCAGGCTGGCAGTGCCTGGCTCTGCTGTGCCTGCTCCCAAGCCCTGCCAGGCCCCTGTCCCCTGCCAGGGGCTTCCCTACAGGCCTTAGAAAAGGCTCCAGTTCCTAAGATCTAGGTCGCCTGTTATTGTGAACAGAATTTATGTTACACATAATTGTGAGTCTTTTCAGGATGTAAGGTAGTTCTTATAGAGATTCTCTGGGGACCAAGAGGAGCGACCTGGCAGTGGCCTTGGAACCACCTTTCCTCCATGTGTAAAGAGAGTCGCACCTGAACGAGGGGCATTGTGTCTGTCCCTGCGACTGGACTGGGACTATGCCCTCTCCCTCTGACCAGAACTAAGACATGAACAGGAGTACAAATGCGGCTTTTAGCCTTGGTTGTGATTGGGACAAGCTTGATGGCTCCCACGTGGAAGACAGAAAAGTGACCCTACCATGTGGAGCCAGAGGGGGAGCCAAGAAGGAAGGAATCTAGGCAGATTGCCTGCAATTTACACCTGCCCTTTGGGGATGGAAGTGTTTTTCCTGGAGGAATGAAAACTGTAGAAGAATAGCTGGACAGAGAAATGGAGTTATGGCTCTCCCTTACATTTTCCATAATAATTTCATTTTTAATCTCCTTTAGATTTTAGTAACATTCATTTTGAAAATTCTAGATTGGCTTTTGGCTGTGGTAAAGAAAGCCAAGGAAACTTTTTTTTTTTTTTAAACTAAGTTAAAAGTGGAAACAAGTTACCCTGGGAACCAAAAGAAATCAGAGTGAGAATCTGAGGTGAACTTCAAGGGGACAAATTTTGGGTTGGATTTACTTGGCCACCTGTCTCATCCATCTGGAAATTTTCCTTCCAGGGGTATGATCTGCTCACACCTTTTAAAGTATTTTAATAGGAGGCTGTTTGTGTAAAAACATGGATAGCAGCCCTAGCTGGTTTGGCTCAGTGGATAGAATGTCGGCCTGCAGATTGAAGGGTTCCAGGTGTGATCCCAGTCAAGGACACATGCCCAGGTTTCGGGCTCCATCCCCAGTAGGGGGCATGCAGGAGACATTCAGTCAATGATTCTCTCTCATCATTGATATTTCTATCTCTCCCTCCTCTTCCTCTCTGAAATAAATAAAAAATTTATATATATATTTTAAATGGATAGTGGCAGTACTGTTAAAAGTAATCCTAAATCCTCAAATCCTGGGATCCAGATTTTGACCATAGATACTGTACATAATTATATTTGAGCCTTTAATCCTCCCCACCTACACAACTCGTAATCGGAGCAGAAAATGAAAAGCCAAACCATTTCTTTATTAAGGGCATCTACACTAAGGATCAAGTTCTGTTTGCTACCTGTCAGTACTACACTTCAACCAGATGAAAACATTGTTAAGCTCACCATCATGATTATTATCAACTCAAATCATCTGAGAACTCACAAAGGCCATAGTATTAGCACCACCTGTAAAGTTACCAGTAATCAAATTTTAGGTTCATTTATTCCACTTCTGATTACTGCTGTATTGTTTCTTCTCAGGGAAAAAATATTAGGACTTGGACAGCATTTATTGATCCATTATTACTCTATGATTCTATGGATCCATTTATGGGCCAACTTATAAAATCTCAGCATAAATTCTTAGCTATGAATGTTTCTTCAATGTGTTGCCAGAATGAACCATTAAAAACAGCCATTTCAAATTCTAATTTTAAAAATGGGCTGTATTTTAAACCTCATTCACATGTCTATATCATATGATTTAGTTATAAGATAACTGTATACAAGCCCTTTGGCCAATACAAAAAGATATACAAGCTATCTTTCCTAGGTGAAGTCATTCATTCATTCAAAAAATATTTGTTGAGTATCTACAAATAGCAGACACGGTAAGTAATAGACACTGGAGATGTAACCACAAACTAAAGCGATACGTTTCTGCTCTCAGGGAGCTTATGTTCCACTGGGACTACAGAGATAAACAGATACAGGTCAGGTGGTGCTAAGTGCTGAGAAATGGGGAGGGGGGTGTTGCAGGTTTACATAGGATCGGCAGGAAAGGTAAGATGAAGGAAAAGGGAAACAGTCGTGTGAATAGCTAAGAGCCTTCCAGACGGAGGGACATGCAAAAGCGTGACTGGTAAGTGCTCGGTGTGTTTGGCAGAGAGGAAGGAGTCCGGTGGGTAAGAGCTGAGGCCAGCAGCACGGGACCAGATTACGAGGGATATTGTATTTGATTTGCTTTTATTGGGGAGGTGGAGCAAATAAACTTAAAATATCCATTAGTAAATCAAAGAGAATAGATTTTAGGACAGTACAAACAACACATTTAATGTGGAAAAAAAAAAAAGGTAAGGGTATATGGGAAATCCTATTTCTTAAATTAGGACTCATTTTTTACTGCAATTGGAATCTGATTTGGTTGCAATGCTTTTCTAGTCTTACTCACTATAAAACCAAAAGAAAACAACAATTAATATTCCAAAACAGAACAACAATTAGGGGGGAGGGGCGGCCATGAGAAGAATGTCTTTTGCTGTTAATGTAATGTTAACAATGAAAAGTCAAATGAGGGCTGAAAAGTAGTATCAAATTCCAAAAATTTAGGCTATGGATTTAGAGAACTGTCTTTTGTACTTAAAGACAATACTACTGAAATAATTTTTATCTATTTGTGCAAGTGATGGCAAAGGAGGGGGTTGGAGTCTCTTCCATGTGGCTCTAATTTTTAAAAAATTGCCCTAACTAGTTTGGCTCAGTGGATAGAGTGTCGGCCCACAAACTGAAGGGTCCCAGATTCAATTCCTGTCAAGGGCACGTACTTTGGTTACAAGTTTGATCCGTGGTCAGGGCACATGCAGAAGGCAACTGATCGATGTGTCTCCCTTACATAGATGTTTCTCTCTATCTCTGTCCCTTCTCCTCCCTTCCGCTCTCTCTAAAAAAATCAATGGAAAATATCCTCGGGGGAGGGTTAACAACAACAAAGGTACCCTGTGCTTCTGTGGAGCTCTCCGTGGTAGATTTTCTGATGTATCACTTTCCTGATTGTGACAGTTTTAAATCCACCCTTCCGCTTTCCTTTGAACTAGCAGTTCTGATTCAATGCTTCATTGTTTTACATTATGCTGCTTTTTTCTAACCACTTCCCCAAGAGGGAGTGTACAAAATAGATCCCTAACATAAATCTTCCAGCCACCCCTAGGTTGCTGCCACCATTTGGCTTTTATTCTGATAGTGACTTGATCCATCAGGCTTCTGAATCACCACTTGCTTGCGTCGGATTTTCATGTCGGAAGACATACTGGAAATGTCCTGAGCAAGTGTCATTTGGGCTGGCAGTGGGGAATGACCACATTCAACCCTTGGCGACAGCATACAGCTAGCTCAGAGTAGCAAACAATTAACCTGCAAATAATGAGCATATGCATTACTTGGAGAATCAAAAGGAGGTGGACATTTCATTTACACATCAGTCTGAAACAAGCTAAGGAAACCCCAGTCCTCCCTTATCCACCATAAGCTCCATGAGGGAAAGTACCTTGGCTGTTTTGCTCAAGTCTGATTATGAGTTTACATAAAGTGCTTTAGATTTGTGCTTAGCATATCGGCGCTGAGTACATTAGTTATTGTTGTTCTCAGCATCAGTATACTAGATTCTAGTATACTGTATAGGAGTTTAATATATGTTGGCTAAAAAGATTTAAATAAGGAAGCTACTTTTGTGGCATTCCTATTAACCCGCCATTGGAAAACGATGATTATGGACAGTGCTGAGAATCATAATCCCTGTGGCACACACCATCTCTGGGACACAGTAATGATCAGATTGTTGCAAGAAGGGTGCAGAGACTGGAAAAGAGGCGACTCTTGGTGAGCTTCCCCAAAGCTCCGGGACAATACAGTCCTGTTCTCCAAGGAAGCAAACCCCAGGCCCACTGTCTGGTCGCCTTCCAGCCCTGCAGAGGGACCTCTTCCTAAACTTCCACACCCAGGAATGCCCCGTTCCCAGTTTCAAGGGGCGGGGAACAACCGGAATCTTTGTCAGGGCTGCCGCCCCCGCCCCCTGCCCCAGAGCCCCGCCCAGACTGACGTCCTCCTCCCCCATGAGCTTCCAAACCTCAGCCCGCGCCCTCCCCGCCTTTTCTCCCCTTCTCCCCTCTTCCCCTCCATTCCCCAGGCCCGGGCCGTCGGCGGGCGCCGCGCGGGGGTAATAGAAACCGCCAACCCGGAGGCGGCGGCAGTCTCCCGCGGCCCAGCGCCGGCGAGGAGGGGGCGGGGCCTGTGGGGGCGGGGCCTGGCGGGAGGGGGCGGGGCGGGGCGGGGCGGGAGCCGCTTGCTCGGCGCCTGGACTGACGGGCGGGCGATCAGTCCCGACTCCCACTCCCTCGCCCCCCGCCCGCCCCCTCCGATTCGCCCGAAGAGTTGGTCCCCCCAAGACCTGGTGCAGATTGACGGAGGGGGAGTGGCCCGCCCCGGCCCGGCGGGCGCCGGGGCTGAGGCTGCCGGGGAGGGGTTGGGGGCGCCTGAGGGGCCGAGCATCCCTCTCCCCCACCCGCCGGCCCCCGCCCCCCGCCGGCCCGCCGCCCCGCCCCGCCGTGACCCCCGGCCGCCTCGGGAGCCCGACGAGGTAAGTGCGACTTCCTCCTGGCAGCCGGTCCCCACGCGACCCTCCCCCCGGTCTGGGCGGCCCGCTGGGCCCTCGGTCCGCCCCAGGAGGCAGCCAGGCGGGGGCCTCCCCACACCGCGTCCGGGCTCGAACCCGGGCCGGGTCCCCGCGCCGCGCAGCCGGACCCCGGAGCGTCTGGGCCGCCCTGAGTTGTGCAAAGTTGTGGCCGCGGCGCGGGCGGCGGGCCTGGGAGGCGGGGACCGCTGTCCAGGATCATGGCTCCTCCCGGGACTGTTCCGCCAGGAGCCGGGAACCATTTCAGGTCCCCGCGCTGTCCCCGCAGACGCTCGTGCTCTGAGTTTTGGGTTAAGTCATTGCCTCGCCCCAGAGTGTGGAGAACCAGGAAGGGACTTTATGTCGATGAGCCCTGGCGTGCCGGGGTGAAACTTTATTCCTTTTAAGCATTGCAGGGCATCCTTCGGCGTCAAAAGCTAAGGGAGAAAGTTTGCTGTATCAAAGAGGAAAGCCCCACTGCCATCTTTATTATTGATCCGTTTGATTTTGGAAAATGTGTTTCAATGGTTGATGCACTCACAGAATTCAAAAGGGATAATGTATACACATTCCCTCTTCCCGCCCACCCAGCCAGCCAATCTGACCACTGTTGTGTGCATCCGTGTGCATATGCAAATGCCCTTTAAAAAATGCCTTCAGTCACTAGTGCCTAATAAATGTTCCTTCTCCTTCCTTTTAGAAAACAGATTAACAAGTCTTATTGGTTATTATACCACTGAGGGCGGGGGAGGGGGCAATAATGACTTATTTCTGGTTTTAAGCATTTGTGAATTTAACTAGATCGTGAAAGTGTATATACTATTGACTTGCCATAACTATGTGAATACCTTTACACAAAGGTGAATATACTATTTGTGGGTAATGGGGCAGGTAGGTAGAAATCCTTGTGAAATTGTAGGAAGATAGGTCTTAATATATACAATAGATAGTTTCAGACATTATTTGAAGCATATAGTACCATAGGAAGAAACAAAACTAAGTGAGAAAATTGAGGCAGAGCAGGAAAAAAAAACAATACAAAGTGACAGGGAAAGTGCATACTATAAAACTGTATGATGGCATTTGGCGACATTTTAAAAATATCCTGCAGAAAATAATGAATTTTGGACAACAGTGTTCTTCAATAAAGGGCAGTAATAAAACTCTAAAGGTAAGTTTTCTGAAAGCTTAATGTTTTGATCCATTCATAACATTTAAAATTACCTAGGCCCAGCTGCTGTGGCTTGATGGTTGAGCATTGACCTATGAACCAGGAGGTCACGGTTCAATTCCCAGCCAGGGCATATGCCAGAGTTTCTGGCTCCATCCCCAGTGGGAGGCATGCAGGCGGTAGCTGATCAATGATTCTCTCTCATCATTGATGTTTCTCTCTCTCTCCCTCTCCCTTCCTCTCTGAAACCAATAAAAATATATTTTTAAAAAAGAAAATAAAATTACCTAGGACAGTATTTCCCAAACTGTGTCCTAAGAAATGAGAAATCAATAGTTTATTACTTAAAGTAAGATTCTAGTTCAAATAAGTTTGAGATAGCTGGATTAGACCAATTTTAGTAGTTATTTACTCTTTCTTGGCTAATGTTCAAATTTACTCTTTTAAAGGGGGTTACATTTTGTTACCTTTTCCAAATTTATTTGACTGTGGAACACAAATGGAAAACCACTGAACCTGTCGAAATGGCTGGACTGCCTATTCTTCAAATGGTTCTTCATGAGAATTTCCTACAACTGAGGTTTGATAGGAACTGGAAAGCAAAGAGTTTGAGGTTTTCCAATTTATTTCCAAAGTGAAGATAATTAAAAAGTCAGAATTTTAATATTATATATATTAAAGGTAAAGGCTACTTTTCTCCTGAATTCTTTCATAGTTCTTCATTATTCTGCAGGTTGCCTTTTGGACCAAATGACCTTTAGGACTTTTTCCTATTCAGCGCTTCAAGGCTACTCCTGGTCTTGAATTAGACTAGGTTTACACAAATAGAATTCCTTGAAGAATAACTTCAGTTATTCTCAGATGTAAACATGTGATTAACATGTCCTTTCCATCACAAACATTATTGATACTATTATTTTACTATAAATCCTAGAATTCTGTAGTGGTAAGAGACCTTAGAAAGCATGGTACATACTGGAAAGGACTTTGAAGCCAGGAAATCTGGGATACTACCACTAATGTGCAGCATTGTTTCTAGCAAATTTATGAACCACTCTGAATCTGTTTTCTTTTTTTTTTTTTTAATATATTTTTATTGATTTTTTTACAGAGAGGAAGGGAGAGAGATAGAGAGTTAGAAACATCGATGAGAGAGAAACATCGATCAGCTGCCTCCTGCACATCTCCTACTGGGGATGTGCCCGCAACCCAGGTACATGCCCTTGACCGGAATCGAACCTGGGACCTTTCAGTCCGCAAGCCGACGCTCTATCCACTGAGCCAAACCGGTTTCGGCTGAATCTGTTTTCTTATTTGTAAGACTAGAATGATGCCAGCACTCAATTCGTTCAATAGATGTTGAGAGTGGAATAGGTATTGGGTAGTAGAAAAACAGCTTTAAGGGCCAGGATCCAAGATGGCGGAGGAGTAAGTGGATGTTCCACTCACCTCCTCCCAGGACCAAACTGGAATTACAACTAAAATATAGAGCAATCAACCTGTAGACTGGCTGAAAAGAAATCTTATAACCAAGGATTTATAGAAGAAGCCACATCGAGACTGGTAGGAAGGGGGTAGACATGAAAAGAGCTGGCCTGTTCCCAAGGGCTGCATCTGAGATTCCAGAGGGATATCTCAGCTGCAAAGGTTCCTGTTGCGGAGCATGGAGTTTCAACCCCCACCCTAGGCTCCCCAGCAACCACTTAACATCTGGCTGTGAAAATCAGTGGGGATTCTGTCTGCCAAGGAGAGACCAGAGTCTATGAGATACACAGGCACCCTCTTAAAGGGCCATTGCATAAAATCTCTTTCCCAGCCACTCACCTTGGGCTCCTTTGGAGGGAGGGCGGAGCAGACTAGTTGAGTAAGGAGAGACTGGGGTTTGTGGCTCTAGGGAGAGAGCTGAGGGGATAGCTACCCCTGTGCTGAGTCACTCTCTTGCACTGCAGACACCATCTTTTTGGGGTGGAGCATGTCCCTCCATATAGCATCAGCCTCCGGGAAAGCCCCTCCCTCTGGACTCCCTATCACCCACCCTGTGGAGCTTGCATCCTACTGAGGAGTTAGCTGCCTGGTCCAGGGTGTAGAGGGTTGGGCAAACTCAGGGGGTGTCAGGAAAGAGTGGTGTGGCTTTGGTGTGGGGGCCCTTACCCCACTTTCCCTTGACTGTAACTGGCACCATCCCCTCAGGAGAGATCTGCTAGCCCCACTCACCAGGCTCCTAGCAGCCCCATCCTCCCAACTCCTGGTGCCTCCACCTACTGAGGTTTAGGCAGAATTCAGGAGACACTGTATTGTGTAACTATGGGGTGGGGGCCCCTCTCCCTACCTACCCCCAAACCTAACCAGCACCTCCCCCTTTCCCTACTCCTGGCTGCCCCAAACAACTGAGATCAGGCTCCTCGTAGAAACTGGGACAGACTACGTTCTGTGGCTCTAGGGTGGAGGAAATTTTTCCCTGGCACACCCAAACAGTGCAGAGCCCTCCCTTCATGTGGCCAAATCTTGGTTGGTTAGGGCCTGATAAAGTCTGCTGGCCTCACCCTGATGACTCTCTGAGACCTGGCCCCATCACAAAGGTCTGCAGACCCCCAGCAGGTATATACCCTGGAATATTTGCTGAGTGGCCTCAGACCAGGCACTAGCACCAAGTTTGAACCTGCATAGACCTGGGGAACACCACTTGCCCTTACCTGATGATTCATTGAAAATGTACCTATTACAACTCGAGTATCGCCAGAGGCTCTTTTAGCGACTGAGCCTAACGGGTAGTTGGCAGGCAGGTGGAGGAGGATCTTGGGGTTCCTTTTTGCTGACCTGCCCCAGGGATCCGGTGTGGTAAAAGCTTGATCCTTCCCACATAGAGCCAGGCCCAGCAAAGGCAGCCACAAACTATGGATTGCTTTCTAGCTCCAAACAGGTTGCGAGGGCCAGTCTCAAGCAACATCTGATGTTGGCCTGCACCAGAGTCCTTCTTAAGAGGCCTCAGAACCAACACACTCAGTGGCCAGCTCCAGACACCATCAGAGCAGGATCCAATTAGCTTCACAAGCAGAATATCCAAAGGGAGGTCTTGGCAGGCACCACACACTGCTGAGGCGAATTCCCCTTCATGTGGTCAGAAGCTGCACGGCAGCTTGTACACTGGTTGGGATCGATCCTCACAATCAGCCAGCCTGAGGGTTGACCCCACACACAAATGGGCCAGTAGCAATCAAGACTTCATTACAGCCTTGGCAGGTGTGCCTTAGTGGCCATAGTGTATTGGCCCATGCACTGATGGGTCACAGGTTTGATTCCCATTAAGGGCACATGCCTGGGTTGCAGGTTTGATCCCCAGCTCCAGTTGTGGCGTGTGCAGGAGGCAACCAATCTCTCCTCTCCTCTCCTCTCCTCTCCTCTCCTCTCCTCTCCTCTCCTCTCCTCTCCTCTCCTCTCCCTTCCACCCTCTCTAAAAAATCAATAGGAAAAAAATGCATGTCTTTAAAAAAATAACTTCATTACAACAGGAGGGCCCACATAATCCAAGCAAGGGACATTCCTGGAGCACTGAGATCAGCTGATCAAGGAGACTGTGCCACTGGGTCTCACAGGACACCTACTTCATAACACCACCCTACCAAGGTAGTCACAGCAGATCTACCTAATACATAAAACCAAACACAAAGAGGCAGCCAAAATGGGAAGACAAACATGCCCCAAAAGAAAGAACATATATAGGAGAAATCTCCAGAAAAAGCTAAATGAAATGGAGGCAAGCAATTTACCAGATATAGAGTTAAAAAAAAAAATGGGACTAAGAATGTTCAAAGAACTTAGTGAGAACTTTAACAAAGAGATAGCATAAAAAAGGACATAGACGCCATAACAAAGAATCAGAAATGAAGAATACAATACCTAAAATGAATAGAATACCTAAAATGTAGAATACACTAGAAGGAATAAACAGTAGGTTGGATGAAGCAGAGGATCAAATCAGCAATTTGGAAGAGAAGGTAACAGAAAACAATCAGAGCAGCATTTGAAAAAAGGATTTTTAAAAATGAGGATAGCCTGGCCAGTGTGGCTCAGTGATTGTGCATCAGCCCCTGAACTAAGAGTTCACAGTTCTATTCCTGGTCAGGGTACATGTCCAGGTTGCAGGCTCAATCCTCAGTATGGGTTGTGCAGGAGGCAGCCGCTTGATCTTTCTCTTTCATTGATATTTCTATCTATCCCTCTCCCTTCTTCTCTCTAAAAATGAAGAAAAAAATTTTTTTTAAATGAGGATAGCGTAAAGGATGTTTGAGACAACATGAAGTGTAACACCAGCATCATAGGGGTACCAGAGGAGAAGAGAGAGAGCAAGGGATTGAGAACATATTTGAAGACTGAAATGAATGAATGACTGAAAATTTCCTTCATCTTGTGAAGGAAAATGACACACAAGTCCAAGAAGCACAGAGAGTCCCAAACATGATGAACCCAAAGAGGCCCACACCAAGACACATCATAATTAAAATGCAAAAGTTTAAATACAAAGAGAGAATCTAAACTGCAGGAAGAGAAAAGCAGTTAGTTAGCTACAAGGGAGCTCTCATAAGACTGTCAGCTCATTTCTCAACAGAAACATTTCAGGCCAGAAGAAGTTAGCATGAAATATTCAAAGTGATGAAAAGGAAGGACCTACAACCAAGACTACTTTACCCAGATAGGCTTTCATTCAAAATTGAAGGAGAAATAAAGATCTTCCAGATAAGAAACAGCTAAAGGAATTCGTTACCACATACCAAGTATTACAAGAAATGTTAAAGAGTCTTCTTTAAGAAGATGAAGAAGAGAAAAAACAAACAGGAATATAGTTAAAAGAATAAAATGGCAATAAAAACTTAACTATCGGTAATCACTTTAAATGGAAATGGCTTAAATGCTCTAATCAAAAGATATAGGGTAGTTGAATGGGTAAGGAAATAAGAACTGTCTATAAGAAATCCACCTCAGAACAAAATGTACACACAGACTAAAAGTAAAAGGATGGAAAAACATATTTCATGCAAATGGAAATTTAAAAAAAGCTGGAGTAGCATTACTTGTATCTGACAAAATAGACTTCAAAACAAATGTTATAGGAAGAGACAAAGAATGGCACTACATAATGATAAAGGAAGCAATCCAACAAGAGGATATAACCTTTGTAAACATTTATGCATATAACATAGGAACACCTACATATACTAGTAAAGCAAATATTGATGGGCATAAAGGGAGAGATTGGCAATAATACAGTCATAGGAGGGGACTTTAACACCCCATTGACACCAGTGGATAGATCTTCCAAACAAACAAACAACAAGGACAGTGGCCTTCAAGGACACATTAGAACACATGGCTTTAATTGATATCTTAAGAGAATTTTACCCAAAGCTGTAGAATATACATTCATTTCAAGTGCACATGGAACATGTTTCTAGGATAGACTACATGTGAGGACACAAATCAAGTCTCAGTAAATTTAAAAAGATGGAAATCATGTCAGGCATCTTCTCTGACCATAATGGTATGAAACTAGAAGTCAATCATAAGAAAAAAAACTAAAAAACACAGAAAATCATGGAAATTAAATAACATGTTACTAAACAATGAATGGGTTAATAATGAGGTCAAGGAAGAAGTCAAAAGATACCTGAAACAAAAGAAAATGAGAACACAACAACCCAAAATCTATGAGATATAGCAAAAGCAGTCCTAAGAGGATAATTCATAGCATTGCAGATCTACCTCAAGAAACAAGAAACATCTCAAATAACCATCTAACTTTACCCTTAAAGGAAGTAGAAAAAGAACAACAAGCAAAGCCCAAATTGGGTAGAGCAGTGGTCGGCAAACTGGGGCTCGTGAGCCACATGCAGCTCTTTGGCCCTTGAGTGTGGCTCTTCCACAAAATACCAACTTCTGCGCATGGGCCACGAAGTTTCAATCGCACTGTACATGCACGCCCGCACGTGGTATTTTGTGGAAGAGCCACACTCAAGGGGCCAAAGAGCCACATGGGGCTCATGAGCCACAGTTTGCCGACCACTGGGGTAGAGGAAAGGAAAGAATAAAAATCAGAGCAGAAATAAATGAAATAGAATCTAAACCAAAAAGAAATTTAAAAGATCAGTGAAACCAAGAGCTGGTTCTTTGAAGAGATAAACAGATCGACAAACCTTTAACCAGACTCTTTAAGAAAAAAAAAGAGGGGACCCAAATAAATAAAACCAGAAATGAAAAAGGATAAGTAACAACTGATTCCACAGAAATAACAAGGAATTATAAGAAAATAGTGCAAACAACTGTGTGCCAACAAATGGGACAATCTGGACAAAATGGATAAATTCCTAGAAACAGAATCTTCCAAAGCTGAATCAGGAAGAATCAGAAAATCTGAATAGACCAATTACAACTAATGAAATTGAAGCAGTAATCGAAAAAACCTTCAACAAACAAAAGTCCTGGACCAGATGGCTTCACAGGATAATTTTACCAAACATTCACAGAAGAACTAACATCTATCCTCAAACTATTCCAAAAAATTCAAGAAAAGGGAAGGCTCCCAAATTTGTTTTGTGAGGTCAGCACTATCCTAATTTCAAAACCTGATAAAAACCCTACAAAGAAAGAAAATTATAGGCTAATCTCTGATGAACATAGATGCTAAAATCCTCAATAAATTATTAGCAAACTGGCTGCAGCAATACATTAAAAAGATCATGCTCCATGATCAAGTGAGATTTATTTCCAGGATGTAAGGTTAATACAATATCTGCAAATCAATAAATGTGATACATCACATAAACAAAATGAAAGAATTGACTTCGGCTGGAGAACACACAATATAATGTACAGATATGTATTATAGAATTGTATATCTGAAACCTGTATAATTTTATTAATCAACAGAAGCCTGGTGCATGAAATTTGTGCATGGGAGTGTGTGTCCCTCAGCCCGGCCTGCGCCCTCTCGAAATCTGGCATCCCTCGGTTAGAGTCCCTAGTCCTGGCCGGTGATCAGGGCCTACCTGGGCTTTCCTTCCCCCAGCTGCCCGATAAATTTATTTTAAAGGTTAAAAATAAATAAAATTTTATAAAGAATAACAGCTTTAAGGGTGATAATAGTGTACTAACAATCTTTTTCTGTCTAAATTTTTTTTCTGAGTACAGATGGCAAGAGTATGGAGGAAAGTGGTTCTTGAGTTTCAGCTAGCACATAGTGAGAATTAAGAGAAGGAGGGTTTTTAGTCCAAAAATTTATATAAATCCATTCAGTTCCTGATTGGATTTTGAGAGTTTGGGTAATAAGGGACACTCCTATAAGAAACTATTCTATAAATGATGTGGTGATATACAAAATGTTATCATTCTGAAGATAAATGAGGGTCAGAGCTATTCAGTGTCTACACTCCATTTATGAGAACGGGATTTATTGAGTATATCAGGTAAGGTAAAGTATGCTCTGGTAACAAAGGACTCTCACATATTAGTGGTTTAAAACAACTAAGGTTTATTTCTCAGTCACAATACATGTCCAGTTAGGGTCAGCAGGATAGCTCTGTTATCAGAGTCCCAGTTGTCAGAGGCTCCATCTCAACAATGCTTCCACAATTGTCCAGGCAGGGGAAAGATGTGATGAATTGCACTGCACGTTGGCTCTTAAAGGCTTCTACCTGGAAATGACACATGTAATTTCCACTGCCATTTCATTGGTCAAACAAGTCAAAACACTACACTCGACTTCAAGGAGGTGGGCAAATGCAACTCTATGAAGTGCCCAGAAGGAGAACTGGAACAGTCTGAGGACACTCTTAATGACCACTACTACACTAAGCAGGCTTCATAGTCCCAGGGGTTAAAATAAAATCTGAATAAATAACATCCAAATTATGTTTTCAAGATTCTATTTAGAAAACAGAAAGCAGCATTTCTTTGTGTATACATGTGTGTTTAATCACAGAATTATGCTAATGAAAATTATAAAGAACATCTTTTATTAATTGGAAATGAAATCTTTTGAAAGCTTCACAATTAGATGTACTATTTTAGCCAAGTGAATTTTGTTCTTTTTGAATTATATGTTCATTCAATACACATTTGGTTCAATGTAATGTGTAGAAGGCACTGTATTAGATTCTATGAGATTAAAAAGATGAATGGAAGTTTATAACCCCAATAGACAATACCTATAATTAAGTCCTCTCTCTTCTTTCTCTTTAAAATAATATTAACAGAATCTTTCAATATGATAAAAATGGATTGTGTATATATACACTGTGGCATATTTTGGTCTTAGGAATTATTTGGTGGCAAGTTACAGAATATTACGTAAACTAGCTTAAGCAAAAAAAAAAAAAAAATGTATTTTTTTTAGAAGAGGGATATGGTTTTATGTCACAGAGTCCAAGGGCTGGAAGTGCAGCTGAATTCAGAGGCAATTGTCATCAATAACAGAAAGTTAGGAGCTGAGTCTGTGTTTCCTCTCCAGGTCTATATAATTTCTTGCCAGTGCTTCTCTCTGTGCATATACTTCATTCCTCTTTTAATGTGTTGACTGGCTTTTGCTGTTAAATGGGTGTTTTAACCCAAGAGTTCACATAATTAAAGGAAACTAACTACAGTCTCTAGCAATTATAGAAGAATTATATTTTTTCTAAGTGCCACATCTTGGTTAGTTCTTAAATTAATCACTATCAGAGTTTGGAAATAATGTATCACAAGTTAGGATAATTGGCAACTTCATATGTAATAGAGCAAGAGGCAGCTCTCCTAGTTTGGGATTGAAGAAACCTACCATGCCAGTTCAAAGTTCTACTACACAGTTAACATCAGCTTGCATATTCTAGATAAGCGGTTCTCAACCTGTGGGTCGAGACCCCTTTGGGGGTCCAATGACCCTTTCACAGGGGTTACCTAAGACCATCAGAACACACATAAATAATTACATTGTTTTTGTGATTAATCACTATGCTTTAATTATGTTCAATTTGTAACAATGAAATTGGGGGTCACCACAACATGAAGAACTGTATTAGGAAGGTTGAGAACCACTGTTCTAGAGAGACAGGCTAATTAAGGTAATCAAGATAAGAAGACGGAACTGGAGCTGCCTTGTACCAACAATATCCCCTCCCTGAACCCTGGCAGGCACCACCTCCATTCTAATCCTTTCATCCATCCCTTCTCCCTCTCCCTAGGTATATAGAGTCCTAAGTTGTCTAAATCTTACAAGTCCTCTGCTTTAGATGCTGATACAGGGCTCCCTGGCTTCTCCCCATGGCGAATAATGCAGGAAGAAGGGAGCACTTAATAAACTGCCTTGCTCTGCTCTTTTCTACCATCCAAATTGGTCTCTAGACCAGCGGACGCCAACCCATGGTCCGTGGACCACTGGTGGTCCGTGAGGTCCAAAAGGTTGGCGACTGCTGGTCTAGACCAGGGGTCCTCAAACTTTTTAAACAGGGGGGCCAGTTCATTGTCCCTCAGACCGTTGGAGGGCTGGACTATAGTTTAAAAAAAAAAAAAACTGTGAACAAATTCCTATGCACACTGCGCATATCTTATTTTGAAGTAAAAAAACAAAACGGGAACAAATACAATATTTGTATTTGCATGTGGCCCGCGGGCCATAGTTTGAGGACCCCTGGTCTAGACACTCTATCTGGACATTTTTCACTTTTGCCATATTTCCCCACCAACTTGTTATTTTTCTCTCAATAAATTCCCATTCTTTTTCTGGAAGCTGTGTGTACTTAGCTTATCTAGCAGAGTTTCCTTGCATTCCTTACCTATGCTATATCTCCTTTCTTCCTCATTGAAAAATATCCATAGCTTCACCTCAGCAGATGGCTGAGGAGATGGACTACAGGGAATTAGTTGATGTTACCTAGAAAAGGAAATCCCCAGAAAAAAAAAACGGGAAAAAAATGACAACAGAGAAAGGTGAATAAAAGCTGTGTGTAGAGTTAGGTGGATTTGTCAGGGATATCGATTAGACTAAAAGAGCAAACAAGGAAGGGAAGGAGTTTGATTTCAAACTTTAGAATATCTGGACTGTCATTCTAAGACATTCTTATATTCTTGTTGCTGTGCAGATGAACGAGTCTTCTTAGGTTCAACTAAACATTCAGACTCCGAAAGCTACCGTAGGCTTGTTTGCTCAGAAGGATATCAGACATGAACCACAGCTGGCCAGCAGGGCAGCAGCCCATGTCCCTCATCAGTGGTTGTGCTCCTGACAATGATCCCTATAAACAGTTCCTGTAGCTCTCTAGGAGACATCCTTTCAAGTGCAAGGAGACAAAGCTCACATCGGGTAGGTGCGTTGTGAGCTTTAAAAACCTCATGTCCCACAGAAGACAATACCTCCTCCACAACTCCATAGACTTAGCTCCCAGGGTTCCTGAAAGCAATATGCCAAGTTACAAGAGCCATCACACTCAGGGAAGTCAATGCTATGGCTTCCTAGCAGGTATTTATGATTTTATTTATAGATCTCTGAGTCAAGATGCAAATTTTACTAATCATTTTTACTATAAGCAATGTTGCCTAGTTGCCTAGGTGGCATACCTTCTTCCATCAGATCTGAGTTAACTAATTGAAGGTTAAGTGCAGAAAAAGAAAAGATTTTAACTCTACTCATATTTGTATTTTCCATAGTACCTTGCATACTCCTTTTCATTTGGGAATTATTCAATAATATACATTTTGTTTCCTTTGATGTAGTGTGTTAACTATAGCAGAAAACGTGTGAAACAGGAAGAGGGGTTGAGAGGAAGGTATGGCTAGAAAGGTAGACAAAGACTACTAGATTGTTAAAAACACTGAATTCCATATTAAAGATCTTGACATTTCTTTATCTTGTAGGTGATTGAGAACAACAATAAAATACAAGTTTTAAGAGTGATGTGGTCAAGAATTGCACTTTGGAAGGTTGTTTTGACTTTAGTGGAGAGTAGATGAGAGGGGATTTAGACTTGAGGCTAGTTGGCTCGTTTCTACTTAATATTTGCTTTTGCGGGGGAGATATTTCTTCTATAAGCAGAAAGAAGGACTACTCAATTCTGTGCTCTGTAGGAGTTTGGAATTGCTGGACAGATTCAGCATGATTCTTTGGAGGGGCCTGGATCAGCTCATCCTTCTAAATGTATTGCTCCCCCCACCATTGGAGATTGAGAGTTTGGGAGGACTACTCTTAACTGCCTCCTAAGAAATTAACACTAAGAAATTCTGGCCTCCACTGATTTCATTTGACTCAACAGCAGCCCTTATTTTGCTTTTTGCTGGAGTTAATGGATAGAACAGTCTTTCAGTGGATACCGTATTTTTCTGTGTATAAGACGCATTTTTTTCTAAAATCGTTAGACTGAAAATCGAGGGGCATCTTATACATGGAAGTCAGCCGATGAGGGAGTCGTGGGTGTGTAGCTGCCCATTCCCTGTCAAACAGGCTTCCTCCAATCACGAGCCTTATTGTTACTGAGGACAGCTGATGCCATTGGAGGTGGAGGTGGAGGTGGAGAGTGCACAGATGCAATAGGGACCAGAGCGTTCTGAGCTCATAAAGATGTCAAAAAATAAAAGGATAAATACTGGTAAGCGATTGTCTTACTCTGCAAAATTCAAACTGAGTGTAATCAGCTATGCAAAAGAGCATGGACGTAGAGCCACAGAGAAACAATTTGGACCTCCTCCCACTGAGTGTGTGATCAGACAGTGGAGAAAACAGGAAGAACAACTCCTTAAGATGCCAAAAAAGAAGAAGGCCTTAAGAGGAAAACCAGTAAAATGTTTAAAATATTGATTTCTTAATTTGGGGTTGGAAAAGGGGGGGAGTGGGGTCTTGTACATGGGGGCATCTTATACACAGAAAAATACGGTATATTTGGTTTGTTTTTAGGTCTAATTTTAGGGCAAGCCGGGGAGTTTCTTTAATGGTTAACTGGTTTAATTAACATCTGTAGTGATTAACTATTTCTAATTACAAGCAGCTGAGAAACAGACTGCTTCACATATTTCTTCTATTGCTTACATTGCCCTTTATACTCTTTCCTTACCCGACTTACACGGTTCTGTCCAATATAAATATACAATTTATAAAAAAATGATTGGTCCTGCAGCAGAATTAAGTTGATCTATGATTGGCTTATTATGGGTGCAGAGAACCCAGGCAATGAGGGAGGCAATGCTTGATTATATTTGTGTCTAGAGCACTGATTGATTACTTTTCGTCCCTCATTGCCATAGAGCTGCACAGAAGACAAACACTTGCTGGATTTGGTTCAGGTCAGTAAAAGACAAGATTACATTTATCCACACTATTACTTTTTATTACACATAAGACAGTTGGGTGTCTCCACACATGCCAAACAGGAAATTTAGCTGTGATTCGCTGTCGTTAGGGTATAACAGTTCTCATCCTTGTGCTACAGCAAATATGTACTTAAATTCACAAAATCTAAGGCATGGGTGGCAAGGAAGTCTTTTTTACCTTTCATCAAGTCAAAGGGCTGTTTTAAAAAAGTAAACATTTTGTTATAATCATGTTGTGGCCTTCATAGTATCAGCTGTGATAACTTTTATAGATGAGTTTGGGGCTAAGAAGGCCATAGAATATTAATTTAGCTGATTTTTTTCAATGTTCCTTGCTCTATAACTGGATATTAGAACCAATAGACATTTGAGGGATGAAAAGTTTCTTTTAATGTTAATGTGCCTCAGCACTTGGCCCAAAGAAATAGTGACAAACTGGGAGGGAGCCAAGTGGGTGAAAATCTATAAGGCGCTTGTACTTGGTGACATTTGCCATTTTGACATTTAATTATGATGAACTTAACAGTATTTGTTATATTCGGAGTGATGTGTCCTTTAGTTACTCTGTGTTTTCCTTTTTTTAGTGCCTTATTTGCTTTAACTTTGGTCAGATCTTATTGGTAAAGAACTTAAGTCTGCTCTACTACCCTGTCCTAGATGTCTAACCTTGTACTAGTCAACTAGCCTCTGAATGTGCTTCCTTGCTACCCTGCCTCCTTACAAGGTGGTTGTGAGTTGCAAATGAGAATACTTTGAAAGCAAGAAGCAGTGTGTGTACTTGAAAGTGTATGGTGTTTAGATTCAGTTCTGGTTCATAATGAACCCTGCTATTCACTAGATATGTAACCTCACTTCACTTCAGTGTCCTTATCTGTGAGGGAAAGAGAAAATCACCCCATTTGCCAGAGTTTTGTGACAACTAAATGCCTCAATGTAAAGTATTCCACATATTATCTTGCTCATTTAGGCACTTAGGAAATAGTAGCTGCTGTTACAAATCCAGATCTTTACTAAGTACTTGCTCATGCTACTTACTTAACCCCATTTTACTGAACAGTAAACCAAAGATCAAGAAAACGTGATTTGCCCAATTATGCAGTGAGCTAGTAGGTGATTTAGCTATTGGGCTCTTTCCACTGTATCACTTAGGTTACCATTAATAAGTGATAATGTGGGGAAATAATAGCAGAAGATCTCTTCACCAACTACTTCTGAAGATTCATACGGTAGCTCTAACCTAACTAATGCTTCTCTTTCCTCTGTTAAATGTACTGACTTATCCCAAGGGCCAGCTGAATGCTCATGGCTAAGTAGGCTGCTCTGTAGTAGACCTGCAGGTACTTGCCAGAAGTTAGTTGTGTTTATTCAGAAACCTGTTTGTAACCGTTATGCTTGTTATAATAATTATAAAACATGAGTAAACATGTAAATTAATGAGTATAAAGAAAGGAGAAGTCTTTCTTTGAAAATTAAGCTGAATGCTTAATTAATACAACTGAGTTATTGACAAATTTACTATCAAATTGGATAACTGTAAGAGATGGGGGCAGGGAATCATCGAAGTCTAAAGCAGTGCCTATCAAAGTGTCCATGGACCAGCTAGCTAAGTGGTGTTTAGAGTATTAGTGGTTCTCAAGGAAATAAGGAGCTCACACCGGAATGTAAATTAACTACATCACTAAGCACACTGTTTAGTTCTGCTGACTTTTTTTTCCCATGCATGGTTAAAACCTTACTTCTCCTGAAGTAAGCAGTACATTAATTTACATCTGGCCCAAGGTTTTTATCTCATGGTGGACAGACTACTGGTCTAAAGGATTCTGTATTCATATTCTTTCAGAAGTGCTTTTCAGTTCTTTCTCCATTTACAGAAACCATAAGTGAAAATAGATGATGGATCATTGTGGGCATGGCTTATATAATAAAGAGTACCCAAACTCATTAGGATGCCCATATCAAACAAAGCATGAACCCTATATGAAAAAATTAGTGAATAAATGTGTACTTATGTGTTTAAATTAAAATAAAATCTTTAATGATATGTAAAGCTAATTTTTACAATTACAGGTTTTCCCTGCTATCCAAAAGTAGAGCATATCCTATGAAACTTTCTAAGCTGAAATGGCAGCCAGTTGCCACAAGAATTTTTAAAACATGCAATACCTGACTATTTAGTCAGGGGCCCTGACCTCTTTTCCTTTAGATTATCAAATAAAAAAATGATAACAGCAGCCCTCACCAGTGTTGCTCAGTGGCTAGAGTGTCAGCCTGCACACTGAAGGGTCACAAGTTCGATTTCTGGGTTACAAGTTCGATTCCCGGCCCCAGCCAGGGCATGTGCGGGAAGCAACGAATCAATGTATCTCTCTCACCTCCCTCTCTCTCTCTCTCTCTCTCTCTCTCTCTCTCTCTCTCTCTTTCTCTCTCGCTCTTCTCCCTCCCTTCCATTCTCTAAATCAATGAAAAAAATATCCTTGGGTGAGGATTAACAACAACTACAACAATAAACATAACACAAAAAATGATAACAACCATCCAGCGTAAATGAATCAAAATTATATCTATTTTTTGTCATATCAGCAAAAAATATATTTTTTGGTGTGCTGCAGAATTTTAGTAATTAGTTTATGTGTGCCATGAGCTGAAAAAGGATGAAAATCGCTGGTGTAAGGCAAAGAAGCAATTACCATTCATTTGTATGGGAAAAATTGTTGGTGTTCCCAGATCCAAAAAATAACTCACCAAATCATGCCAAATAACACATAAAAACCTAAAATAACACTAACATATAGGGAAAGCAGGGATGCACAAAACAAACCAAAATAAGGTACAGATGCTCACAGACACAGTTCACAGCCCTGGCGGCTTGATGCTGGGAAGCTAAGTGTAGTTACTTGGGAAAGCGTGGTAGTGCCACTCTCACTGCTGGAGGTGCCGCTGCCTTATAACAGCTTGCAGCCAAACAAATGCTGAATGCTGCTTCTCACCTTTCTTTGTAAAAGTGAAAATCCTCTTCAGATCTCTTTCAGTTAGCTAAATTAGGTTCTACTGTAGATCTTTCATAAAAGGGAAACTTGGAAAAACTGGGGGATACCTGTACTGACTTTTTCATTTAATGAACCAACTATAGGTTTCATCTGGCAAGGGGGCTTTTATAATACTCAGAGTTCCAACTTGACTAGAAATATACTTTTTGACCTCTGTACCTATCTTAGCATCCTTAGTTTGTTACAGATGAATTTAAATTATTTGCAAAATAAGACAGAGTTAATATTTGTAATATAGAATGAGCATCTAGATCAGGGGTGGGCAAACTTTTTGACTCGAGGGCCACAATGGGTTCTTAAACTGGACCGGAGGGCCGGAACAAAAGCATGGATGGAGTGTTTGTGTGAACTAATATAAATTCAAAGTAAACATCATTACATAAAAGGGTACGGTCTTTTATTTCAATAGTTTTATTCATTTCAAATGGGCGGATCCGGCCCGCGGGCCGTAGTTTGCCCACGGCTGATCTAGATAGTGATAAGGAAAAAACATAGCATAAATACATAGTTCAGAAAACGATAAGTCTCCCTATCCAGTTTGACTCAATGGATAGAGCATCGGCCTGTGGACTGAAGGGTCCCAGGTACAATTCCATGCAGGAGGCAGCCAATCAATGATTCTCATCATTGATGTTTCAATCTCTCTCTCCGTCTCCCTTCCTCTCTCTGAAATCAATAAAAATATTTTTTTTTAAAAGAAGAAAACTAGAAGTCAAATCAGCCAATAGCCTATGAAAATATTCTCAAGCCTGGTAGTCATCTGGAGTTAAAATAACTATAATACTCATTGTTGACTATTGGGCCAAATAAAATAGATTAGAGGGATAAACTCACTTTAGGTTTGGAAATGTGAGTTTTAGGAAAGTAAACTATGTATTTAAATATAAAATACACATACCTTCAACCCAGCAATTCTATTCTTTGGGATAAATTCCATAGACATAAAAGCCTCACACATTTTTATTTCAACATTGTTTTAATAACATAAAACAAACACCTGAAATCAACTCAAATGCCCATTAGCAAGGAGATAATTTAATAAATTGTATTTTACATTTATGAAATACTAGAGGCCCAGTGCACGAAATTCGTGCATGGGGTGGGGTGTACCTCAACCGGCCTGCACCCTCTCCAATCTGGGACATCCCTTTCACAGTCTGGTACCGCTGGTTCCTAACCACTTGCCTGCCTGCCTGTCTGATTGCCCCTAACTGTTTCTGCCTGCCAGCCTGATCTCCTAACCACTCCCCTGCTGGCCTGATTGACACCTACTGCTCCCCTGCCAACCTGATCACCCCCAACTTCCCTCCCCTGCCAGCCTGATCACCTCCAAGTGCCCTCCCCTGCTGACCCAATCCCCCACAACTGCCCTCCCCTGCTGGCCCAATCGCCCACAACTGCCCTCCCCTGCTGGCCTGATTACCCCCAACTGCCCTCTCCTGCCAGCTTGGTCACCCACAACTGCCCTCCCCTGCCGTGACCTGCCTCTTCCACCGGGACCTGCCTCCTCCGCACAAGGCAGCAGACGCCAGGACCAGCCTCCTCCATGCTGCGCGGAGCCATGGGACCCCCAGGCCTCACCGCACGGAGCAGCTGCTGGACCCCGCCTCTGCTATGCGTGTGGCCATCTTCTGGCAGCCATCTTTGTGGTGGCCATCTTGTGACGATGTCGCACGCAAGGGCACAAGGGCCACCTAGGCTTTTATTAGTATAGATTATGCAACTGTTAAAAAGATTATTAGTTCATATATATGTATATACTAGTATATCCTATATAATAAAAGGGTAATATGCAAATCGAACAGCAGAATGACCAGTCACTATGACACCACTGACCACCAGGGGGCAGATGCTCAATGCGGGAGCTGCCTCCTAGTGATCAGTGCACTACAACAGGGGGAGCGCCGCTCAGCCAGAAGCCAGCTCAAGGCTGGCGAGCGCAGTGGTGGTGGCGGAAGCCTCTCCTGCCTCTGCAGCAGTGCTAAGGATGCCCGACTGACGGCTTACCTAAGCCGTCAGTCAGACATCCCCCGAGGGCTCCCAGACTGCGAGAGGGAGCAGGCTGGGCTGAGGGACTCGCCTGAGTGCACAAATTTCATGCACTGGGCCTCTAGTATGTATATAATTAAGAAAAGCAAAATGCCAAAGAGAAATTTATAATATGTCTCTTTTATAAAACAGTAACAAACTCCTATATATGTACATATAAGTTTATATATGCTTTTATAAACATGAAGAAAGATGTGAAAGGCTTTACACCAGCCTGTCAACATTGATTACTAGGGAGAATGAATGGAAGAGGATTGGCAAAATAAAGGTCTCCTTTTAAAAAACATGCAGTATAAGTCCACTGATACAAAAGTTTGGCTTTAAAAATGTATATATATTAAAAATACACACACACACACACACACACACACACATGCACTGAGTGGCCAGATTATTATGACCACCTGACGTTTGTAGGCAAATTAGCTATAATTTCGCACTGAAGTTGCTAGAGGGCCAGACCATTATAAATAGGGAAGCAGGTTGTTTACCACGACAGTAGAAGTGATTTTTTTCTGAAGATATGGGTAAACAATGCAATTTAACAGCCTTTAAACGTGGGAGATATATATATATATATATATATATATATATATATATATATTCTCATATATATATTTAAGTGTGTGTGTGTGTGTGTGTGACTGAACCCATGATCATGGCAGTAGTGGTTAAATGCTGCTACTTGGTCTTTGACAACCTGAGGTCCTGGTTGAACTCCCTTTAAAATCAAAAAACCTATTTCAACGGCTAATCTCTCACCTGCATCTCTAGACTGTTCAGAACAGCTACTACATTAAAGAGGTCATATTTAATGTATGTCTTAATACCATGGTGTAAAGGGTCTTTGGGCCCTCCTGGAAGTAGGGGCATGGTTTAATATTTTAACATTCACATCTCCTTAAGTGTTTGGATTTCTCCTCTGTATTATATTGAGCAGTGTCTGGCATCTCAGTGGCCTTTATTGAAGTTCACTCTAGAGTTCAGGCTTCAACAGTCAACCGAACAACAGAACAATTAAAATCACTTCTAGCTATTGGAGCTAGCACATTATAAGTAGAATCTCTGATAAATGCTCTCACATTGATAGATTAAATACAATTAAAAACTATATTTATATAAAATTATATTTATCAAAATATAGTCTTCATTTGTAATGTTCATTTAATTATCCTTTTCTCTGCAAGAGTGTAAGTTTAAAAACTCTTTGGAAAAAAGATTTGCCCTGGCTTGTGTGGCTCAGAGGACAGAGCATCAACCCTTGCACTAAAGGGTCATGGGTTCAATTCTGGTCAAGGGCACATACCTCGGTTGCAGGCTCGATCCCTGGCCCCGGTTGGGGCATGTGTGGGAGGCACCAATCTCTCTCTCTCTCTCTCTCTTCCCCTCTCTCTCTCTCCCTTTCCCTCCATTCCACTCTCCCTAAAAAATCAATGGAAAAAATATACGCCCATGAGGATTAACAAAAAAGTAAAAAGAAATCCGCCCTGGGCAGTGTGCTCAGTGGTTTGAGCATCAGCCCATGAACTGAAGGGTTTCAGGGACACCAGTAGGAGACAACCAGTTGCTTTGTCTTTCTTCTCTCTCTCCCTTTCTCTCCCCCTCTCTTTGTCTCTCACTCTTCTCCCTCTCTTCTTTCTACTCTCTAAAAAAAAAAAAAAATCAATGAAAAAAATACCTTTGGGTGAGGATTAACAACAAAAAAATCTGTTATTCATTTTTCTGTTTCTTGTGGTGCTTTGTACATATAATGCTTGGTAAATAGTTATTTGAATGAAGACAATGATGGCAAGATCATTATGAACTACTGCAATGGCAATTCTTTATTGTGTGGGTCTATACCAGTGATGGCGAACCTTTTGAGCTTGGCGTGTCAGCATTTTGAAAAACCCTAACTTAACTCTGGTGCCGTGTCACATACAGAAATTTTTTGATATTTGTATCCGTAGTAAAAAAAACAAAGACTTATATTTTTGATATTTATTTTATATATTTAAATCCCATTTAACAAAGAAAAATCAACCAAAAAAATGAGTTCACGTGTCATAGGTTCGCCATCACTGGTCTATACCATGCTTTGCAAGGTATTTACCATCTCTGGCCCCTGCCCACTCAATGCCTATAGCACTCTCCGGTCATTCCAACAACTAAAATTCCAGCCCCAACTTCCAGCACCCCTTTTGGGATGCAGGGGGTGTTGGTGTCGGTGCTATTCTTGTTGAGAACCACAGTGTTGGAGTAATTGAAATATTTCTAAGAATTGTAATGTCTGTGCTGAGCCTTAAAGGATGAGTAGGATTCCATAGAAATTGGGCCCAACCATTGTGGCTCAGTGGTTGAGTGCACCTATGAACCAAGAGGTCACAATTCGATTCCCAGTCAGGGCACATGCCTGGGTTGCCTGCTTGATCCCCAGTGGCGGGCTATGCAGGAGGCAGCCAATCAGTGATTCTCTCTCATCATTGATGTTTGTATCTCTCTCCATCTCCCTTCCTCTCTGAAATGAATAAAAATGTATTTTAAAAAACACCACAGAAATTGAGACACAAACAGCATATAAAAGAGGGAGCAGCATAATTAGACTCTACCTTGACAGATGAAGTGGTATGTCTATGTTGGAAATAAAGTTGGATAGGTAGAGTGGAGTTAGAAGTCTGACAGAGGGATGTGGAAAGGGAAGTGTCATTTCACTCTAATGCATCTTGCATATGACTGCCAGACTTATTTCATAAAACACTGCTCTATTCAGTAGTCCACTTAGCATTGCCTGTTAGTCTTTACACCTTTGCTTTGTGCTCAAGGCATTTTATCTCATCATATTTATCCAACTGTACTACTCCTTAAAATTAATTAGTATGTGTGGCTGACTGATTAAAATAATATTTCCCCCTTTCTTTGTCAATGTGCTCACTTCATGCTTTTTTTTTAAATGTCTTTCTTCCTTTATAAAATCTATCATAATTCTGCCTATTCAACTTCTTCCTACTCTTAGATGCCTTCTCTCTAATATAACTGGCCCATACCATCCCACACCATCCTGATATCTCCTTTCTCTTTTTTATACTGTTTTTGGTTTGTCCTACAATACTTAGCACAAAATTGTATATGGCTTTTCATGCCCTCACTCTGATTCTCTTAAAGAGCTGTGTGAGGTTAAGATATATAGACATATGCCTTGAAATACATTTTAAGCCTCCAAAGCAGCTTTTTTTTTTCTTGGTCAGTTGATAAAAGGCATTGCCGTTTGAGTGAAATACTTGATATAGTATTAGGTATTGAGCACCCCAAAAAATGTTTTTTGTATTTAAATTATCAAATATTTTGTTTCTATAACTGGTTATAATTATTTTTGAGTATAGGAACCAAGATGCATATATGTATGCCCCCCTCCCCCAATGCCCTAGTAGAGTGTCTTGCCCACAGTAACCACTCATTATTTTATAATTTGATTGCATTTGATTGATTTTTATTTGCTTTATCAATTTGCCTTAATTGTAACCATGTTTAGGCCATTGTTTTGTTTTGCTAACAATAGAGGGTACCATTAGAATGCCTGTTCACCCCCAAAATAGTCCTATCCCAGTCCTTGGTAGCTTTCTTGAGCCACACTTTCCTTTTTCTAAGTAGTGTCATAGGAATTTGGATATTATCATAGTCCAATCCTATTTTTAGAGCAATATTGGCTTCATGTTATTTAGTTGAAGAATAAGTACTGCCGTATTTTGATCTTTATAGTGTCAAACTTTTTCTCCTCATTCTTTGCTCAAATGAAATCTTACCCAGGATCTTACTCTATTAATGAAATGCACTCCTTTCCTAAAGGGAGAAGATAGAGGTGGAAAGCAACAAACTGGAACCTCACCTTTTGTTCCGTTCCTCCCTCCTCATCCCCCATCCAAAGAGCACAGCTTGAAAAACCACTAGAACTTGTCTAATTGAAAAAATGCTTATTTAAAAACTATTCTTTTGTGCCATCTCATGTAGGAACTTTGTGTAAAAATAGAGGCACTTTAGTTTTACAGTGATTTTTAAGTACAAAGGAAAATGCTCTGGAATAAATGTCTTGTTTCAGCAATAAAAGAGTTAATACACTAAGCAGCGGAGACTGATACTGTGAGGGGTAGTGCTTCCTGTCATTTGTGGTTTAAGAAAAGGGGGTAGTGTTCTGCATTTGAAAGGGCTTTAATGAATGCTGTCAGTGTTTGTGAGAGCTAATGGTCAGTATGGGGAAGGAGAGCAGGGGAAAGTGGGCTAGCTGCTTCAGGATAGGTGGATGAGTTTGCTCTGATTGAACGGAATGTTCCACCGTGTTTCATCTTTATTCATTATCCTTTGTTCTTTATAATCTGACATCGTGGTGTAAAAGTAAATGGAGATATATATGTGAATGTGATTTATTTTCTTTTCAATCTGTTTATTGTGTACAGCAGGGCATATACTTCTCTTGTCTTGGTTGGATGCACAGATCTGTGTGCAGTGCTTTTTGCCCGTTGCCTAGACGATCACTTGGTTTCTCTGAGGATGTCTGGTTCTCGTAAAGAGTTTGATGTGAAGCAGATTTTGAAAATCAGATGGAGGTGGTTTGGCCATCAAGCATCATCTCCTAATCCTACAGTTGACAGCCAGCAGGGAGAATTTTGGAATCGAGGACAGACTGGAGCAAACGGTGGGAGAAAGTTTTTAGATCCATGTAGCCTACAATTGCCTCTGGCTTCAATTGGTTACCGAAGGTCCAGCCAACTGGATTTTCAGAGTTCACCTTCTTGGCCAATGGCATCCACCTCTGAAGTCCCTGCATTTGAGTTTACAGCAGAAGATTGTGGCGGTGCACACTGGCTGGATAGACCAGAAGTGGATGATGGCACTAGTGAAGAGGAAAATGAATCTGATTCCAGTTCGTGCAGGTCGATGATTTTCTTACTGTTAGAAATGGGGGGGTGGGGTATATTCTCTATAATGTTTTAAGATAACTTAGTATTATTTAAAATTTATGAATATATATGTATGTACCTTGTACATACACATATAGAATATCTTGGTATGCAAATGTGGGACTTTTGCTAGGTTTTAAGAATATTCTAATATTAATTCTGTAAAATTATAAAGACAACAAATAGCATTCTTTTAAAAATAATCTTGTGTTCCATATATAGATCTGGCTCTGCCTTGAAAAGAATATTAATAACAGTTTTATACATCATTGCCTTGCAGTTTGTTTCATTCTTTTACCTTTCTTAATCATAGCAAAACTATTGGAGACATTTCTAGTGTATACATTTTTTATGACATTTTAGTTTGCAACAGATTATAGAGAGTCATTGTAAAATCTTAATGAAAATGAAAGGTTTTATAAGGAGATAACACTGTAGTTGTCAATAATTTTTTTACACCATGTAGTTGTCAATAGTCTTTTTTTATGGTTATTTCTCTTTGTCTTGTCTATGTTGCAGCTCTCCAGACTAATACAGAGAATACAGTAACATGTCTCTTTCTAAGATGACAGCTACTAATTCCTGTTACCTTCACTTCACTGAAAATTGTGCTATTTAGGGAAATGAGGGACATTCCTTCAGGAGAGTTTAAAGGAATGTAGAGGGCTAGTTGTGGTCAGCTGGTGAAAGGGGGCAAGAAGGAGGGAAAATGAGTTTGAGGGGAGAAAATAAAACATCGGTAATTTCACAATGACTTTATCCATATTCATCCTTGGAACCTGATTTTATCTTTGAAATGGATTTTCTTATTAACTAGTATAAACTACTGTACAATATTATGTAACAAGTTAGAACATGAAAGTCACCTTTCTTTTCATCTACACTCAAATATTTCAAAATATTTAAAGGCATACATAGCTTATCATTTGTTTAGTTTGATTATGGATTCTTTTTCTTTTAAAACCCTTTGCAGGTTTTGATAACACTTGTAATTTGTATGTTGATTATTAATGTAGGAGATGGAGACAAAATGAGTTCTTATATTCAAATATCTCTTACTTAGGGAAAAAAAAAAACACCAAATAAATCTTACTTAGGGATATTGACTGCCTTCCCTTCTAACCTTCAGAATATTGAATTATAAACTGTGGTGTCGGAATAGTGATAAATATAGACTAATCATCTATTATCATTTGTGTAATGGAGAGAAGGGAATATCTTTACATAGATAACTAGTATATTTAATTTTTTAATTTTTCTTTTTTTAAAATTTTTGAATTAGTTTGTGACTTGGCATTATCTTGAGATTAGAGGAAACTAATAATTTTAATATGGAGATCGATTGAGTTAATGTGGTTTTATTGTTTTGGGTTTTTTTGTTTGTTCAATTGGGGGGAATTTGGGTGGTATTGGGGGGGGGGAGTTGGTGGTTGTTTTGAGACTTGTTGCCATAGCAGAATAATTTATATAGTAAAAGGTTCAAGGCTTATCATTTTTGTGGGAAACCAAAGAGTAATCATCTTTCCATTTAAAAATCAATGCAATGTGTCAACATTTTAACAAAATTAGACAAACCATTCATTTACCAGCATAAATTATAAAAATCTTAACATGTATCTACTACTTGGAGAGATTTTACATATGTATGAATGAAATTTATATACATGTATAGTCTTGGAAAGGTTATACACACATTGGTTACTGTAATTTACTTCCTTACAACAAAGGTAGTTTGCATAACTAATGATTACTGAAATTAAATTAATCTATTTTTTAGTATCCATATTGAAATAACATCTTGTTGGGATATTCATTGTAAAAGAAAAAGATTGCCTTTTACTGAGATTGCTATATGCATACTTCAAGACTATAAAATTGATATTTCTATTTATAGGAGATGTAAATATAAGAAAATGACATTTTTTAAAAATATAAAATAAATATCATTGTTTAAAAAAATTTAGTCAAGAAGATTGATAAAGTAAATAATAAAGTGGGAGTAAACAGTTCACATCTGCTTTAACCAAACTATTTCTAAAATACCTTTTTCAAAAATAAAATGTACTTAAAATGTCTCTGATTTTTAGATATAAAGGGGGAATATGTCAAATTTAACATTCTCAGTGCTTTAAAATTTCTATCTTAACACCTTATTGCAAAAAAAGGATAAAACAAACATCTAGATGTTAGAAATGTCATTTGTGTGTATACTTTTACTTCTTCATTTTTTTTTTTAGATTAAATATATCTAATTCTCACATCTTCTTATAGTCTTCTGGCTCTGAGTCTTTGATTTTTGTTATAAGGGTAGATACATTTATTTGGCCCTAGCTTTTTGATTAAGTGAGCATCTCTCTAGGTGGTTGCTCTTCTGTAAACAAATCAAAAACTATCACTGTTAATGTCAAAAGAAGCTACACTGATATCAAATTTTTTATGTAACTTGAAAATGTTTCTTTTTCTTATACAATATTTGCAAATAATAGAAAATATGTAGTAAACATTTTATTTAAGTATACTATAGATGTCTTAAAATATTAAAGACACAATGGGGAAATACATATGATACATGGAGAATTTATTTAGGCAGTAATATTTTTTATTTAGACCCCAAAACTTAGACTGAAATTTTCAGTTATTAGAAAAAGGGAAGACCACTGAGTGGCTTTACATATACAGAATCATAAGGACTTAGGAGGCAGCCTACATTATTAATATGTTTGATCAGTTGTATAATGGCTAGGAGAAGTATCTGCCTGAGCCTTTGGCTTCTGGTAGTTTCTGCTGCCACAGATCTAAATGATTTAAAAGTTCCTCTTCTTTTAACTTTGATCTTGGGTCTATAACCTAGCCACCTTTTCTCCATGGAAGTCATCTAAATCATTACTTTGGTATTAAAATACAAACTTTAGTTTTTGTTACACCATGAGAATTTTAGACCCTATGTAATAGAGTTGTCACGTTTCATGTGAACTATAGGTTCCTAAGAGCTTAACTCATGAATTCTTAACAGGGTCAGCAAGGTTTACACGTAGCCCACCATGTGACCATAATACAAACACAGTTTACACTTCCCTTGATTTGGCAGCTTTGAAATTCTGTAATTTTTGACATTTTTAATTGGGGGAAATCACTTCAAATTTTGTTTGTAAAGTTAGACTTTAATGTCAGACAATTTTTTAGTCAATATGCATAAAATGTTACTGTACTTTACAAATATTGAAAAATCCTATTACAATAAAAGGCTAATATGCAAATCGACTGACCAGCAGAACGACCAGTTGCTTTGATGTGCACTGACCACCAAGGGGCAGACGCTCAATGCAGGAACTGCCCCCTGGTGGTCAGTGCGCTCCCACAGGGGGAGCGCCCCTCAGCCAGAAGCCCTGAGCCTGGCTCACAGCTGTTGAGCACAGCGGCGGTGGTGGGAGCCTCTCCTGCCTCTGCAGCAGCGCTAAGGATGTCTGACTGCTGGCTTAGGCCCACTCCCGAGCAGGACTAAGCCATCAGTTGGACATCTCCCAAGGGCTCCTGGACTGCAAGAGGGCGCAGGCCAGGCTGAGGGACACCTGCCCGCCCCCCCCCCCCCCAAGTGCACAAATTTCGTGCACCAGGCCTCTAATAATAAAGTAATACAGTTAATACTGACTGGTGCTTACTATCCGTGAATCAGTGTTCTAAGCATTTTAGTATATTAACTCATTTAGTCTTCACAACAGATTTCTGAGACTGTTCCTGTTATACAGGAAGGAGCAAAAGTAGGTTTACAGTTTTTCATATAGAAAATAATATAATAACTAATAAATAATAGTACAAGAATAAACAGTTTTTCATACCCACAACTGTAAACCTCCTTTTCCCCATCCTGTATTCTAACTTTACAGATGAGGCCAATGAGGCACAGAAAGCCTAAGTAACTTGATCATAAGTAAAATAAAACTACTCTTAAGAAGCCAAAACCGGTTTGGCTCAGTGGATAGGGCGTCGGCCTGCGGACTGAAGGGTCCCAGGTTCGATTCCGGTCAAGGGCATGTACCTGGGTTGAGGGCACATCCCCAGTGGGAGATGTGCAGGAGGCGGCTGATCGATGTTTCTCTCCCATCTTCCTTCCTCTCTCTCTTCCTTCCTCTCTGTAAAAAATCAATAAAATATATTTTTTAAAAAAAAAACTACTCTTAAGAAAAACAAATTTTATATTTTTATTACAGTTTTAGGTGTATAGAAAAATTGTTAAGATAGTATATGGTGAGTTCACATATACCCCACACCCAATTTCCCCTGCTATTATTACCTTATTAGTATGGTGCATCTCTTATTATTAATGAATTAATATTGATATTTTATTGCTAACTGAAGTCTATACTTTACTCAGATTTCCTTAATTTCTACCTAATATCCTTTCTCTGTTACAGGATTCTATCCAGAATAACATGTTACTTTTTTTTTTTAATTGATTTCAGAAGAAGGAAGAGGGAGAGATAGAAACATCAATGATGAGAGAATATCATTGATTGACTGCCTCCTACATGCCCCTTACTGGGGATTGAGCCTGCAACCCTGGCATGTGCCCTGACCAGGAATCAAACCGTGACCTCCTGGTTCATAGGTCGATGCTCAACTACTGGACCACGCCGGGCGGCCAGGCAACACATTGTTACATTTAGTCCATCATGTTCCCTTAGTCTCTTCTGGGCTGTGACAGTTTCTCAGACTTACCTTATTGTGTGTTTTTGTTTTGTTTTTTATTGATTTCAGAGAGAGGAAGGAAGAGAGAGAGAGAGGTAGAAACATCAATGATGAGAGAGAATAATCGTCTGCTGCCTCCTGCATACCCCCTACTGGGGATTGAACCAGTAACCCTGGCATGTATCCTGAATTGAACTGTGACTTCCTGGTTCATGGGTCAGTGCTCAACCACTGAGTCACACCAGCCCAGTAACTTTCCTGGTTTTTTATTATTTCAGCATTTTAGGAGTACTGGTCAGATGTTTTGTAGAATGTCTTACTCAATTGGGATGTGTCTGATGTTTTTCTCATAATTAGACTGGGGTTATGAGCTTGGAAGATCACAGGGACAAAGTACCGTTTTCATCACATCATATCAAAGATGCATACTACTGTCAATGTAAGAAACATTCAAGCCTGTGAAGAATTTTTCTGAGTTTATTTGAGCCAAAATGTTGACAAATGCTGGGAAGCAAAATCACAATGGGTTGAGATAATGCTCTGGAGAATGGCAGTTTTACACCTTATTTTATACATTACAATCAAAAGAGAAGATGTAAGTGGATTACATGAAATCCATTGGTGATGGATTAGAGAGGCAGGAGAAAGCAAAGCGGAAGAGGAGGAGAAATTCTGGGATTGGATAAAAAGTAAAATGGTAGACACATCTTTTTTCTTAGGTGGGTGGAGGATAGTTAACAGTCAACGATTAACTCAATAACAGTGAGGGGATTTGTGGACTCCACAAAACAGTGCCTGTGCTTTGAGGGATCCAGTAAAAGGAAAATTACTTTGACATTCCAACAATACGTTACTGTAGATGCAAAAAGACAACAGCCTCAGTTAAGGTAAAGATTGACCTTTGTCAGGAAAGATACCAGCCTAGGACATGACTACCCACCATAAACTTATTTTAATTTAAAAAGTTTTCATTTCAGACCATCCTATGTGGTTAGTTTAGGTCTCTGGGTTTATAAGGTCGCCACACAGGCGGTCCTTGAGCTAGCTAGTCAGGATAGCATGTGGCCCCTTTTAGTCCACGCTACCAACTTGACTTACCACTGGTATTGACCTTGATCACTTGGAAATAGCTGCATTTTGAGCCCAAACAATTAATATGTAGATTTCATGCTTCCATACCAGTAGGCAGTTCTCTGTGACTATTTAATCACCTTTTCAACTTGCATTAACATAATAGTTAATGATTTATTCTAACCAGTGTCACCTTCTCTCCCCAGTTAATTTTCTTAGCCTGGTTCTTGAAAATGGCAAACCAGGCTGGCTTACAGGTATATTCTCTTGACACAGCCATAACCCTTTATCCAGTCAGCAGACCTTTTTGGTTACTTGCTACTCTGTGTTTCAACTACAGATATCCTGGAAGTCTATTTCTTGATAAGATGATTTGCTATTCTTTGACTCAGCCTGAAGGCATTTAGGTCCTCCTTCTCTCCCAGCAAGGGGTTATCTTCATAATAATCAGCTTTTCTCCAGAGCTATCTCCATTGTCTTGACCCTCTTGTTGTCTCTACATCTCTTTGTTTAAACAAGTCTATTAATTCTGGTTCAGTTTGAAATTAAAAAATGTCTACACTTCCACATGTAAAGTATTTTGTTTCCAGAGATGGCAAAGAAGTTGAACTATAATATACTTGTATCTAGGACAGATATATGGCATGGTCTTCCCTCATACATATATACCCAAGTCATAATAGAGATTCCCTTGACATAAGCTATGGAACCTCGTCCCAGAAAACACTGGTGTGTGTGTGTGTGTGTGTGTGTGTGTGTGAAATATTTTGTATATAGTTCAAGGAGTTCATGAACCCCCTAATACCTATCTGTATGCTATATCAATCACCATTCTTAGTTTTAAGCAACTGACATTGACTGACTGACTTAAATAGAATAAGAATTTATTGGAATCATATTCTTCCTAGAACTGCTGGGAAAGCTGAAGCAACAGCTTAGGGAAAAGGATAGGCACCACAGTTGCACAGCTGGCCTTTGTAATTCTAAAATGTTAAGGCAGAAGAACCTATCTTTATGTCACTTATTATATTTTACTTTTATACATTTTTAGAATTATATGTATTAGGCATGAAAGCAATCACACATGACATATACACTTGTATGCACATTGCCCTATAATTTGGTCATTTAACTTTAGGGAGTATATTATTAGAGATTAGGTTAAAATGCTATAACAGAAAGTTTCAGAAATACGGCAGCTCAAACGAGATAGAAGTTTATTTCTCTGCCACCTAACAGATGGCAAGTGGCCCAGGGCAGCTAGGTAGCTCTGCTTCACAGCTTCAACTCAGAGACTGGGATTCCTTCCATATTGTGTCTTCCTTTCTTTATGGTCAAAGCTTACTCAGTTCCCCTCTGCATTCTAGCCTGTGGGAAAGGCCAGAGACTGAAAAGAAGGGCATTAATCAAATATCACAAGTTAGATATATCAGTTCTGCTCACATTTCATTGTTGAAAACCCAGTCCCCTGACCACAGCTAGTTGTAAGAAGCTCAGAAATGTATTCTCTACCTGAGTGTGTAGCTGTGTCCAGCTAAAACTCACTACTGTTGTACAAGTGAAGAATTGTTTGGGGGTTAAAATCAGCAGTCCAAGAGGTGAAGACAGCTGAATAGAACTCTTCCGAGTTCTTTGGATTTAATTTTTCAATTAGTTTTTTTTTACCATATTGCATCATATTTTTATCAGAGACATTGGAAAATAGAGTAGGCAAAAATGAAAAAATGCAAACAACTGATTTCCCTGCCACCCCAAAATAATCATTAACAATTTGGGGAAGTGTACTTCCAGTATATTTTCTAAACATACACAATAACAACTGTGTTTTTAGAATAAAAATCTGAATCTTATTGTTACATACTTTTTTTGCAACCTGCTTTTTTGCCCTAATATAAATACTAATTTGGACTCTGTTTGAAAAAGACCGAAGTCCAGTTCAACTAACTTAAGCAAAAGCTAGAAACTTTTGCTTCATGTAAGTACATTGAGAGTCCATGAACAGAGCCTAGCTTCAGACATCTGGCCGGATCCAGATACTCAAATAAGTCCAGAAATCTATTTTTCTCTCTCTCTAGATTCTGTTTTCCTTTGTGATGGCATTTTCTCATGTGACAGCAAAAAAGCCACTAGCAGCTTCAAGTTTTCTTTTTATCAGCTTAGCAAACTCAGTGGGAAGAGAGTGACTTTTTAAAGAACATCAACAAACATCTTGAGATTAATTCTGATTGGCCTTGTTTGGATCATGTGTCCACCCAAACCAATCATCAACAAATTCATTTTCTAGTGATTTCTGAGAATGTAATATAAAGTATAAGAAATGTAATACAAAATATAGAAACCCTAGGAAAGAACTTGATTTATTTACTTCACTTTATCTTGTCCTAGAAAGGATTTGTAGCTTATTAAAATTAGTTTTTCTAATTTTCTCTCATCCTTAGATTATTAATATTCATAATCATTTGTCAGTATATTGACAGAATAAAACAAATTATGTGCTATTAAAAATGTTTTAAATCTTCAAATTATTATTCATCAAAGCTACCATTATTTGTTTTTGTTTATGTTTTCTGTTAGATTCTAATTCTCACTTAGTTGTGTAAGCAACATATAGATATTCATTTCTCAATACATTTTTATGTTAATGATCTTAAATGTAAAGTTGAGTATATAATACTGGATTTTCCAGGTCATCACACTAATAATATTCATAGTATACAGTACATCCTTTCTAGAAAATATATATTTTGCCTTCATTATTATTATTGACAGTTATCTCCAAGAACATTTTTTTAGGGCCCATATTTGTTTGGCACTGAAAATGCACTGGGCTGGGAGGATTTAGTAGAAATATGTATTAGTCAGGCACTGCTAGCTTATATCTCAATCCAATGTCAGAGTTCCATGAGTACAGTCTATGGGAGTGTTCTTATTTGAGTACATTTTACCTCTTCCTTCATCTGAGTTCTCAGGTCCATTCAACTCAGGAAGAGAGAGAGAGAAAGAGAGAGAGAAGAAGGGAAGGAGAGAGAGAGAGAGGGAGGGAGGGAGGAAGGAAGGAAGGAAGGAAGGAAGGAAGGAAGGAAGGAAGGAAGGAAGGAAAAGGCATACCTGCTCTTAGCCACGTTAGCCTGGGGTTGACAGTTAATTCCATCATAAGTCCATACCTATCTGCAAGAAAGGCTGGGAAATGTAGTCTAGCTATAGTATTACCAGGAGGAAAAGAAAAAGCTGTTTTGTTGAACACATAGCAGTCTGTATGACAGCCCTGTTTCTGCCACCAACAAATTCTATGACTCTGGCAAGGTACTTAATCTCCTTGGCTTCAGTTCCCTTTACTTTAAAACATCCAGTGATTTTTTAAATAAGGTTATTAGATATTTATATTAAGAAATTCTCTTAAGATATAGTGAGACTTGATTCAACAAAGCATTTGTCAGAATCATAAAATCCTTAAAAATGAACCTGATGAGAAATGAGAACTTAGTTATGGCACAGTTGATAGTTTTATAGTTAATTGCATAGCCAACATATGTTAATTGCTTAATTCAAGTGATTGTGGAAAAGAGATATTGGAGGACAGGGGGAAGGTAATGAATTTATTATTTCACTAGTGGCCCACTGCACGTATTCATGCACATTGAAAGGAAATTAATTAGAAGAAATATTTTAATATCGCTATTCGCCCTTTCTCTATAATAGCAGTGTCAACCAAATTCATGACCGGTAATGACAGATCAAAACACACACGTACGATTGGCACCAGCAAGAGCTTTATATGCATCACCCATGCGCAAGTCAACGTTTATTTTTAAATTGCCAGTGTGTGTCATATGTACTGGCCGGTCAGTCAGTCGGATGGATGGACGGTCGGTCACTTAGCCTTTTATATATATATAGATTCTTAATCCTAATCATTTTAATTTTTGCCATCAAGAAATCGTATGAAAACAGAACTCATACTCTTCAAATTATAATTTGGAAATTTCAAATAATTTTTTAGTTAGGCCGTCAAAGTCCTTTAACCTGCAATATAAGTTATAATTTATCTGAACTTTTGAAGACTGAGCAGAGACTCGAATAACTTATTTATAGCATGGTTTTTTATGATAATTTCATATTTTACACATCTTATAAATGAGCTATTGAACATAACCCATTTTTTAAGTAAAGAATGACTTGAATTTATATTTGCCTTCCTTACTTCAAAAAATGATCTCTTACACCTACATATAATGTTAGGAGGAATGTCTATTAATATGAAAACACTTGCGTTTTTTTTCAACAGAGATGTTGTGTTGACCAGAGAAGAGACCTCAAAAACAGAAACTACAAAGAATATGTGTAGCTGTTAACTAACAGATGTCACATTCACTCACAATGCTTACAAGACACACATATGATTTTAAAAGACAAAAATGAATGATTATACATTACTATTGACTGGTAGCATCAATTATTTCTATTACATTTGAAGGTTTTAAAGGGACTCGCTAGAAAACATCTTTTTAATGTAATAGTGATATTTCAAAATGTGTGTTCTCTTTCTTTTCAGGACTTCCAATAGTAGTCAGACATTATCATCCTGCCATACTATGGAGCCATGTTCATCAGATGAATTTTTCCAAGCCCTTAATCATGCTGAGCAAACATTTAAAAAGATGGAAAACTATTTGAGACATAAACAGTTATGTGATGTAATTCTAGTTGCTGGTGATCGCAGAATTCCAGCTCATAGGTAACTGTTTTTTAAATTTCTGTGTGTGTGAAAATTTTCTTGATGATTTAGTTATGTATGTTTGTTGCAGGAGAAATCAGTGAGTTCAGTTTCCCTGACACTAGTGGGGTTCTTGGGGTACCACTGGAATAAGCATTTCCAGAGGCCCCCACAGGAGAATGAATGGTTTTTATTGGCATGGAATTATATTTCTCGGGTTGCAAAGTCCCCTCCCTACCCCTTAACCCTGTCCTGAAAAAGGTGCAGCTGGGGCTCCAGCAGAGCCAAAAGCAGGGCCACTGTCCAGAGTGTCCATTCCATGGTGGAGCTGGGTCAGGTGACATCAGGCAAGTTAAAGTCTGCTAATCCATTATAGATTTACAGAGCCCACGTGGCTGTGGGCCATGTTGTCCAATGCAGAGGACCCGGGCGCCCTGCAACAGGAATCAGCCCAGAGCAGCAGGAGAGAGAGGCAAGAGGGAGGTTCCTTTGTCCCAGAGTTTAAATATTCAGGTTTCACACCCTTGCAGTGGCCACACCTATTCTGGCCACTGACTAGTTCCCAAGTGTGACTGACAGGTAAACATCTCCCATAGCTCCCAGACCTTACTGGGCAAGCATCTATTGTCCAGTCCCTTCCCCCAGCGATCTGTGGGGAACAGACTTGGAGAATGTTAATTGCAGCTTCCTAGCAAGGTTGTATAAATGGCATGCCTTTATTATTTAGTCTTCCCTTAATTCCTTTCCTGTTATTTAATAACCAAGTTATTATAACAGTATCATATTGTGGTAACTAATTCCAATTGACTGTTAGGATAGAATGTTTTTGGGGAAGGGGTATATTTCATGGAATTTCTGCAAAGAAAACGGTGCATATGAAATTATTATACATCAAATGACCCCAAAGGGTCACTTTCCCTCTGTAGAAACACAAAAACAAAACACAGTAGCTTCAGATCAGTCAGTATTGTTTGGCATAGATTTCAGTTATTATAAGCAGCTTTCACCCTACCTAATTCTATGTACTAAATAACTTGAAGTAAATTCAGTGGGAATTAGAGCTGTGGGTATTCAGAAGCAAAAAAGCTGATCAAATAGAATGGCAAAAACTGTTAAGAATTTTTAAATAACTGCAGTTATCCCAACTTTTGTTTGCTGATCTCCAAGAAATATGAAAATCATTGGTGCTAGGGAACAAAAGGTTTTAACAGAAATGAAGTATTATTTCTTGACATAAGAAAAAGAAAAAAGAGCTATTTAATAAAAAAACAAGTCATTTTTCTTCTGATAATTCCATATCTCATTATTCAGTGTTAATCACTATTATGATCCCAAAGGCTTTTTTATGCCTTTCAAAATTAATTAACACTCTGTCCCAAAAGTTTTGTTAGACTCTTCAAAGTGGAAGTAAAATCAGGAAGAATGACTTTGGTTTTATAGTTTTCAGTGACTTAATTAGCGTGAGATGCTACTCCATATGGTGACAAAAAGTCCACATTATAGGCATCAGTTTATTAGCATGTTTTAACTTGAATTTTATAAAGGCATCTAAAATTCTATATTTCCTAAGCAGAACTCATTGCCTTACCTGTCATGCATATTATGTAAGCCATCACCATGTCACTAGGTTACCAAGGCAGGAAACTCCTAACCAGTCTCCTTCCTTTGATTCCTTTCCCCTACATTCTGTTTTCTACACAGCTACTCGAGTGATCCTTTAAAAATAGAGCTCAGATTCCGTCATTCCTCTGATAAAACTTTTCAGTGGCTCCTCATGTCGCTGAGTGTGCTCACAGCGGCTGTGTGATCCAGCCTGGCATTACCACTGTGATGTTCTGTCCTAGTGCTCTCCTTGCTCACTCCGAGCCACACGGACGCCCTTATGGTTCCTTGTATGTGCCATGCATGCTGCTCTGGCTTTTGGGTTTTTGCATTGGCTGCTCTTCTGCCCGAATGCTATTCCCAGATCCCTGAATGACTAATTCCTGCATCTCCTTCAATTATTTGCCCAATTGTCTCTTTCCAATGAGACCATCTATTTTAACCCACCTCCCACTCCCCATATTCCTTTACCTGACTTTTCCCCCCAGGGCACTTAGCACTTTTAAATGTACTATAGAGTTTATTTCTGCTGTTTATCAGTTTGTCTCCCTTCAATCTAGAATGTAAGACTCGGTGGGAGAAGGCATCTCCTCTCTATTTTTTGCATTGGTAATATTTCAAGTATCTAGATAGTGCCCATTACTTACTAGGCATGCATAAGCATTTGTTTGGGGGATAAATGAATGAATAGGCAGTTCTCAAAAGAAGAAAACCGAATGGCCAATAAACAGTTGAAAAGATCTTCAACCTCACTAGCAATCAGGTGAATTAAACAACAATGAGATACCATTTAATACCTTACAGATAGCCAAAATTTTTAAATATCTAACAGTATTCTTGGACCTTATTAAATTATTATATAATTCTGGTAGGGGTCTACATTGGCACAGCACTTTCTAGAGCAATTTGGCAAACATTAAGACTCAGCAACCCACTCTTGGGAAGGGAGGAGAATGGAATTAGAAACACTAAGGCAGTTTCAACTATTATTGTATCATAATCTCTGTGTTTTTTTAAAAAATGAATAAAGTAAATCTGTATAAATGTCCTGATATGGAAATATCTTCAAAACATATTATCAAATGAAAATGCATGTTTAAAACCCTATATAATCTATATATATAAAAGGCTAATATGAAAAGTGTCCCCTCGGGAATTTGATCACTCACTATGACATACTCTGACCACCAGGGGGCGGCACGGAACAAAGGAAGGCCCCAGCTGGCCAGGCCTAGGGACCCTTCTGTGCACGAATTCATGCACCAGGCCTCTAGTAAAAGCATAATATGCTAAGTGTCTGATCACTTGACCAGAATTGTATAATAATTTAATAAGGTCCAAGAATACTGTCAGATATTATGTGCACTGACCACCAGGGGGCAGACGCTCCAACCAGTGGGTTAGCTTGCTGCTGGGATCCGGCCCATCGGGACAGGGCAAGAGGGCCGGACACCCTGGAGCCCTCCCGCAGCCCCTCCCCGGCCAGCCCCCATCGGCCCCTATCGGGATTGGGTGAGACAGCCCCCATCACCACCCAGGCCGAGGGACCCCACCTGTGCACAAATTCCTGCACCGGGCCTCTAGTGTGTGCGTGTGTGTGTGTGTGTGTGTGTGTGTATATATATATATATATATATATATATATATATATAACCTATTTTGCTTATATGTGACTATCGAAAAGTCTGGACAGAGGCATAGCTAATATAGAATAATTATTATTATGACAAAATATTATAGTTTGTAGTGTTGAAACAAAAATATTATAACTTTATAACACTATCATAATAATTTAAAATATCATGAAAGTTAAAAATAACTTGCTAAAACTATTCTCAGATGTCTTCCATATATTCACTACTTGTATGATTAAATAAAAAAACAGGTGATAAACAGAAGTCAACCTTTATATTTCATCTACTTTTTTATATATAGTCAATTTAATGCTGTGGCCTTGTAGCTTTTTTTTTTTCTAAATGTTATAAGTCAATATTTAAGGAGTGAAAGAGTAAATCATTACCTCAGCAGAAAATTTTCAGTAATGATAATTTATTATTCAAAGGAAGGAACTAGGGAACTAGAGCATAAAGCAAATAAAATGCATTTCCCAGTACCATGCAATTTCTATGGGTAACAAAGTGAGAGAGAGAGAGAGAGAGAAGTAGTATTTATTTATTTATTTATTTATTTATTTATTTATTTTCATCCCACTTAGAGTTTATTTCATGTGACTCTCAGCATGCAGTATACTTTCTTGGGGAAAAAATTTTTGTCTCAGTTCACAACATAAATTATTTTACAAATATAGAACTGTGTAGAAGTAGCACTTATTAATGAGCATCAACTTTAATATGGTCATTGATTTTTTTTTCTTCTAATATGTCCTCAGATTGGTGCTATCCTCTGTCTCAGATTATTTTGCTGCCATGTTTACTAATGATGTCAGGGAAGCAAGACAAGAAGAAATAAAAATGGAAGGTGTAGAACCGAATTCACTATGGTCCCTGATTCAGTATGCATATACAGGTAATATAAATTTAAAACCTCTTAGATTTATGTTATCTTATTAGACTTCAGATTTCTGCTTTTAGCCACAGCTAACAGTTAATTCTGCTATTATAATTAACTAGAGGCCTGGTGCACAAAAATTTGTGCACTCGGGGGAGAGGGGAGGTCCCTCAGCCCGGCCTGTGCCTTCTCGCAGTCTGGGACCCCTCGGGAGATAACGACCTGCTGGCTTAGGCCTGCTCCCCAGTGGCAGAGGGCAGGCCCAATCCCTAGGTGCAGCCCCTGGTCGGGCTCAGAGCAGGGCCGATTGGGGGGGTTGGGGCACCGCCCCCGTCACACTCAAGGCAGGGTTGATGGGGAGGTTGCGACGCCACCCCCTGTCACGCACAGAGCAGGGCCAATCAGGGGGTTGGAGCGATGCCCCCGTCTCAAACAGAGCAGGGCCCACAGTGGGGTTGGGGCTCCATACCCTGTCATGCACAGAGCAGGGCCAATCAGGGGTTGGGGCGCTGCCCCCTGTCATGCACAGAGCAGGGCCGATCAGGGGGTTGAGGAGCTCCCCCCTGTCACTCACAGAGTAGGGCCGATAGGGGAGTTGGGGCACCGCCCCCTGTCACACTCAGGGCAAGGCGGATCAGGGGGTTGGGGCTCCACCCTCTATCACCCACAGAGCAGGGCCAATCAGGGGGTTGGAGCGCCGCCAGTGTCACACTCAGGGCAGGGCCGATGGGGAGGTTATGGCTCTACCTGTCACACACAGAGCAGGGCCCGTGGACGGGGGGCGGGGGATTGGGGCGCCGCACCCTGTCACACACAGAGCAGGGCCGATCAGGGGGTTGGGGTGCCGCACCCTGTCACACACAGAGCCGCAGGGCAATCAGGGGGTTGGGGAGCTCCCCCTATCAGGCACAGAGCGGGGCTGATCAGGGGGTTGGGGCGCCTTCCCCTGTCACGAACAGAGCAGGGCGGATAGGGAGGTTGTGGCCCCGCCCCCTGTCACACACAGAGCAGCAGGGCGATCAGAGGGTTTGGGTGCTGCCCCCTGTCATGCTGATCCCGGTGCCGGGAGGCCTCGCGGCTCTGCTGATCCCGGTGCTGGGAGGCATATTACCCTTTTACTATATAGGATAGTGGCCTGGTGCATGGGTGGGGCTGCCTGGTTTGCCCTGAAGGGTGTCCTGGATCAGGGTGGGGGTCCCCATTGGGGTGCCTGTCCAGCCTGGGTGAGGGGATGAGGGCTGTTTGTAGCTGGTCACACACCCTTCAGGGTGGTCCCCACTGGGGTGCCTGGCCAGTCTGGGTGAGGGGCTGAGGGTTGTTTTCAGGCCGACTGAAGCTCCCAACTGCTCCTTTTTTTCTTTTCTTTTCTTTTATTCTGGGCCAGGTTTAGCTCTGGCTTCAGCTCTGAGGCCTCTGCTGCTGAAAACAGGTATCTGGTTTGTTTGGGTTCTATAATCGAAACAATGTATAACTCCAGCTCTGAGATCCTGGCTGGCTGAAAGCAGGTTTCTGGGGTTTTGTTTAGCTTCTATATTTGTTACAATGTTTCTTAAACTGCAAACTCAGAGGCCAGCAAGGCAGGTGGGGAACGTTGGAGTCCTCCGTCACTGAAGCAAGCAAGCCTCATGTTCGCTTCCAGCTGCCTGGCTTCCAGCCGCCATCTTGGCTGGCAGTTAATTTGCATATTGCCCTCATTAGCCAATGGGAAGGGTAGCGGTCATATGCTAATTACCATGTTTCTCTTTTATTAGATAGGATTCTGCTATTATAATCACCCTTGGTGATACCTGTTTAAGTTAAAACCTGTATATTAGAACCTTTAAAGCAGTTATCATAATTAAGCTTTTGAATGATATTTTTAGGTGTTAATATAATAATTAGATCAATTCTGTGTGTTTAGAATATTGCATTTAAAATTTGAGTTATATATAATAGATATGTTACTAATTAAATCATCCTTTTAAGTCTTAAAAATGAGTTACTATTTGTTTATTTTAGCAGAAGTCACAAAGGCCAAAAATTATTTTATAGTTAGCACTCTTTTTTTCTTTCTGAATGTCTTAAATCATCTAGGTCTGAAATGCATGTAATGAGTTCTTATTTAGAATTATTATTCTTAACACCAATTAGTTTATAAACTGAAGCTATTATAATTCCGTAGTTAATGGAATTTCTCTTTATCATTAAGGTCGCCTTGAATTAAAAGAAGATAATATTGAGTGCCTGTTATCTACAGCTTGCCTTCTTCAGCTTTCACAGGTTGTGGAAGCATGCTGTAAGTTTTTAATGAAACAGCTTCACCCATCCAACTGTCTTGGAATCCGTTCTTTTGCTGATGCCCAAGGTTGTACAGATTTGCATAAAGTGGCTCACAATTATACTATGGTATGTGTTTTTTTGAAAAGCAGGAAAGCATATGCTCTTTGTCTTATTCTTTATTGTTGCAGGCTTAGCTACATGTTGCTGTTTTCCCATGGTTCTGCCACATGTTTTCAGGCTCAGGTTCACTGTCTAATCTGTTATATTTTCATTGGGTTATAAGCAAAAACACCAAGGAATATTTCTCCTGGATACATGAGTCAAGCCTTAAGTTTTCACAGTCACTAAAAAGCAGAACAGTGGCCTAGGACTGTTCCAATCAAGATTTTCACATCTGTTGTTTTTAAACTAAGATTTCCAGCAAACATTTTACTTGCATGAATTTGACAATTGTCTACATATTCACTGATGGAATTTGGTGATAATGATGATAGTGCATTGGTGCAGTCCTAGTACAGAATATAGGAGACTGAAGGGGAGGTTTTTTTATCATGGATAAACCTCATTAAAAGTAAGAAGTGTTCTTATTTATATAGAAATATGTTGTTATTAATTGTATCAAATTATATGCTCAAAATAAATCACAAAGGGTGCTCTGATTCAGAAGCCTAGAGGATAATGAGTACAACTTGATTTAGGACAGCAAGAAAATAAGGGCATGTTGAGGCCATATTGTTAGGACCAACAACTCCCTGGTCCTCATTGTAGAGGGATTTAGGGAAGGGAGGGTTGTGGATCTTTAAGGAATGGCCGTCTGTCCACACTTGGGTCTTTACTCTTGTGCAATGATTGAAGACTCTGGCTTTAAATGCTTCATTTAAGGCAATACAGCTTCTAAGGGAAGAGAAAATGTGAGCATTTACATAACAAATACAGTTATCCATATTACTAATTTTGTCAACCTTTAGATGTTTTTCTCTACACTGCCCCCCACCCCCCCATCCTTCAGTTGAGTTGCTTTGTCAGGGGATTGACAAGTACTTTAGGAATCATTCACTAGAAAAATAGAGATCTGGAAAAATTATAAGACCGAATATTTACAACTATCGGGAAGATTAATTCTACCTACTTCATAAGCTTAATGTGAGCATTAAATGAGTTACTAGAAGTTTAGCACTTAAAACGGTGATTGACACAGAGTATACCCAGTCAATAAATGACATCATCATAATTGTCGCCACATTATATAGATTTACTCCCTTCAACACGGAAGGGATTTATGTGAGTGGACAAAAAAGCACTCATACCAAAGCACAACCTTTGTGATTCGTTTTTCTCCCTGTGGTATAATTACTTTTCAGAAATGTTCTTGTTTATAATGGTCAAAGTACTTCAAGTGAAAAAATAAGCGATTGTGCAACAGGGCAATACTATACAGACCTAGCATGGTGTTAGGTTAACATCTTAAAATAAGTCCTTTCAGAAGATTTAACCCCCCCCCCCCCCCCGCATCTTTATTCTTCCTTGTAGAGTTCTCATTTTAACCTTGTATAGTTCTCATTTCAAGGTCAAATACTTTTTGGAATAACATGAATATAAATAAAATAAAGCTGGATTTTTAAACCTTTATAATCAATTCATAATATAAGTAAGATGTCTTTCCTAGGAAGGAGTTTTATTCACATGAAATATTTAGGTCACTCCTGTTGTTTACAGTAGAGGCACAATTGCTGCTTTTTTAAGACTTAGACATAGATTAAATTCAAATTAGCTCAATGTTCTTAAAGCTCTTCTCATAGCCAAGAAGTTGGGATAGGGATTTTTTTTTTCCTTTCAAGCCATTATTTGACATTATTCAGTTGCAACAGAGACATGAAATTGAATTCTAATAACAATAAGTAATTTAGAGGCAGATTGTGTGATTTGAATTGTTGCTATGGGAACTGAATGAAAGTGTATAACAAAATTCAATCTTTAATTTAAATAAATTCCTCAGTAATTTCATTTACTTAAGAACTATCCCAAAGGGGAAAGGAGCATAATGCTAGCAAGTGTTAGGGTAGCATGATAGCTGTTTGTATCATAAAATGGATTCAGAATATGAAGGAAGTGTAATGCCACATTGTGAATTCATTTGGCACAGTCAATAAGTGGTGCATGTACTTTGGATGTTCCCTGATCCTGAGTGAATACAAGTAGGGAAGGATGAGGAGTTCCTTCCTGTAACCCTAAAATCTGGAAACTTTTGTTCTTGTTCTGACTGCCACTGCACTTGACCTGGAACAAGTCATTAAACCTCTACAAAAAAAGTATAAGACTGGTTATGTCATTACAAAATTTTAATGTCATTATGGATTTATAAAATAAATATAAGCATTTCATTTTAAAACTTAAAATTTTGTTTTGTGATCTAGAAAACCTATAAAACCATGGAATTCTGCTAAAATACCTGCCTCAAAACCAAATACTTTTGAAAAGTACTTTGTTTAGTAGTATTTCTCTAAGTTTTTAAAAATTAAATTTTCGCTAAGTACAAGTTATACTAAAATGGAATGGGCATGTTCTGAAATATATCAACAAATAATCAAAAGAATATTTAGCCCTAGCTGGTTTGGCTCAGTGGGTAGAGCATTGGCCGGTAGATTGAAAGGTACCGGGTTCGATTCCAGTCAAGGGCACATGCCTGGGTTGCAGGCTCGATCCCCAGTATGGGGTGTGTAGGAGGCAGCCACGGTCGATGATGTTTCTCTCTCATCGATGTTTCTATCTCACTCTCCCTCTCCCTTCTTCTCTGAAATCAATAAAAACATTTTTTTTTAAAGAAAAGAATATTTAGCCCAGTTGGTGTGCCTCTGTGGTTGAGCATCAACTTATGAACCAGGAGGTCATGGTTCAATTCCTGGTCAAGGCACATGCCTGGGTTGAAAGCTCGATCCCCAGTGTGGGGCATGCAGGAGGCAGCTGATCAATGATTCTCTCTTATCATTGATGTTTCTATCTCTCTCTCCCTCCCCTTTCCTCTTTGAAACCAATAAACAAAAAATATATTGAAAGATTTTTTTTTAAAGAATTTTTATATAATAGGTTTTTCTCATTGATGAAATGCAATTAACCAGTTAACTGCCACGATATTTTGAATTTAATTAAAAAAGGTAAGCCACTTGCATCTATAGATGCTTATGGTGTACAAATGGTTAATACCATGTGAAAGTATGGCAGTAGTTACATCAGTGTATAAATGTTGACTGTACCATACCCTATACCTTTGAGCAATTAGAAATGTATTTGATTTCTTCAGAATCTCATCTAATATTTTAGAATAAACAACTTTTTATATATCTATATGATCTTTGTCCTTGAAAGTTTTAATGCCTACTTAATAGTCCATTGAGTTGTAACTCCTATAGCTGGACATCTAAACTATTTGCTAAGTTTTACTTTTATAAATAACTAGAGGCCCTGTGCACAAAATTCATGCACTCGGAAGGGTCCCTCAGCCCGGCCTGTACCCTCTCACAGTCTGGGAGCCCTTGGGGGATGTCCAACTGATGGCTTAGGGAGTGGGCCTAAGCCAGTAGTTGGACATCCCTCTCATAGTCCAGGACCCCTCGCTCCTTACCGCTCGCTGCTCCTTAGTACTGCCATGGAGGTGGGCCATTGTGCTCACCAGCCGTGAGCCTGGCTTCTGACTGAGCAGCACTCCCCCTGTGGGAGCACACTGACTACCAGGGGGCAGCTCCTGCATTGAGCGTCTGTCCCCTGGTAGTCAATGCACATCATATCAACCGGTCATTCTGCTGTTCAGTCAATTTGCATATTAGCCTTTTATTATACAGGATAATTAAAAGCCTAAGCGGCCATTATGGTAGAACAACTGGTCACTATGATGCACACTGACCACCAGGGGCAGATGCTCAATGCAGGAGCTGCCCCCAGTGGTCAGTGTGCTCCCACAGGGGGAGCAGCCACTCAGCCAGAAGCCAGGCTCATGGCTGGCAAGCACAGCAGTGGTGGCGAGAGCCTCTCCCACCTCCGCAGAAGCCCTAAGGAGCAATGAGCCGAGTGGTAAGGAGTGAGCAGGCCGGTGGTAAGAAGCGAGGGATCCCAGATTGTGAAAGGGATATCCCCTGAGGGTCCCAGACTGCAAGAGGGTGCAGACCAGGCTGAGGGATCACCCCATCCCACCCCCAGTGCACAAATTTCGTGCACCGGTCCTCTAGTATAGGTTAATACAGATAAGCATCATTAGAGAAGCATCAATTTCCTTCCCTCATGAATTATTTAGTAAGGATTAAACTACTGGTGACATAATTGGGTTGAGAACTTCAACATTTTTATAGTTCTTGCTGTATGTTACCAAATCATTTTATAATGTCAGTATACAATGGCACAGAACAGTTTGCTTGAAGTCATTCCAGAACTGAGGTTTTATTAAAATATATTTCTGAAAATGATAACCAGTCATTTAAAATAGATTCACTGTGGCATATTTAACAAATCATGATGAATTGAAGCAATTGAATTTAGTTAACTATTCATGTATGGTTTTCCTCTGAAAAATTTTTATAGAAAAGAATGTTAACCCTAGATATATTTTAGATCAGTACCTAACTAGGGTTATTGCATGCTATATGGAAAATATAATTCTCATTTTAATTTAGGAGATAATTATTGATAGTCCTTATCTGTAGCTCTAATTTAAACAGCCTTAGCTATTTTACTAAAATTCTGTGTGCTGAGACAGTCATAGCATGTTAAGAAGTGTAAGAAAAACATAGAGACAATATGTCTAGCATTTGCATTTAAATTACAACTATATAATCAATCCATGCACTAAGACTTGTAACCTTGTATACCAGAGAGTACAATTCCCTTCTCTTCAGATTGCTTAGTACAATTGCCTAATAAAAGTCATTCTTTCACATCTAAGGGCATTCCTAGTGCCCATTTCAAATTAAAATAGCCTGATTCGAGTATGTGGCCAGGGCTGAGTCATCTTTAGTATAAGGTCCTGGAGTCCCAGTACATTCTTGTACTTTGGCTTTTTCTTGTAGACCAATAGACCTTTGTACACAAGTCAGATTAGAGGAGATTAAAGTTTTCAAACTAGACTTAAAGTCCTGGGTGGTCCTATAAATAACATTAAAACACTCTTAAAGGCCGGTGTGGTTTTAGGATAGTCCTAAGGACACATACTCTTCCCCAGGCAGTCTGAGAAGACTTCTGCGGCCCAGGGAAATCTAGCCAGCCTGGAAACCATTTCTGGGTAAGAGAAATAGCTTCACAGCTCACCCAGTATTTGGCTCCACTGTTGGCCAAATTCTATGGCAACCACAAATCTAAACTAAATTTTAATGTTAGCCTATCTTACATCTCATCTCTAAATTCTTTTATCTTCCTTTGAAGGACATGCCAAAATTATTCCCTAACTTGAGCAAAGCAATACCTGAAGGTCCCACGTCCATTTTTAAAATGTTATAAATGATACAACACTTTAATTCTACTTAATATAGAAATTAAAAGTTTAACAATATGACTGTAGTTTAAATTGGGGGTTTTTTCTCCTACTGTGTTTCTTTCCTAGCAAGCAGTAATAAATTGTAAGGAAGGTCTAACTTATAAACTATTTTGGCATCAAATAAAACCAGTATTGGACAGGAAAAAGAAAAAAAAAGTTTTGTTTATATGATACTTACTTTCTCTCTAGGAACATTTCATGGAAGTAATTCGAAACCAAGAATTTGTATTATTACCAGCCAATGAAATTGCAAAGCTCTTGGCCAGTGATGACATGAACATTCCTAATGAGGAGACGATATTGAATGCACTTCTTACTTGGGTCCGTCATGATTTGGAACCGAGACGGAAAGATCTTAGTAAACTTCTGGCTTATATTAGGCTACCTCTTCTTGCACCACAGGTAAACAATTTTTGATTATTTAAAAACAATGTCATAATTTCAACAAAATGAGTATTCACTTTATGCTAATTACATTAATATATAGTTGTGTCTAGTTTTTTTTTCTTACTAGTCTATCCCATAGGGTTATTTTACGTATATTCCTATTAAGTGTGAGTTTTTTTTAAAATATATTTTTATTGATTTCAGAGAGGAAGGGAGAGGCAGAGAGAGAAACATCAATGAGAGAGAATCATCCATCGGCTGCCTCCTGCACGCCCACACGGGATCAAGCCCACAACCCGTGCATATGCCCTGACCTCAGAGAATCAAACCATGACCTCCTAGTTCCTGGGTCGATGCTCAACCACTGACCAGGGAAGCCAGGCTTCTATTAAGTGTTTAAGTGGAAAGATAGTGAGCTAAAAAATTTTCGTGTATGTTTCAACCCAGCAGATCTGGCTCTGTCAATTAAATAACCTAATTGCATCAATTAAGTGACATTGTTGCTTTGAGGTTAGTAATTTTATTTGACTCAGCTACAAACCTATCCTAGAAATTGAAGAATTAGTAAAGCTGCTAATAAAAGGAACACTAGATCCTAAGAACCAGAAAATTTAGATTATTTCACTTGCCACAGTTAACTATTCACTAAATGCTGGATTTTAATGATACATAAATTAATGAGATATGATAATACTTTCACTCTGAGATTTTAAAACCCTGTGACCTAACACATTCACACACCTCAGTTTCTTCATCTGTCAAGTGGAGATAATATCCTCTCTGACCATCTCATAGGATTATTCTGAGGATCAGAAAAGTGCTCTGTGAAATAAACTGTGCTATAAATAATAGTGGTACAGAGAGATCCAAGATGGCAGCGGACTAGGTGGCTGTTACACTCATCTCCTCCCAGGACAAACTGGAATTACAACTAAAATACAGAACAATCAGCCTGAATAACCAACTGAATACTAGCTGGTTAGAAGTTTAATAACCAAGGATTTACAAAAGAAGTCACATCAAGATGTTAATGGCAGATGGTACCAGGTATTAGGTAGACATATTGGTCAATGGAGCAGAATAGAGGGCCCAGAAATAAACCCATGCCTTTATATTTGACAGAAGCAAGAACATACAATGGGATAAAGACAGTCTTTTCAATAAATGGTGCTGGGAAAATTAGACAGATACATCCAAAAAATGAAATTATACCACCTTCTTACACCATACACAAGACTAAACTCAAAATGGATTAAAAGCTTAAATGTGCCGAAACCGGTTTGGCTCAGTGGATAGAGCATCGGCCTGCGGACTGAAGGGTCCCGGGTTCGATTCCGGTCAGGGGCGTGTGCCTGGGTTGCGGGCATATCCCCAGTGGGAGATGTGCAGGAGGCAGCTGATCGATGTTTCTCTCTCATCGATGTTTCTAACTGTCTATCTCTCTCCCTTCCTCTCTGTAAAAAATCAATAAAATATATTAAAAAAAAAAACAAACTTAAATGTGAGACTCAAAACTATACAAATCCTATACAAAACATAGGCTGTAAAACTTGGACATTTCTCATAGCAGTATTTTTTCTGATATATCTCTTCAGGCAAGGAAAACAAAATAAAAAATAAATGGGATTACATCAGGCTAAAATGTTTTTGTACAGCAAAGAAAACTATCAAAAAAAAATGAAAGGTCATCCCACTGAATAGGAGGACATATTTCCAATGAAACATCTTATAAGGATTTAATATCCAAAATTTATAAAGAACTTACACAGCTCAACATCAAAAAACAAACAATCCAATTAAAAATGGCAAAGGACCTGAATGTACACTTCTCCAAAGAGGACATACAGATGACCAATGGACATATGAAAAGATGTTAAACATCACTAATCATTAGAGAAATGCAAATTAAAACCACAATGAAATATCACCTCACACCTGTCAGAATGGCTATCCTATATAATAAAAGCCTGATATGCTAAGTGTTTGGTCGTCCGTTCAACCAATCAAAGCATAATATGCTAATGATATGCTAAGGCCACTCAACCGCTCGCTATGACATGCACTGACCACCAGGGGGCAGACGCTCCAGCCTGTAGGTTAGCTTGCTGCTGGGGTCCAGCAATCGGGACTGAACAAGATGGACTGAACACACCCTGGAGCCCTCCCGCGGTCCTTCCACACTGGCCAACCTCCTGCATCCCTTTCCGGCCCCAGTTGTACACCGGTGGAGTCCCTTGGCCTGGCCTGCACCCTCTTGCAATCCAGGATCCCTCAGAGGATGTTGGAGAGCTGGTTTTGACCCGATTCTGCTCAACGCAGGAGCTGCCCCCCTGGTGGGCAGTGTGCTCTCATAGGGGGAGTACCGCTCAGCCAGAAGTCAGGCTCACGGCTGGCGAGCACAGTAGCGGTGGTGGGAGCCTCCCCGCCTCCTGGCAGCACTCAGGATGTCTGAGGGGAGGGAGCCTAAGCCCACAGTTGGACATCCCCCGAGGGCTCCCAGACTGTGAGAGGGCGCATACTGGGCTGAGGGACTCCCCAAGTGCACGAACGTTCTGCATTGAGCCTCTAGTCATCAATAAAGCAACAAACAATGCTGGCAAGGATGGGAAGAAAAGGGAACCCTCATGCACTGTTGGTTGAAATGCAGACAAGTGCAGCCATTGTGGAAAATAATATGGAGATTCCTCAGAAAGTTAAAAATGGAACTGCCTTATGACCCAGCAATTCCACTTCTAGGAATATATCTGAAGAAATTGGAAGCATATCTATTTCAAAAGAATATATGCACCCCTATGTTCATTTCAGCATTAATTACAGTAGCCAAGATCCAGAAACAGCCCAAGTGCCCATTAATAGATGAGTGGATAAAAAAAGCTGTGGTACATTTACACAATAGAATACTACTTGGCTGTAGAAAAGGAGGAAATCTTCCCTTTTGCAACAGCATGGAGGGGCCTGGAAAGTATTATGCTAAGTGAAATAAGCCAGTCTGATAAAGACAAATACCGTATGATTTCACTATGTGTAATCTAATGAACAAAACAAACAAACAAAATAGAAATAGACTCATAGATACAGAAAACAGGCTGACAGCTGTCAGAGGGGAGGGTGGTTGGGGGGCTAGGTGGAAAAGGTGAAGGGATTAAACAAAAAAAAAACTCAGACACAGACAATACTGTGCTTACCAGAGGGGAAAGTAAGGTGGGGGGATGTTAAAGAGGGTAAAAGGGGAATAAATGGATAAATGGTGATAGAAGGAGACTCAACTTGGAGTGATGAACACATAACACAATATACAGATGATGTATTATAGAACTGTACACCTGAAATCTATATAATTTCATTAACCAGTGTCACCCCAATAAATTCAATAAAGTTAAACTAATAACAATGGTACGATTATTATCACTACTTTACGATTGAGAGATTGTACAGTTGGTGTATTCAAGGCAATAGTCATAACATTTTTACATGCACAGTTTTCCCTTTTCTACAATTTTGACTGGGATATACAGAAATGTCCTCTGCATACTTTGCTGCGCATTTTGAGGCCTTGAATAGAGAAAAGGGCCTTGAAAGTAGAGCAAGAATGAGCTGTTACTGCTCAACTTTTTATTGTTGTTTAAAGTGCCATAAATTTTGTCCTGTTTGTATTTATCTTGAGGATTCTGTATTATTTCTAGCTGATGTGAGCAAAAGTTGCTGTTTGCTTTCTACCTCACAGAGGCAAAAACCAGTGCGGATGCTTGATAAGAAAGACCTTCCTCTTCAGAGAGAACATTGTATGGGTTCATAGGAGTGAAGTGCATGTATTTGTGACAATTCAGGAAGAATAACATCATAAAATACTTCTCTCAAAACCAAATTTAAAGAAGAGAGTTATATTTTACTGATACCTAGCAGAATTTTTTTCTTATCCTTTTTAGATGAGAGAATATATAACCTAAAAAATTAGACTTTAAATATAATCTGGACAATTAAGTAGCCTGACAATTTACTTCAGTCCTGCCGTTTCAAGTACAGTGGGGCCTTGACTTACAAGTGTAATTCGTTCCGTGACGGAGCTCATAACTCAAATTACTCGTATGTCAAATCTTAAAGTGAACGAGTGAGACACGTGATGCTGAGCTGATGTTGTGGCGTTCACTGTGATGTTCGCTGTGCCAACTAGCGGTGGGGCATCTCGTAACCTGAATTTTAGCTCGCAACTCAAAGCAAAAAATCGGCCAAGAGATGGCTCGTATTTCGAAAAACTCGTTAGTCAGGACACTCGTAAGTCAAGGCCCCACTGTATTTATGGTACTATTTTGCATGACCCTAAGAGAACTTCAGATTTTCTGTTATCCAGGATACTGCTGATAATCATAGTCTTAAGATCTTAGATTTGAAAGGCACTTTGAGATCATTTATTCTAACACCTAAATGAAGTAACAAACCAAAAAAGTAAAACCATGTGATCAAAATCGCAAAGTGATTGCAGAATCTCTTCTGCATTGTAGTTTTATTTGGTTTTCTACTTGACTAATATTATAGCGCTAATAAGACACTGAGATAGGACTCAAACTCAAGTAAAGTCTGCGCCTTTTCCATTGAACCATTCTGCCTCTTGTATATACTATGTCTAAAATTGCTGGGTGGGAGGAAGAAATTGATTAAAAAATAAATCTGTGATAGATATACCGGGATAGGCAAAAGTAGGTTTACAGTTGTGAGTACTCAAAACAATTTATTTTTGTATTATTTATTTATTATTGTATTATTATTATGAACCTACGTTTGCCCACCCCTGCATAAACATGGCATTATGAAAATAATCAGAGTAGCCCACCCAGACTGATGGTGGGGAAGCTAGGAGGACTTCCTGAAGTGTTACTCAATCTGCATCCTGAGTAAGCTACCCAGAAGGGGCATGGCAGTCTAGGAGAGAGAGGCGATTGTACCTAGTTATCAAGTCCTGAGCAAATATGTCATGTGCTGGAGTTTGAAGGTAGCTTGCCTGGCTAGAATGCAGAAATAAAAGGGCAGTGTTGAGAGATGAGGCTGGAGAGGGAAATGGACCAGATCAAGAAGATCCTCGAGTCATGGATTTCATTCTAAAAGCAATGAGGGAGCACTAAAGGGTTTTTAATAGGAAATAGCATAATTATCGTTCCATTTCAGAAAGATCCTATAACTGCATTGTAGAGAATGGATTCAAGAGGTCAAAGTAGATACTCATTAGGAAGGCCATTGGATTCACACAGTAAGCATTCTGTGGCAGAGGAGATAGAGAAATTAACAGGCTCAAGAGCTATTTAGGAGGTAAAACTGATAGAGCTTAATGTCCAGTTGAATGGTGGGGGGTAAAAAAATAACAGCAGTCCAGAATGATCCTGATTTGTGTAACTAAGTTAATGAAGGTGCTGTCAATTAAGAAAAAGGGTACAGGGTGAAGAGCTGCTTTTGAAGGTGGGAAAGGAAGTGGAAGAATCATGTTCCCAGAGCTTCTCGACACTTTTATATTCTTGGAGTCTAAGAAATTTTTTAAAACTTCCTAAAGAGATTCAAGTTCAAGAAGGTGTGACTTAGTTGGTTGAGCATCATCCCATGCCCCAAGAGGACACCAGTTCAATTCCCAGTCAGGGCACATGCCTGGGTTGTGGGCTTGATCCCCGGTCAGGGCATATACAAGAATCAACCAGTGAATGCATAAGTAAGTGGAACAACAAATCCATTTTTCTCTCTCTTTCCCTTCCCCTCTCTTTCTAAAATCAGTAAATAAAAAATAATAATAAAAGATAGGGGAAAGGAGCTGGGGGATGATGAAATAGGTGATTGTAGTCAAAAGGTATAAACTTCCAGTTATAAAATAACTAATTCCTGGGGATGTAATATACATAGTTAATAATACTATAGTGTATATTTGATCATTGCGAAGAGCTCTAAGAACTTCTTCTTGCAATGGACATAAACAACAGTGTGGTGACGGCCAGAGGAAAGGGAAAGGGCTGGGTGGAGAGGTCTAAGGTGGGGAGGGGAATGGGGACATCTGTAATAGTGTCAACAATAAAAATAAATAAACAAAAAGTTCTCCTTGAAAGAAAAAAAATGTGTCACTGTAGTGATCATTTTGTAATATATACATACTAGAGGCCCAGTGCACAAAAATTTGTGCACTCGGGGGGGGGGGGGTCCCTCAGCTCAGCCTGTACCCTCTCGCAGTCTGGGACCCCTCGGGGGATGACCACCTGCTGGCTTAGTCCTGCTCCCCGGGGGATTGGGCCTAAGCTGGCAGTCAGACATCCCTCTGGCAGCCCAGCAGCCCTCGGGGGATGTCTACTTGCCAGTGGGGAGCAGAACTAAGCTGCAGTCAGACATCCTTAGCGCTGCTGAGGAGGCAGGAGAGTCTCCCACCACCACCGCTGTACTGGCAGCCATCAGCCTGGCTTGTGCCTGAGCAGAGCTCCCCAATGTGGGAGCTTACTGACCACCAGGGGGCAGCTCCTGCATTGAGCGTCTGCCCCCTGGTGGTCAGTGTGTGTCATAGTGATCAGTCATTCCCAGTCTTTCTGCTGTTAGGGTCAATTTGCATATTACCCTTTTATTATATAGGATAGAGGCCTGGTGTATGGGTGGGGGCCAGCTGGTTTGCCCTGAAGGGTGTCCCGGATCAGGGTGGGGGTCCCGCTGGGGTGCCTGGCCAGCCTGGGTGAGGGGCTGATGGCTGTTTGCAGCTGGTCACACCCCCTTCAGGGTGGGGGTCCCCACTGGGGTGCCTGGCCAGTCTGGGTGAGGGGCTGAGGGCTATTTTCAGGCTGGCCGGCGACTGAAGCTCCCAGCCTCTCCTATTTTTTTCTTTTTTTTTATTCTGGGATTTATTTACCTTCTATAATTGAAACTTTGTTGCCATCACTGGGGCTGAGAGCTGGCTCTTGCTCCAGCTCTGAGGCCACGGCCTGCTGAAAGCAGGTATCTGGGGTTTGTTTAGCTTCTATAATTGAAACTTTGTTGCCTTCGGAGCTCAGGCAGGGAACCTTGGCTTCCTCCATCACTGGAGCAAGCAAGCCTCCTGCTTGCTTCAGCTGCATGGCTGCTGGCCACCATCTTTGTTGGCGGTTAATTTGCATATCGCCCCGATTATCCAATGGGAAGCGTAGCAAAGGTACGGTCAATTACCCTTTTTGTCTTTTATTAGATAGGATATGAAATCATTATATTCTAAAGCTAATGTGTTAATGGCAATTATATCTCAATAAAAAATTTAAAGGATACAAAAGCATGACAATTATTTAAACTGTCCAATACCTATCAAATAATAAATGACTAATGTTCTTAAAAATTGCCATTAGGTCCAGTTACCTTAGAATTTACTTTTGTGAATAGTCTCTTTCTCAATGCGGTTTTACCTTACTAGGTTAATATGAAACACTCTATTTAGCCTAGCTAGATCCTTAAAATCATATAGGAAATAACATATATAATTATAATTCTTTGCCAAATAATCATTTTAGTGTGCCCTTTTCAAAAACTCTTAATAATCCAGGAGACAAATGCTTGTGGTCATCTTATTTTACCTTTGAAAGCATTCCAAATTTTCCTATTTGATCAAATTTTAAAGCATGTAAATACAAATACTAGGGCCTATATACATTATTTAAAAGATATTGACACCTAAATTCTTAATGTTCCCATGTATAGCCTGTACTACAAATATCTTGGCCTTCACAAGTCGGTTCTCAATTCTCACTGTTGTTTTTTACTAAAAGTCAAAAATATAAAATGAGTTTGTATTTATCTTTAGCATTCTTTTAATTTGCAAGTTTTTTAATACCAAAACAATTTTTAAAGCGTTCATAAATCATTCACATTCTATTTTGGAGGGAGGATAGTTTTAGAGAAATAATCATATGTATGCTAAACAAGTATATGAGTAAAGATAAAAGTTCACAAATTGAAAATATTTCTTCTATTTTATAAATGCTTTTATTTTAATAATTTGCCATTCTTTTACGGCAGAGAAGGCACATAGTATTCACCTAAAATGCAGAGTACCTGAGTCTGTATTTTGTAGTTCTCTCTCAGTGCCTTCTGAAAGATTTTTTCTGCCTCCACAGCAGTGCTAAGGATGTCCCACTGATGGCTCATCCAGCAGTCGGACATCCCCCGAGGGCTCCTGGACAGTGAGAGGGCACAGGCCAGGCTGAGGGACACCCCCCCCCCCCCGAGTGCACAAATTTCATGCACTGGGCCTCTAGTTTATTCATAATTTATAGGCTGTCAGTATGCTAAGAAATATGTTATACTTTAAATTGCAGTAACAATTAAGTCTCTCAAGATTACCTTCTATAATTTTTTACATTTTTATTTAGAAAGGACTAAAGTAATTATTTATAGCAGAAGTAATATAAATATTAAGATTAATATAAATGAGCCAACTCAGTACATATTCATTAATGACTTCTGGAGCAAGTATAACTATTTTGTGTGCATAGAAGAAATATGGAGTAATTAATACCAAAATGCATACTCTAACATAGGTCCTGAGACATATGCCTTACTTTGGCTTTTTGGCCATCAGTGTGCTGTTCTCAGTTTCCAAATGTCACAAACTTTCTTACAGTGACTTTTGTTAGAAGCTTCCTTTTCTTCCATTATCAAAATATGAACATATACTCAACATTGTTAGTCGTTAAGGAAATACAAAGTAAAAATGCATTTCCCACTTACTCAAATGTCTAAAATAAAAGGAGATAGTCACATTTGTTGGTGAGAATGTGAAGAAACAGGAACTCTTATATATTGCTGATGGGAATATAAAATGATGCGGCCACCTTGGAAAACAGTTTGGCAGTTTCTTAAAACATTAACATAAATTTACCATATGACCCTGCAATTCTACGCCTAGATATCTACTCAAGAGAAATGAAAACATAAATACTTACATGAAGACTTGCACACAAATGTTCTTAACAGCTTTATTCATAATGGCCCAAAACTGGAAACAACCTAAGTGTCCATTAGCTGGTGAACAGATAGACAAAATGTGGCATGTTCATACAATGGAATATTATCCATATTAATAAAAGAGTAATATGCTAATTTGACTGGGTCAACTTCCTTCCAGACAAAGCCATGGTGGCGGGGGCTGAGGCAGAGGTGGTTAGTGGCAATAGCAGCAGGGGAGCAAGCAGTTAGGGACAGCCAGGCTGGCAGGGGGGCAGTTAGGGGGCAGCCAGGCCAGCAGGGGGGCAGTTAGGGGGAGACCAGGCCAGCAGGGGGGCAGTTAGGGGATGACCAGGCCAGCAGGGGAGCAGTTAGGGGGCGACCAGGCCAGCAGGGAGGCAGTTAGGGAGCAGCCAGGCCAGCACGGGGGCAGTTAGGGGGGACCAGGTCGGCAGGGGGGCAGTTAGGGGGCAATTAGGCTGGCAAGCAGAGGCGGTTGGGGCAATCAGGCAGGCAGACAGGTGAGCAGTTAGGAGCCAGTGGTCCTGGATTGAAAGAGGGATGTCCGACTGATGGTTTAGACCCATCCCACAGGGATCGGGCCTAAACCAGCGATCGGACATCCCCCGAGGTGTCCCGGATTAGAGAGGGTGCAAGCTGGGCTGAGGGACATCTCCTCTTCCCTCCACCCCCCGCCCGCCCGTGCATGAATTTCGTGCACTGGGCCTCTAGTTCAACAATAAAAAGAAATGAAGTACTGGTATATGCTATCTATGGATGGACCTAAAAAATAAGCTAAATGTTTTAAAAAGCAAGGCATAAGAGATCACATATTGTATGATTCTGTTTACATAAAACATCTAAAAAGGCAAATCTATTAAGACAGTTTGGTGCCTGGGACAGGAGATGGGAACAGAGATTAAGAGTAAATAGGCATGATCTAATTGAGGTGATGAAAATGTTCCTTCCAAAACTGTTTTAAGGTAATGGTTGCATAACTTGGTAAATTTGCTAAAAGCCACTAAATTATATACTTGAAATGGTACATTATGTGATGTGTAAAATACACCTTATCTTATCAAATGCAATACTGTAGGGTATCAAAAAGAAGACCAGGAAGGTCTTTTTCAGGGAATACAAGAATTGTTGAGGTTCAGGAAGTCTGTTGCAGTAATTATTAATTGCATTAATAACATAAAGGAGAAAAAGCCATATGATTATATCAATAGATGTATAAAGGGTATTTGAGGAAAATTTTAGCACATCATTCTTAATATTAAAACTTTAAAATAGAAAGGTAGAGAAGAAAACAACCTGGATATAATAAAGGTGAGTTACTAAATGCTATAGCAACTATTATCCTAAATAGTGAGATACTAAAGCAATATGAGTTCAAACCAGAAACAAAAATACTCTATATTGCTCAATGTCATTATTCATCAGAGAAATGCAAATTAAAACCACAGTGCGCTATCACCTTACATCTGTCAGAATGGCTATCATCAATAATTCAGCAAACAAGTGTTGGCCAGGATGTGGTGAAAAGGGAACCCTCCCACACTGTTGGTGGGAATGCAGATTGGTGCAGCCACTGTGGAAAGCATATGGAGTTACCTCAAAACATTAAAAATGAAACAGACTTCTGGGAATTTATATGAAGAAACCCAAAACACTGATTTGAAAGAATATATGTGCCCCTGTGTTCACTGCAGCATTATTTACAATAGCCAAGATTTGGAAGCAGCTCAAGTGTCTATCAGTAGATAAGTGGATAAACAAGCTATGTACATTTACACAGTTAAACAGTACTTGGCTGTAAAAGAAAAAAAAAAGAAGGAAATTGCCTGGCTGGTAGTTCAGTTGGTTGAGTGTCATTCTGTATACCAAAAGATGGTGGGTTCAATTCCCAATCAGGGCACAAACTCAGGTTGCAGTTCAATCCCTGTTATGTATGGGAGGCAACCATTCGATATTTCTCTCTTCCTTCATCTCTCTAAAAATCAATAAAAACATATCCTAGAGTGAGGATTAAAAGAAAAGGAGGAAATCTTACCCTTTGCAACAGCCTTATGCTAAGTGAAATAAGCCAGTCAGAGAAAGACGAGTACCATATGATTTCACTCATATGTGGAATCTAATGAACAAAATGAACTAAGCAAAATAGAGATGACTCAAAAATGAAAAGCAGGCTGACAGCTGTGGAGGAGAGAGGGCTGGTGGGGGGTGGAGGGATTGAGCAGAAGAAAAAAATTCATGGACAGTGTGGTGATTGCCAGGGGAAGGGAAATGGGAGGAAATTAATAAATAAACTTAATGCAGTTCCTATTAGAATTCCAACAGGGTCAGGATGGTGGAGGGGACTAGATAAATTTCTCTCAAGTTTATGTGGAAAGTAAAGACTCAAAAATAGCCAAGAAAACTGAAATGAACAGTGAGGGTCGATTTATATCAGGTAATCAGACATGCTATAAAAACACTAAAAATATACGGTATTATAATGGAAATAGATAAATCAGATCAATGGAACAGAATAAAGAATCAAAAAATAAATCATATATCCTGAGACTATTTATGAGAATGTAACATACAACCAAGGTTCAATTCAGTTGGAAATGACAGAGGTTATTTAATAAATGGTGTTCATACAGAACTGGCTAGCCACCTGGAAGAAAATAAAAGTATTTTTCAACTCATACTCTGTTTAGAAATTCACTTTTTAAAAGGAAGGGTGTATGCATTTACATAAAACTACATAAGTAAAAAAGTAGAATTCAGTGATTCACAAAAGATTTTAATTATTTTAGAACCAGTTAGAGTTCTTTGCCCCTTAAGAAATTGGTAAGTTTGTTTTTGCTGTTGTTTGAAGATTATTTTGAGAGGACAGATAAATGCAGTTTAATTAGTTAACTTATAATTATTCCTCTTCAGTTAAAATCATTTATAATTATGGAAGTAAAATTACTTATTTTAGAAAACCTGGAAAATACAGAAAAGTCGTGAAAAAAAAAAAACACTATTAAAAAAGCACCAGTTTCCCTACTACCCAGAGATAAACACTATTAAGATTTGAGAGCAAACCAAGTATCCCTCACAGTTTTTTATTTTCAAGGAAATTTAAAATGTGAATCTTGTAAATGTTGCATTTTTTACTTAAAAATAGGTGTCCAGACTTGGATTTTTTAAAAGTGAGATCCTTGCCATTTGTGAACTATATAGTTTATTCTTTTACCCTTCCTATTTTCTTGGACATTCAATTTACATATAACTTTTTTTTCTAGTTCCTGGCAGACATGGAAAATAATGCACTTTTTCGAGATGATATAGAATGTCAGAAACTAATTATGGAAGCAATGAAGTATCATTTATTACCAGAGAGACGACCCATGTTACAAAGTCCTCGGACAAAACCTAGGAAGTCAACTGTTGGTACATTATTTGCTGTTGGAGGAATGGATTCAACAAAAGGTATTAAACAATCTTTTATTTGTGGAAAAATGAATTTTAATTAGTATTAAATATGGCCAAGGAGCTCTTTGGGAAAATGGCTTGCTCTAACATTGGGGTAGAAAAAGTACAAGATAAACTTAGAACATTTTGTAGAACCAGAAAATAAGAAGTGCCCAAAGAATGATGGAGACAGATCAAGGAAAAGTTTGTAGGGGCTACCACTGTCCAATCTAGGATAACTTCAGCATCAAAAATATATAATGTAGTTAAAAGATTACAACCTATTAAATCAATAAGTGTTCATGACCACACTGATTCAAATAAAGAAAGATGAAGGGAAGCTCCTCCTTGTAAGAGAATGCCAACTAATAAATGTGGAAGCAAAGATGGGATTCAAAAAATCGCCACATGGCAACCACCATAATAACTAATTCAGTCAAAAGTCATCAGTGGATGGTGAGACTAGTAGGTGAAAGTTTGAGAACAGGATATTTAGTCTCAAAGGATCTCCCAACCACTTTCTTATTAGTTACAAAGGGTAAAATCATATCTTTACAGTGGAGAGACCTGGCACACCACCTTAACCAAGTAACCAAAGGTCTTATTGCCAGTATATACATTATGTACCTGCTACTGGTACTTAGCATTGTAATCGTTCCTAGCACTGCTTGTTCCCCTCTATCTTTCTCTCTCTTTTTCAAGCCTTTACCTATTATCTCTATATTAATTATGCTCTCTAACTTTATTTTATTCTTATAATTCTAGTTTGTATAAAATGTACTGTTTTATGTTCAACTTTCACCTCAAACTTTGTGTGTTCACATCTTCTCTGACCATGTCTCCCAGCTTTGAAAACTTGGATTCGTAGTTCAGTGTTCCTCAGTGGACTCAGTAGATACCAACTCTGGTGTCTACTCATTTAAGGAGGTAGACATTTATTGGAAGGCTACTGAGAAATTGGCAGGAGCTATATCCACTGTCCCTTCTTTATAAATCCTGCTTTCAATTTTAAATCCCTTGTGCAAGCATCCATATGACTACATATAGCTCAGACTTTAGTCCTAAACTTCCAAGGGCAAACACAATGTATATCTATCTTTTCAGCTTTCTGGGACATGGGTTCCTGCCCCTCATCAAGGCTCATACATACAGTGTAAAATTCCCCAAGCATGAGAATGGGACTCAGGTTCTAAGTACCCAGAGTAAACAAAATCTATCTACTGTCGCCCCCCGCCCCCAGTCACCAAGTGACTTCTTTCAAATGGGTCTTATGCTTCCACATTTCCATTGCTCTCTTTCTAATTCCAGTTAGCCTCCTGTCAGCCCACATATATTGACCATGTTAATTTATGTTGTTCGTGTGTGCCAGGCATTTATTCTAAGCACTTGACCTATATCATTTTATCTTCATAGTAACTTTCAGAGCTGAATGTTATTACACTCTTCTGTAGAAGAGGATAGGGAGAGAGAACTTAAGTAACTTTCCAGGAGCACAAAACTAATTAGTGATGGAGTGAGGATTCAAACAGTACTCTCTGCTTCATTAACTCTTCTGTTAACATGCCATTATCCTGCTCAAAAGCTCCAGCAATTTTCATTTCTTACCACATAAAGTATAAATTTCTCCTTCTAGATTTCAAGGCTTTCTGTAATCTGGCCCTTGTGGCTTGACCAACATTATTTCTGTGTTTTTCTTAATAATACTCTGACCTTCCATCCTATTCAAGCTATCATCCTGCTCCTTACCTTATTCTTTATAAAGAAAAGCTGTTCATATTAGTTGAATAGTAGTCTGCTCATGGGGTTCTTGATCCATCATGTATCTGTTTAGTATAGAGCCAACACATAAACTGGGAATGGTTCTAAATAGTCACTAAGAAAATGTTATATTTGTGCTTACTATTTTTAAAAGTTAATTATTCGGTATAAATTAGCGAAGTTCTAAACCTTTATGTAGAATTTTGCAGTTGTTAGGATCTTCTTATGCTTTGAGATATATAAGATACATGTTTCAGATAGTGTTTTAAGACTATGTAAGATTATGTTTGACATTAGCAAAAGAATTTTCGTTAGCAATTTACAAGACTACTGCCAGGGTCCGACCCCAGCAGGTCCAGGGGTCCCCAAAGGTGTGGACGGAGTCAGCGAAGAAGGAATGACAAGGAGGCAGCGTTCAGTTGATCAGCAGCCTAGCCAGGATCTCTAGCCAGGATCTCCAGCCAAGTTCTGGTCTGGATCTCCAGCAAAGTTCTGATTTGGATCTCCAACCAGGTTCTGTGTCCATGTTCTCTTGCTAGGTTCTCCAGCCAGGTTCTCCAGGTTCTCCAGCCAGGTTCTGTAGCCATGTTCCCTCGCTAGGTTCTCCAGCCAGGTTCTGTCCAGGTTCTCCAGCCAGGTTCAGTCACCAGGTTCTAGTCAGGTTCTCTTGCCAATTTCTGTAGTCAGGTTCAGTCCAGGATCTTTTGCCATGTTCTCTCGCTAGGTTCTGTCTCTAGGTTCTGAGGCCAGTTTCTGTCCAGGATCTTTTGCCATGTTCTCTCCAGCGAAGTTCTTCTGTCTCTAGAGAACGTTCTGTGTAGGTTCTGTGCCAATTTCTGTCTCTCTTCGTTCTGTCTTGTTACATCTGTATTTATACCAGTTGATTCCAATCCTATCAATCTCTATTTCAAAGGTTAGGGCGTTTCTTATCTCCATTCCAGGGAGTAAAGATTATGTAGCTTAAGCATGATTGTTCGTAGTTAAAGTGATTAATTACCCACCTGGCACTTAGTTAAGAGGTTTTATTCCCTCCCTAACTTCAGGGGAAAATCCCTACCTGGGGAAACAACCTTTCTCAGAGACCTCGGTTAAAACACACGGTGCCTAGAAGGTGAGCAAACATATTAAGAACAGTATGCCATATATGCCAGGTCCCTTGAAACAGCAAGCATGGACCAGCTCCCGGCAGACTACTAGAGGCCCAGTGCACAAAAATTTGTGCACTCAGGGGGGTCCCTCAGCCCAGCCTGTGCCCGCTCGCAGTCTGGGACCTCTCAGGGGATGTCCACCTGCTGGATTAGGCCCGCTTCCCAGGGGATTGGGCCTAAACTGGCAGTCAGACATCCCTCTGGCAGCCCAGGAGCCCTTGGAGGATGTCCACTTGCCAGCAGGGAGCAGGCCTAAGCTGCAGTTGGACATCCTTAGCGCTGCTGAGGAGGCAGGAGAGGCTCCTACCACCACCGCTGTACTGGCAGCCATCAGCCTGGCTTGTGGCTGAGCAGAGCTCCCCTTGTGGGAGCGCACTGACCACCAGGGGGCAGCTCCTGCATTGAGCGTCTGCCCCCTGGTGGTCAGTGTGTGTCATAGTGACTAGTCATTCCCAGTCTTCCTGCTGTTAGGGTCAATTTGCATATTACCCTTTGATTATATAGGATAGAGGCCTGGTGCATGGGGTGTTTGCCCTAAAGGGTGTCCTGGATCAGGGTTGGGGTCCCGCTGGGGTGCCTGGTCAGCCTGGGTGAGGGGCTGAGGGCTGTTTTCAGACTGGCCACGCCCCCTTCAGAGTGGGGTCCTCGCTGGGGTGCCTGGCCAGCCTGTATGAGGGGCTGAGGGCTATTTGCAGGCTGGCCATGACCCCCAGCCACCCAAGCTCCCAGTGGAGGCTGGCTGGAAGCAGGTATCTGGGATTTATTTATCTTCTATAATTGAAACTTTGTTGCTTTGCACAGAGCCCAGGGCAGGCGGGAAGCTTGACTTCCTCCATCGCCAGGGCAACCAAGCCTCCTGCTTTCTCCAGCTCCGTGGCTGCAGGCCGCCATCTTGGTTGGGTTAATGTGCATATAGTTGCTCTGATTGGCTTATTGGCGTGGCTTGGGCATAGTGGAGGTGTGGTCAATTTGCATGTTTCTCTTTTATTAGATAGATTGATACTGGTTCATGAACTAGATATAAAAATAAATTAAAATCAAAATGAAATAAATATTTCTTAAATCCATTAGCAAGGGAAATACATTAACAAAGGAATAGTTTTAAGATCAAATTTAAAGTGATGAGTCAAGTATACCGTTAATTAAATAATCTGAGTGTATGAGTAAAATCTTCTTATAGCTAAAAATTACATAGAAAGACTCTTCAGCCCTAGTCAGTTTGGCTCAGTGGATAGAGCATTGGCCTGTGGACTGAAGGGTCCTGGGTTTGATTCCAGTCAAGGGCATGTACCTCAGTTGCAGGCTTTCCCTGGCCCAGGCTCTGGTTCGGGGCATATGCAGGAGGCAACCAATCGATGTGTTTCTCTCACATCGATATTTCCCTCTTTCTTTCCCTCTCTCTAAAAATATCCTCAAGTGAGAATTTTAAAAAAAGACTATTCAAATTCAAAAGTATTTTTGAGCAGCTACTATGTACAAGGGAATGTACTTTATGGCCCTGTGAAAATATAGAGATGGAAAGAGACTTGGTTTTTATTTAAAATAACCTAACTTGGTTTTTATTTAAAATAACCTAAAATTTTTTAGAGTGAATAAAAAATAATGAAAACTACAATAATGAGAAAATGTGATAACATATATAATAAAACTATTTCTAAATTTTAGGAGATTATCAATAATATTGGTGCTCTGATGACCTAATTGCAGTAAATTCTTTAGGATAAATGTTTGCCCTGACTGAATAGCACTGATTGCATGTTATATTAGAAGCTTAGAAGAGGAGAGTAAAGTAGATACTAACTAAACTTTGTAACTGAGGGGTTGGGGTTATTTTCCCCTTAACTCCACTGGTCTCACTTCATAAATAAAACATGAGTTCTTTGACTCCTCCAATTCTTACAAAAATGTAGACGCCATCAGATAATTATTTTCTAAACTTCCCACACTCAGTTCCCAAAGCACATGATCCATATGCTCTTGTCCTCCTGGTTGCAGTAGAATGTGTGTCCTCTCCCTCCCCCTGTGAAACCAGCCCCTTACCCATGCTCTGATATTACCCTTTCCTGCCTTTCGGGATCCCATCATCTCCTGTATCTTCAGCTTCTCTCCTTATAACTAGATCCTTCCCATTACCTTTTAAGCAAACTCAGGTTTTTCCAATTTTAAAAGCAAAGCAAGGCAAAACCTCCTTCAACCCATCTCGTAATTTCTATCTTTCTCTCCTCCCCTTTATAGCCAAACTTTGAAGAATTATCTGTGCTCACTGTCTCCATTTCCTCGCCTCCCAATCCTCTTAACCACTCAATCAAAGGACTCTCCTTAAAGTCACCAATGACCTCCACGTAGCCAATCCAGTAATACTTTTTAGTTTTCATCTTACTTGGCCCTCTCAGTAGCATTTGATACTGTTCATAGTCCTCCCTGCTATAAACTTTTTTTCCTTTGGCTTTAATGACACTAAACTACCCTGCTTTTCCTCCCACTTCTAGCTAATGCTTCTCGGCCTTTTTTGACAAATAATTTTCTTTTACTTGATCTTTTAATACCAGAGCGTAATATATGCCCGGGAGAATAAATAGTAGGAGATGAATGTCCTGGTGTGTGCCCTGGAGAATATTAGCAGACAGGGTCAGAGATAATAGCAGGGGCCAGACCATGCAGGGGCTTACTGGAATATAATAAAAGTATTATTGTCAGTGCTAATAAAATTATACTTTTATCTGTATAATGTCATAAAATACTCAGTCATGATGAAATTTTTATTTACATAATTTTATGTATTACCGTTAAGGAGCAACAAGCATTGAAAAGTATGATCTCCGTACCAATATGTGGACTCCGGTAGCAAATATGAATGGGAGGAGACTGCAGTTCGGTGTTGCCGTGTTAGATGACAAACTGTATGTGGTTGGAGGAAGAGATGGACTGAAGACGTTGAATACTGTAGAATGCTACAACCCCAAAACAAAGACCTGGAGTGTGATGCCTCCTATGTCCACACACAGGCATGGCCTTGGTGAGTATCACTGCAGATTTGTTCCTAAGTTAGGATTAGGCCTCCACGGCATGTTTACATTCTGTACCAGGCAGAGGAAGACCAGTGTGGCAGCTGCTGAGTCAGAAGAGGCACCAGGCATTTCTTCACGTGCTCTCTCTTACCTGAGGAGTTAGGAGCAGAGGAAACAAGCAAGTACATTAATGTCCATGTGCAACTAACACAAGTAAAACATGAATATTTTAGTGTAGCATGATGGACTGATGTATTTTGTGTTGACAGTTAGTATTATCTAACCTAATTGAAATGATTATTTAAACATCTTTAGCATTATTGTGTTTTATTTATTAAGCACAAATGAGTAAAACCCAGAAAAATTTAAAGTGGCACAGAGAAGGCAATGATAGAGACTTTTTATTTTTGCATTCAATAATTCACTGTTGGTCCTCAAAATACTGCCTCTAAAACTTTTTTTAATATATTTTTAGACATTTATTTATTTATTTATTTTAATCTTCATCCGAGGATATTTTTCCATTGAGTTTTAGGCAGAGTGGAAGAGAGAGGGAAAGACAGAGAGAAAAACATCAATTGGTTGCCTCCTGCCTGCACCCTGACCAGGGCCCGGGCCAGGGCGGAGCCTGCAACCAAAGTACGTGCCCTTAACCGGAATCAAACCCAGGATCCTTTGGTCCTCAGGCTGACGCTCTATCCACTGAGCCAGGGGCACCCTAAAACTTTTAAGACCAGAGCTATAGTGCTGTTTCTCCCCTGCCCCCCCCCCAACTCACCCACCTGTCTACCAAGAAGAGCTGTGAGTAAACCAGATGTCTACATCATAAATTTTTTGCTTAGTTAAATTTGTATGTTTAAGATTCATTGTACTTATATTTCAATTAAAATGTAATTTTTAAGTCATTCTTGTCTTGTAGGTGTGGCTGTATTGGAAGGTCCCATGTATGCAGTTGGAGGGCATGATGGCTGGAGCTATCTGAACACAGTGGAAAGATGGGACCCTCAGGCACGCCAGTGGAATTTTGTTGCCACTATGTCCACTCCCAGGAGCACAGTAGGTGTGGCAGTACTAAGTGGCAAGTAAGAAAATATTTAAAGTTCTCTTTAAAACAATAAACTAAATTTATTAAGCTAGTAGAGGCTCAGTGCATGAAATTCAGGCACTGGCCGGCGGGGGGGAGTCCCTCAGCCTGGCCTGCACCCTCTGGCAATCTGGGAGCCCTTGGGGGATGTCCAGCCTGCAGGCAGCACCCCACCTGGCCACAGCTCAAGGGAGAGAAAAACATGCAGTGGAGGCCAGGAGCCTGAGAGAGCAACACAGAGGGACGCCTGCTCCAAGCCTCCACGGTATGGCTGGGGGCAGGCCCCCAGCAGACACACACACTCACACACACACACACACGCAGCGCCTGCTCTGAGCCTCCAATGCGGCTGGGGGCAGGCCCCCAGCGGACATACACACACACACACACACACACACACACACACACACACACACGGGACGCCTGCTCCGAGCCTCTGCTGCCAGACTGTGGCCATCAGTAGGACATCCACTGAGGGCTCCCAGACAGTGAGAGTGGCAGGCTGGGCTGAGGGACACACCCCGCCCCCCCAGTGCACGAATTTTGTGCACCAGGCCTCTAGTAGTTTAATATTAAGAACAGTGACACACAAAAAGTAGTACTTAACAGATAACAAATTTTAACAGATTAAAGTTTCAAATAAATTGAAATTTCTATATTATAATATAGCTTAAGCTTACAACTTGTTGTAACAATTACTACAACCTTATGTTGCTATTTAAAACATCATCTTATTTAAAAACTAGATTGAGTGGCATAGTGTACTTTATATTATGAATTAAAATTATAAAATCTGTCTTTAAAATATGTGTATTATCCAAATGTAAATACTTAGAATTTTGCCCTGACCAGTTTGGCTCAGCGAAGAGAGCGTCAGCCTGCAGACTGAAGGATCCCGGGTTCGATCCCGGTCAAGGGCATGTACCTTGGTTGTGGGCACATCCCCAGTGGAGGGTGTGCAGAAGGCAGCTGATCGATGTTTCTCTCTCATGGATGCTTCTAACTCTCTATCCTTTCCCTTCCTCTCTGTAAAAAATTCAATAAAATATATTTTTAAAAAAATACTTAGAATTTTAATTGGCAGAAACTTGGTATAGTTCAAATATTATTTCTTTAAAATAAAAAGATAGTTAAATGTTAACTAAGGCCTCTATAACTTAAAAATACTTGACCTTTAATAGTAGCAATGAACTGAATTTATTACTCTTGTTTTTAATCCTCACCCAACGATATGTTTTTATTGATTTGAGACAGAAAGAAAGGTGGGGGAGAGAGACAGAGAAACATAGATGTGAGAAAGAAACATGGATTGATTGCCAGTACATGTCCTGACTAGTGATCAAACCTGCAACCTTTTGGTGCATGGGATGATGCTCCAACCAACTGAGCCACCTGGTCAGGGCATGAATTTATTACTCTTTCTTTAAAAAACTAATAGAAAAAATATCTATGAAGCACTACAAGTAAATAATAAGTACAAGAAGAGTTTGTGCCTAATAAAAATATTAAAATGTTCAAATATTTAAACCATTTGATACATATTTAGAGTAAAAGACTTTCAAATTAGTACTGTATCTTAATTGAAAATGAATTAAAATTGACCAAGGAAGCATTTATATACCATATTTTCTATATTCTAAGACACATTTTAACGTCTCTAAAAATGCAGTGCATCTTACAGCCAAGGGTGTGTCAAACAGATGGCAGCTGTGAAACAGTTGTCATTGCTTTCATGTGAGTTTGGTGTTCTTTTATATGTATACTTAGTGATATCTGATATATCCAGATATATACATATGTCATTTAATTCGTAACATATATTTTTCTAATGGAACATAAATTGACAGTGTGTCTTATATTCAATGGCACTTTAAGTTTAATAGAAATACCATAAGAATAACCTCTTTGATTTAAGTGTAGCACTGTTTCTTAATTACCATTCTATTTGTTCTTTTTATAGACTTTATGCAGTTGGTGGTCGGGATGGAAGTTCTTGTCTCAAGTCAGTAGAATGTTTTGATCCTCATACGAATAAGTGGACACTCTGTGCACAAATGTCTAAAAGGAGAGGGGGAGTAGGCGTAACCACCTGGAATGGATTGCTGTATGCTATCGGAGGGCACGATGCTCCTGCGTCCAACTTGACCTCCAGACTCTCAGACTGTGTGGAGAGGTAATTTCTTATGCAGGAAAACTAGGGAAAAAAAGAACACTTTATGCCTCAGACACTTTCAGAAAAATTAATAATTCTTTATTGAGCATCCACCACATGCAATTTTCCTTAGAAGCTTTGTAAATACTGGGTTGTCTGCTCTGCCATCTCTCAGTCTGTATCCTAACAACCTCCTCAGATTCTTCTCTTGTCTTATAACTGCCTGCTTCAACTTTCCCTTAGAATTGATTATATAATTTATTAATTGAATCATAGGAAAAATGTTTGTTGTATACCATTTTGTACTAGACACTAACTAATAAAAAAGAAAGGGAGTGCAGTGATTTTCAGAGATAATTAGTTAGGGGCTAGAGCAGTAGTTCCCAACATGGGGCACATGCCCCACAGGGGAGCAATTTGATTTTTAAGGGAGTGAATTCAAGGATAAGTTATTAACAGTGAATTTTTTACAGTTCTTATGGTTCTAGAGGCCTAATATACAGTATATAGATATATATTATATATTTATGCATTTCAGTTTTCTGTTATATGTTTTTAAACTTTATTTGCTATTTTTCATATCACTTCATATTATTATTTTAAATATATTTTATTGATTTTTTACAGAGAGGAAGGGAGAGAGATAGAGAGTTAGAAACATCAATGAGAGAGAAACATCGATCAGCTGCCTCCTGCACACCCCCTACTGGGGATATGCCTGCAACCAAGGTACATGCCCTTGACGGGAATCAAACCTGGGACCCTTCAGTCCGCAGGCCGATGCTCTATCCACTGAGCCAAACCGGTTAGGGCAGTGATGGCGAACCTATGACACGCGTGTCAGAGGTGTCACGCGAACTCATTTTTTTGGTTGATTTTTCTTTGTTAAATGGCATTTAAATATGTAAAATAAATATCAAAAATATAAGTCTTTGTTTTACTGTGGTTGCAAATATCAAAAAATTTCTATATGTGACATGGCACCAGAGTTAAGTTAGGGTTTTTTAAAATGTTGACACGCCGAGCTCAAAAGGTTCACTGGGTTAGGGCCATATTATTATTTTTTAACAATTTCTTAATGATTTCTTCCTCAGTACTTCAACTGTCCTTTCGTTCTTTTATTTTTCTCTTACATGGATGCCATGTTCTTTGGAAGCTTGTTTAGACCAAGTTAATGGCCTTTGAGGCTTCCCCCATGTGAATAGGAGTTCACTTTTTGAATAATAAGAATTATATGTCACGGCGGGGGAAGGAGGCGGGCATCAGGATTTTAGAGATGCTTAGGTGGGGCATGGCCAAAAAAGGTTGGGAACCACTAGGCTAGAGGCTAATTAAGAAGTGAAAAGGAATGGGGTATTTCTAACATATTTTGATATAAAATAAAATACTGTAAAATAATAAATGACTCATGAGGCTTAGAAGCTTTAACAAGTCATCCACACTGGCCTCATGAAACTCAAGTGTGGGACCAGGTAAAGAGCCTACCATCAGCCCTAACCAGTTTGGCTCAGTGGATAGAGCGTCGACCTGTGGACTGAAAGGTCCCAGATTCTAATCCAGTCAAGGGCATGTACCTTGGTTGTGGGCACATCCCCAGTAGGAGGTGTGCAGGAGGCAAATAAGAAAGCAGGAATGTTACGCCTGCATTTCACCTGTATTGGGGAGAGACTAATTCAGACTACCCATGTTGCATGTTATAATCCAGGAGAGGAATGTGGAAGTTTTTATATACTTTGCCCCATAAATTACCGCAGGCTCAATGTTGTACTGCACACAGTGAAAAGTTGTTCATTGAGATAAAGGGGTATTAGAGCAATATAAGTATTCTTAGCATGTATCTGCTCTTAGATAGACAGCTTTAGGCAGTTCTAGTAAACATACTTCATGAAAGGAAGAAGAAAGTCCAAAAATGGACAGCTGCAATTATTGAGGCTGTGAGTCATCACATATAGATCTTCACATACTGATTTCCTCAGTAGGCAATTTTCAGTAGGCAATCTAAAAACCTTAAAGCAGTTTTCAGTATTGAACTTAGCTCTTTGGAAAAGTTTAAGTGGAATGCATCTGCTAAATGAATCTGTACTATTGTAAGTTAAAAGTTTTTAGGAAAATATTGATATTCTATTGACATTCTCTAAACTATGTACAAATGCATTTTATATAGCAGATAATAAGACAAAAGATAGGCTTAAGGAACAAAACTATTTTTACATGAAATATTGTGAGAACAATGTCAGCTCCAGTTCTAAAATTTTCTTTCAGATATGATCCCAAAACAGATATGTGGACTGCGGTGGCATCGATGAGCATCAGCAGAGATGCAGTGGGGGTCTGTTTACTTGGAGATAAATTATATGCTGTTGGAGGGTATGATGGACAAACTTATCTTAATACAGTGGAGGCTTATGATCCCCAAACAAATGAATGGACTCAGGTATGTCATTTCATTTTTCATTATTCCACTTACTCTGTTGTTTTTTAATTTTTTTATTTAATTATAGTTGGTATAGAGTCTTATATGGGTTCTATTAGTTTCAGGTGTACAGTATAGTGACTTGACCTTACAATGTGGTCACCCCACTAATTCTAGTAATCATCTATCACACCATGTAAATTTATCACAATATTATTGACTGTATTCCCTTTTCTTTTTCATCCATCTCCTCACCCCATCCCTTCTGGTAACCAGTCATTCTTTTGCTCTCCGTTTATATGAATCTGTTTTTGTTTTGTTTGTTTGCTTGTTTTGTATTGTTTTTAGATTGTACATATAAGTGAAATCATACAGTATCTGGCTTTCTCTGCCTGATTTATTTCACTTAGTATAATATCCTCTAGATCAGTGGTCGCCAACCTTTCGGACCTCACGGACCACCAGTGATCCGCGAACCACCGGTTGGCGACTGCTGCTCTAAATCCACCTATATTGTCACAAATGGCAAGATTTCATTCTTTTTTATTGCTGTGTAATATTCCAAAGTGTACATATATCCCACATCTTCTTTATCCATTCATCTATCAATAGACACTTAGGTTGCCTTCATACTTGGTTGTTGTAAATAATGCTGTGACGAACATAGGGCTACATCTAACTTTTCAAATTAGTGTTCTCGTTTTCTTTATAATTACCCAGAAGTGGAATTGCTGGGTCATATGATATATCTATTTTTAGTTTTTTGAGGAATCTTCATACTGTTTCCATATGGCCTACATGAGTTTGCAGTCTCACTAACAGTACACAATAATATATTTGATAAAGAGTTGATATCCAAAATATATAAGAAACTCATACAACTCAATAACAAAAAAATAAACAATCCATTGAAAAATGGACTGAGGACATGAAAAGACACTTCTCCAAAGAAGATATACAGATGGCCAACAGACATGAAAAAATGCTCAACATCACTAATCATCAGGAAAATGCAAATCAAAATCACAATGAGAACCACCTTACGCTAGTCAGAATGGCTATTATCAGAAAGTCAGCAAATAACATATGTTGGTGAGGATGTGGAGAAAAGGAAACCCTTGTGCACTTACTCTGTTTTTGTTAAAACAATTCTTTTAGTAAAACAGACCCTCTCAATTTTTTGGAGGCTTATGATCCCGACAAAAGAGTATCAAAATATATAGCCTGAACATGATAAAGTCATCACTTAATTAAATATAAAAAACAAGAGGGACTCATTAATTTTATAACATAATTAAAATCCACAATTACCTTTAAAGTATAAGTTAATACTACTCGGACAGATTATTGTTAGTTGGTATGCCACCCTTTGCCTGCTGGGAATTGGTGAGATGTTCTAGCATTGCCAGAGCTGACAGTACCACAATCAGGCTATGAGAAAGAGAAAGGGAGGGGAGATTGTGGGAAACAAAGAGGGTAGTCAGAAAAATCTGAGCTGCTTACCCGTACATGACCAATAATTTTTAAATACTCAAGCCACTGACATTTGGGAGATCAAATGGCTGGTCATAACCTAATTAGTTAAGATGGTAATCCTAAATTACATTAACAAGTAAGACACTTGATCTGGCAAATTATAGCAAGAGTTCCAAATGTGTCTGTTTCTGGGAGAGCCTCACACTTCCAGGAATGGTCTTTTGAGATCTTTCTTTTCCGTCACCAAGAACAGAATCAGGAATTTTGCGCCCCAATTCAGTATCTGGTACATAAAAGACATTTGTATGTTTAATTGAGCCAAAGCTTTTTTACAAGACGCAGTGATAAGTACTGTTAAGAAAACAAAGCTTAGGAGAATCGACTGTCATAGACCTCAACTACTTAGGGAGGTAAGGTCTGCATGTGTAAGGAGCACCCACCATGCAGAGTGGTGATATGAAGAGTCCTGTGGCATAGGCAGTGAGTAGTTATAGAAAACCAGAGAACAAGGAGAATGGTTGTGAGAGGGCTTCAGTGAGAAAGAAGTTGGATTTAAGCTAAACCTTAATGGATCCAACTCAGAAAGTAGAAAGGGGAAATTGTGTGAGAAAACATGAAAGAAATGTCACCAAACAGAAATATGTAGGCTCTATTCGGGAAGTGTGGCTGGTTGAGAAGAATAGGAGTTCTTATTGGAGAGGAAGGTTGGGGTCAGGATGGAAATCCATGGAGGTCAAGCTAAAGAGTTTGGGCATGAGAAGTTGGTGGAGACTTTTAACCAAGAGAGTGATACAGTAACAAAAAGTTCACCTGGCAGTAGAAGGGGACAAGATAAGGTGGGTTAAGGCAGAAGTGAAGGCTTGAGTTAGAGCTACAGGATTTCATTGGAAATTATGTGATTACTTCCCCTCAACCTTCCACCTTGGCAGAAGTAGTGTGAATGATAACCATGAAACCCAAAATGGGATAAAAGATCTCTTTCTCTGAAACATATTTGATTTAAACCCTTGGGCCAGTTATAAGGAAATCTATTGGCCAGTATTTGAGGCTTGTTATTTCAGATAATTAATGCTTTATGCTGAATCATTCTGTATCAAAATTAATAATCTATGACCACATAGCTATTTTATATGCATGCCACCTCTATCACTATTTCACAGCGCCTAAGTGTGAGCTTATAAACCATAGTATCTGAAAAATAAATGTTTCATTCAGTGTTCCAACAAATGGACGAGAGGACATTTGTACAGGGAATGAAATGAGGTTACAGAATCTTAAGCCATCACCCACCCTACTACCAGCCTTGACCCAAAGCAGGAGGTGCCTGCATTGTATTTAATAAATTCTCTAAGCTAAACTTGCTAGCCGGTTGTCATAACAACATGTACTATTCACAGTGTAGAGATTTAGTGTCTTGGTTCTTTTGAGAAAAACTGCTAATTACAAACAGATGCTTTGATTTTAATGACTTAGAAGTCACTCCTAGAATACTGTAAGTAGATATGGTTTTAAAATAGATTATTTGTTCAAGGAGATAGAACAGTGATCAAAACAACTGATTCAGATGGAGAATAACTGAGAATTTTCTTACAATTGAAGTCTGTTGTGTTCTTAAAATCCACTAATTGATACAAACACTTTATATTAGTTCTTTATATTAGTCACTCTTTCCCAAATGCTAACATTTTATTTTTCTTAGGTCAAATGCATAGATTCTTACTATTTTCAAAGTAGTTCTTTGAAAACTATTCTTTCCACATTTTTGTTTTCACTAGTAATTTTCTAGTGTTTAGGATACATTAAAAAAAAAAGACAGCCCTGGCCGGTTTGGCTCAATGGATAGAGCGTCGGCCTGTGGACTCAAGGGTCCCGGGTTTGATTCCAGTCGGGGGCATGTGCCTTGGTTGCGGGCACATCCCCAGTGGGGAGTGTGCGGGAGGCAGCTGATCGATGTTTCTCTCTCATCGATGTTTCTAACTCTCTATCCCTCTCCCTTCCTCTCTGTAAAGAATCAATAAAATATATATTAAAAAAAAAAAATAAGACAGCCTGGCTGGTGTGGTTTGTTGATTGAGCATCAACCCATGCACCAAGAGGTTGCCAGTTCAATTCCTGGTCAGGATACATGCCCAAGTTGTGGGCTTGATCTCCTGTGATAGGTATGCCAGAGGCAGCCAATCAATGTTTCTCTCTCATTGATGTTTCTATTTGTCCCTTTTCCTTCCTCTCTCTCTCAAATCATTAAAAACAAAAAATAAATTTAAAAATGAAAACATTTTTTTAAAAGGATAATAAGTGAAAAATTTAAGAGCTGTTCCTTATCTATAAACACCTTATATTCCTAGCACTCACACTTCTATCTCACTGTCATAGAGTTCATTCATCAGGTTTGTTCCCACTACTGGGGAGTTGAAAAAGATATTTATTATTTATTTACTCTGCTAAAAATCAGTGGCACGGGTTTAGCCTTTTTCAGCCATGCAGAGAGAAAGCAGTCATTATTTGGGAAGTCACTGTTTTTTTTTTTTCTGGAGTAAGCAGATCCCAGGCATGCAGTGTATTTTGTGTATTCTCTCAGATAATCCTCCGACAGGGCCCCTCTAGATAATACTTGATATTTTCTCCATATTGGTCATAAAGTTGCTTTTAAGTATTCAGCATTTTCTCACAATATCAGCATTTCCTCACACCCATATTGTACACCATTTTATCTAAAACATTGTACTTCATGTAGAACAATTCCTCAGTTATAAAAACACCTTCTCACTATATATGTATATGTGTGTATATATATAATCATTATGTTGTACACCTGCAACTAATATAATGTTATATGTCAATTATATCTCAATTAATAAAAGAAAAATTACCTTTAAAGAGAGGTGAATAATACATAATCATGTGATGTACCCAAGTGATGTGGGATGTCTACAAAAGTTTCACATCAGGAGGAGGTTTTGCGGGGAGGAACCAGGCCAGCGGTAGGCCTGGGGCAGCAGCCTGTTGCCAAGGAGTATGCACTATTTCAGTGTTTCACCAACTAGTCTAGTATTATCAACATTTTTACCTACAAACCCAAAACATATGTCTTTTTGTTTCTTTTCAGGTTGCTCCATTGTGCCTAGGAAGAGCTGGGGCTTGCGTTGTGACTGTAAAATTATAATTTACTGTTTTGGTTTCTAAATGAAAATATCCTCTTTTATGAATTTGGTACATTTATCCTACTATCAATGGATACATTTTTAGGAAATTTGCAATGCCACATTCCTGGGCACAAAGTGCCTGATCTCAAAGTGAAGATATTTTTAAAAAGGGAGGATGAACCAGAATCATATACTTTCATTTCTTAGTAAATCAGAAGTATAGCTGGTAGGTTATGAACATATATTCCTCATACAAAATACAAGAACAAACACACTGCTCCTAAGCACAGCCCAGTGTTAATTGGAAATTTCATTTCTTAATAATGAAACACATTATCCAGATTTCTTTTATTACTGTGCAAATAGACCAACTAAAACTTATAACTTTTTTCTTTATAACTTTATCATACATGAGTTGCAGTATTTTTTATTCATTTCCTTGTTTAACCATAACCACTCTTTTAATGATATACTAAAGAGTATGCTATTTAGTTTAGTGGGGTTTTTTTTTCTTCCAGAAATAGCTGTAATATATGTGCTTTGGTTGTGGATTTTTTTCTAAAATAAAGAAAAACATTAAAAAGTTAAAGTAATAATGACCAAATAAAAACTTGATATGATCGTTGGAATATATTTAAATATTCATCCTATTATATTTAGATTCACCAAGAAGTACATGTTATGATATTCTCAGATTGGAATTGAAACATGGTGTTCTGCATTAAACTTAAGATATGCAAATTTATATAGAGAAAAGAAATGTTATATACCTTATAATGTTCTTTCACCTAACAAGTATTTAATTATATGAATTTGTTTTCTTTTATAAAAGATGTTTTTATCCCTTTGTGTTTCTTTGTAATCAGTTTGGGGGGAAATGGGATATTGAATGTTTGAAAAATAAGTTTAAAATGTTTATTACCCAAAGTTTTGTACATTTGTAAACTCTAATTACATATGTGGATGTTAATACTCCCAGTGAATTGCTTATTGTTTGCAAAAATGCACTGGGCAGTAACATTTTATGATAAATCCTTTAAGGTATAAGTCATTAATTTACATCCTAATATAAACGAGTATAATCTAAATACCCATATTTTAAAATACAGTGTTGTGGTTAATGTGTTTTTGCATTGTATATCAGGTAACCTTTATTTTAGTTGCTTTCTTTAAAAATTAAAACAAACTTTTTTTAGCTAATTTGAATGCTCATGCAATGTTTCCACATTGTTTCTAGAAATCAAGGAACTGAGTACTTCTGTTTCCCCAAACAAAACCTGTAGTTATTTCACTTTGTGACTGCTTAGAAAATAATAGTGATGGTGACAAGTACATTAATATTTCATAAATTTATTATATTATGAATGTGAATTCAATTATTTTCCTGACAAGGAGGATCAGCTGTGGAGTATATTTATATATTTAGAGGAAGGGAGGGAAGAGGAAAAGGTATAAGAAACAAAACAAAATTTTCAAAAGCAGAAACATATCAGTACATTTTTCCTTCTTGTGGAGGCTTAGACCTGTGATTTGAAAGGAAGCACGTGTACATGTACTTGTGATCATTCCTTAGAACACTGTCATCCACTCTCTGGTTCCCTGTGCCCACAGTGGAGCCAGACTCCTTAAAGTAAAGGAACTGATTTCCCTCTCTGAGGACCTTCCTTTCTTTTAGGGAGTCACTAGAACAGTTCCTTTGATTTTCTGTCCCACTAGAGGGCCTCTCTGATGCAGTTTTATAGTCAATAGGACCTGCTCTCCTGGATACTGACAAAGAGAACATTTCTTTTCTAATGACAGAACATTTGCCAAACACTCCTTCTTCCAGTCTAGGGTCTTATAAATCTAGAGGAAAATATGGCTCTTCCTTGTATCCATCATCCAACATTGCTGCCTTGACTTTACTCTTAGTCTCTCCATTGAGATATCTAGTTGTTCTTTATTTTAACCCCAATTAATGACCACCATATGAAAAACAATGTTTGCTAATAATTATTGACGCTCATTATGGACTGGGGACCTGGTTTTTGCATGCTTGAATGCACTGAATCCTCACAGCAACCTTGTGAAGTACGTTCTATTATTCCTTTTACGGAGGAGGAAACAGACTTGGAGAGGTTAACCCCCAGATTATATATAGCAAGTAAGTGGCAGAGCAGGGTTTCAGTGCAGGCAGTCTGGCTCAGGGTCCACACTCTTATCATTCCTGCTTCCAGGTAGAAATAGACAGGTTTCATTTTATGTGGGGAAGCATTCATGTTAGTCAAAAGAATGAAGCTTATGCTTTTCAGAAATAAAGTTTATACCAGTAACACTCTTATCAGAAAATGTTGGTTCCTGAGTATTGGGGAGAGATTTTGCTTAAATATCTTATGGAATTTTGTATACATTTTGCTTTAGAAAAGTAAATCCCAGAAAGCATGACATTTCAAGTTTTACAAATATTAGATAAATTGCATTGTATTTTGGATAACTGAACCATAAATAAATTTATTCATAAAAAATAAGCTTTATTGCCAACAAATTAGATACTCTATATGAAATAGGCAAATTCCTAGAAATGAACAAATTACCAAAACTGAGTCAAGACATAAAGAAAATCTAAGCAGACCTATAACAATTAAAGAGTTTGGATCAATAATCAAAAATCTCCCAACAAAGAAAGTACAGAGCCAGATGGGTTCACTGGTGAATTCTATCAAACATCTAAAGAATTGACACCAATTCTTCTTAAATTCTTCCAAAAAAAAAGAAGAGGAGTTAGCACTATCTAACTCATTCTATAAAACCAGCATTACCTTGCTTCCAAACCAGACAAAGACAGATTATACACCATGACAAACTAAAATTTATTTCAGGAATACAGGGATGGTTCAACACACAAAAATCAATCAGTGTGATATACCACATTAATAGAATGAAGGGAGCAACAAGGACAGTAATATGAAAATAAAGCTCTTTGTTATTTAAAAAAAAAAAGGTTTGTTTTTTTATTTAAAACAGTTTTTTAATAACAAAGCTTTATTTTCATATTACTGTCCTAGTTTTTTTAGCTGTTGCTTCCTTCATTCTATTAATTTGTGGAATATAATGAACAGCATAAACTGATGAACAAAAACAGATTCAGAGACAGAGAACCATCAATCAGACCATCAAACCTCAGAGGGAAGGTAGGGAAAGGTGTGGGGGTAAGAGGGAGAGATCAACCAAAGGACTTGTATGCATGCACATAAGCCTAACCAATGGGCACAGACACCAGGGGGGTGAGGGCATGAGTGGGGGCGGGGGGAGGCAATGGGGGGATAAGGACACATATGTAATACCTTAAACAGTAAAGAAAAAAATAAAATAAATAAAAATTTAAAATAAAGAGGAAAATGGCATCATCTCACTAGATAAGAAAATGCATTTGACAAAATTTAACACACTTTCATGGTAAAAACGCAGCAAACTAGAAAGAGAATGAATTTGCTCAACCTGTTAAAAGGCATTAATGAGTCCTGGCCGGTGTGGCTCAGTTGGTTAGAGCATGGTCCTGTACATACTCTGTACACCAGAAGTCACAGGTTCCATTCCCTGGTCAGGGTATATACCCAAGTTGCAGGTTCAATCCCTGGTCTGGGTGTGTACATGAGCTAACCAACCAATTGACATTTCTCTCTCACATCAGTGTTTCTCCCTCTTCCTTCCTCTCTCTCTAAAATCAATTTTTTAAAAAGGCATTCATGAAAAACCAACACCCAGCAATATACTAAATGGTAAAAGATTGAAAGCTTCTCCTCTACAATCAGAAAAATGCTCACTTTCACCAGTTGGTCAACATTGTACCAGAAGTTTTAGCCAGAGCAATTAGGAAAGAAAAATCAAGGAAACCCCAATTAGAAAGAAAGAAGTAAAACTATCTCCATTGGCAGTTATGATCCTGTATATTAAAAATCATCAAGAATCCACACACAAAAAAAAAACTATCAAAACTAATACAGTAATGCTTTGCAAGATACAAAATCAACACACAAATGTCAGTTGATTTTTATACACTGGCAAAAAAATAATTCTGAGAAGAAAATTTTATTTACAATAGCATCAAAAAGAACAAAATACTTGGGAATAAATTCAACCAAGGAGGTGCAAGGCTTCTACACTGAAAAGTATAAAACATTGCTGAAAAAAATTAAAGAAGACCTAAATAAATGAATGGAAAGACATCTCATGTTTGTGATGTTAAGATGGCAGTACTCCCCAAATTAATCTACAGCAGTGCAATCCCCATCAAAAAACCTAATGGCCACTTTTTTAAAGAAATTGGAAAAGCTGATCCTAAAATTCATATGGAATTTAAGGGACTCAAAAGAGCCAAAACAATCTTGAAAAAGAACGAAATTGGAAGAGTCACATTTCCTGATTTCAAAATTTGTTACAAAGCTACAGTAATCAAAACAGTATGGTGCTGACATAAGGATAAGCACGTAGGCCAATAGCATACAATAGAAACTCCAGAAATACACTATAGTCAATTGATTCTAACAAGGGTACCAAGACCATTCAATGGACAAAGAACAGTCTCTTCAACAAGTGGTGCTGAACAACTAGGAGGAAGAGGCAAAGCAGAATGACCACTAACTGAGTAAGGAGTTCCCTTTTGGGGTGATGAAAATATTCTGAAACTAATTAGTGGTGATGGTTATACAACATGGAGAATATGTTGTATAATGTCACTTATGGTAAACGTCACTTATGGTAAATTTTATGGATATTTTACAATTGTATTAGGTACATTACAAATTGTTATTTAAATGTCATAACAGTAAGCACTATATATATATATATAATTAAAACTGCATTTATAGCCTTCCCAAAGACAATTTTTAAAAATGGGATTTGCAATTAAATAAATTGAAAAGCCTGACAGAAGGTCTCTTTAGATCTTAAATCTAGTCTAAAAAGAGAGTGATAAACACAATGGAAACCGTAAGGGGCAAGTTTGATTTGGAGCTCTTCCCCAAGACCTGGTACACAACACTCCATAAATGTTTGCTGAAAGTCAAGATATATTTTTTTTTATAAACTCTAAACTATTTGGAATTGTTGCCAATATTTCAACTCTTACTCAGGAACAAATATTCAGTAAAATGATAGGTAATTTTACTGTGACTAGATTATTAATTCATATGGAATGTTTTTATTCTATTTCATTTTTTAGTTAGAGTAAAAAAAATTAAATGCCATGAAAAGTCTAAGCCTGCTTTTGGCATTTCATCCTTCTGGATCTCAAATACCTTTATCTTTATAAGAGTGCACCAATATCCCATGAGAGACCCTTATTTGTAAGGCCTAATAAAGTATATCTATTTTTTATCTACTGGGCCTGAACAACACTGACATTTTGTGAATCTCTTAAAGAAATTCAGTATTGCCGAAACCGGTTTGGCTCAGTGGATAGAGCGTCGGCCTGCGGACTGAAGGGTCCCAGGTTCGATTCCGGTCAAGGGCATGTACCTGGGTTGCGGGCATATCCCCGGTGGGAGATGTGCAGGAGGCAGCTGATCGATGTTTCTAACTCTCTATCTCTCTCCCTTCCTCTCTGTAAAAAATCAATAAAATATATTAAAAAAAAAAAAAAAAAAAAGAAATGCAGTATTGCCCTAACCAGTTTGGCTCAGTGGATAGAGCATCGGCCTGCGGACTGAAGGGTCCCAGGTTCGATTCCGGTCAAGGGCATGTACCTTGGTTGCAGGCACATCCCCAGTGGGGAGAGTGCAGGAGGCAGCCAATCGATGTTTCTCTCTCATCGGTGTTTCTAGCTCTTTATCCCTCTCCCCTCCTCTCTCTGTAAAAAATCAATAAAATATATTAAAAAAAAAAAAAAGAAATGCAGTATTGATTGATAGGGATATTAGTATCATGACTAGCCTTGACTGACACCCTATGTTACCCAGCCCTGAGTAGTTATTTCCTTTGAGCTAATGACGTGCATCTAGAACGTGAAGTCAGGGAAGCTTAGGAACCATGTTCAGGGACCTCTGTCTATACCCAGGCTGAAGTTGGGTCCATTTAATGACAATTCTTTGTGGGTAACAAACAATTATATTTAATTGAAGTATTTTAAGATAGCTTTATATTAGAGAGTGAATATTATTTATGTGATGTTTGTGCCTTAAAAGAACTGTAAGTTGGGAAGGCACACATGGCTCAATGACTATTGGGTTATGCTGTAAGTCAGCGGTTCTCAACCTGTGGGTCGCGACCCCTTTGGGGGTCAAACGACCCTTTCACAGGGTTCACCTAAGACCATCAGAAAACACATATATAATTACATATTGTTTTTGTGATTAATCACTATGCTTTAATTATGATCAATTTGTAACAATGAAATTGGGGGGTCACCACAACATGAGGAACTGTATTAAAGGGTCGCGGCATTAGGAAGGTTGAGAACCACTGCTGTAATTGATGGTGTGACAACACTGAGGTTAGAGAAGCTGTCATTTAAAGAGCTGTCTCTGTTAGTGACGAGAATACCTGTGCTGTGTGAGAGCTTCAGAGAAAGAAAATGCTACGTAGTAAGTCTGGCAAAAGCTGACCTACTTATCTAAGTCTGATTCTGTATCAGAGACTCGGGAGCAAAACTGCAGACAAGGACTGGGGAAGTGAGTTAATCCAACTGAGAATTAATTTGCCTCAAACTTTCTGATCAATAAGGCACCGAGCAAAACAGTGTGGAGACTAAAATCTTACATGATAATAGACTATAAAACAAAGATGGGCAAAGAATGTTAGTTCCTTAACGGCACATACTTGGATATATTTTTGTATCTCCTGAAGCAATTAACATTTTATTCACTGTTGCATCTGTAATAGGCTCTCCCTAAACCAGCGAGGGCTATTATTCCCACTTTAGATCTGGGTACACAAATTCAGAGGAAATTGGCTAAAGATTAAAGAACTAGTGAATGCCATGAACTGGGTGTAAACTGGGAGTTTAATTCGCTATTACACCAGGCAGTACTTAAGAGAGTAATATTTCACAATAAATATATAAACACATGAAGCAATGCACAAAAGTAAAATCATTTGAAAAATCCAAATGTGATGCTCAATACTCATATTTAAATGTTAAATATGCAATGGCCATTACCTGCCAGCTTTGTTTAATTATTAGGTTATTGAGAAAAGTTATGTTCCCACGTCTGAAAAGTTTCTCAGCCAATTTCTTGAATACACATTAAATTGACCCTATTATGTAATTTTCATCACAGTTGAGGTAAAAATGAATGTTAAAAAATAAAAAGATAACAGCGCAATTTTATAATACAATAAAAGAAACAATGCGTACAACCTATCAATAGGTTCTAGCATTCCTAAAAGGATGTCCACACTAGCCAAGAAAAGGAAACAAGACCATCCAGATTGGAGAGGAATAAGTGAAACCAGTAAAATTGACCATAGAAAATTCTAAGAAATTCACTAAAAAAAAAAAAAAAAAATCAATGAGTTGAGCAAGTTTTCAGGGTATAAGATCAATATACAAAAATCAATTCCATTTTTTTACACTAGAAATAAACAATCTAAAAGTGAAATTTTAAAAAATTCTATGTATAATATCATCAAAAATAAAATACATTAAGAATAAATTTAACAAAATAAAATTTTTGGACACTGAAAATTACAAAATTGTTTAAAGAAATTAAAAAAAGAAAATCAACGTGAACATAGATCGCATTCATGGATCAGGGAACTTTTTCCCCACAGGCTTAGGGGAAGGCATTCAGTCTATGAAGTACGATGTTAGCGGTATTTATTTTTGCAGATGATCTTCCTCACTTTAAAGAGGTTACTTTCCACTCCTAGTTTAGTTTTATCATGAATGTGTGTTGACTTTTTAAGGGTATGGAATTTTGTCAATTGATCATGTATTTTTTAAAAAACATATTTTCATTTCTTTCAGAGAGGAAGGGAGAGGGAGAGAAACATCAATCATGAGAACCATGTATCGGCTGCCTCCTGCACGCCCCCTACTGGGGGTGGAGCCCGCAACCCAGCACGTGCCCGGACCAGAATGAACTGTGACCTCCTGGTTCATAGGTCGGCGCTCAACCACTGAACCACACCTATGAGCCGGGCAATGTGATCGTGTATTTTTTAAGTCCGGTTTTCTGTGCCACTTAAACTGTTTCATAAGGGCTCATTCTGCCCGCCCACTTTCGCTGGCGCATTTAGTTGGCCCATTAACGCCTTGGAATAAACTACCTCTCCCATCTTATCCTTTCTAGCCCAGAAACATGGGGGCGGGGGGGACACCTAGGCTCGCTCACCCAAGCCCTCTTTACATGGACTGTGTAAGGGTGTCTGCCCCCGGAGCCAATCCCCACCCCCTCCCGCCATTCGCGGTGCCCCAGGCTTCATGTGAGTCGGCGGCCGAAATCTACTCAGGGCTCACAGGGCCCGCCTCCCCCGGGCGAGTCTCCAGATCCCACCCAATCAGCTCCTAACCCGGAAACCGCGGCGCTGAAAGGTCTCGCGACGCTCAACTCCTCCGGGCCCTGCAACCCTGGCGTCACGTGATCCCATCCACGTCTCCCGCTCTCCTCCGCGGAGCACCGCCCTTCAGCTGGTGCTCGCTGATTGGCTACTGCTCGCCTGGTCTCCAGGGTGACGGGAACGCGGTAGTCTTCCTGGAGGAGACCAGGTGCGCCTGCGCAATCGCGTGGCCGCGCCAGTCTGGAGATGAAGGTAAGTTACAAACCCTGGGGGCGGGAAGAGCGGACCTTCCCTCAGCCTGAGGAGCGTGGCTTTGAGAATAGGGACACCCCCTCTTCCGAGTGCGTGGGGTGGGGAAGGGGGCGGGCAGGGAGGGAGAGAATGGGGGCGCAGTTGAAGGAGCGAGGGGAAAGGGAAGAAAATAGAGGAGAAAGCAGAGGGGGAGGCCTCTCATCTCTGGGGGCGCTACCGGAGTTGAAGCGGTGCAGGAGGGGGAGTCTCGGTCCGGCCGGAAATGAGCAACTGGATCAGAAGAGCCCAAACTTCGCTGCGCGGAAGGAACGAGTCGTGGGACTGTGTTTGCAGGGTCGTGATGAAAGGGACTCGTTCGCGTGTCACGAGCTGCCGCATCTCTTGGAGCGAAACCCCTGCCAAGCTGTGCAACTGACCAGAGTGAAGAGCCCCCGAAGGAGTAATCTCTAAGCGTATTGCCTGTGATTTGGTCTTATTGATACATCACCTGGTGGCGAGAATACAGAATTCACGGAGAAATCTGTACACGCAGGTGTAGACGCTCAAGAGCGTCATTCTCTGCAGGCACGGTGTCCAGGCTTGGGCTTCTGGTGACCCCACTCCTGGGTCCCTGGCCGCAGCTCCTGCACCTTTCCGCTTTCCCGCAGTACCCGCCCCACCCCGCCCGATCCGGCAAAGAGATGAAGAGCTCACTCACAAAGTTATTTTATACGTCCGTGTGCTTCCTCGTGACTTTAGTGTGCAAATTGGAATTGACCGGTCATCATAACTCACATTTCTAAAGCTCTTCACAGTTAGGAAGAATCTGAAGGGAGGAGATATTATTCCTGGTTTAAAGTTGAGAATTCTGTTTGAGGCAGTTTAAGCGACTTTAAGCCCTACAGCTAATGTAAAAAGCAGCATTTGAGTTTCGGTTTTCCGGTTGTGAAGTGCGCACCGTTTCCGCTGCACTGTATGCGGAGCATCTGTATAGATCCGTTGAAAAAAAGTATGTACGACCCCATGGAAGTCTACCAATGAAACTAATGAACTCCAGGTTCTCTAGCAACCAGGGAAATGTAGTCACAAAATTGCAAAAGTAGGATGCTTTTATACTCTTTTTTTTTTTTCTTTAAAGATGCCTTCATGCTCCACAAAATTGGATATACCTGTGATTTTTCCCACCTCTGTTTTCAGTTGAGATGGATTTCATCTCTTTAACATACAAAATACCTATTGATAACTGGTTAATTTTGAGCATTGGAAGCATCATCACTGTGACTATTAAGCCACCTATAGTAGTATGCAAACTGCATATGCCTACACATGGGCATCATTGTTTAATCTGTAATTTAACCTAATATTAAAATCTAAATGTTTTCATTCATGTTCTCTGTTCCTAGATGTTCTGATGGGCACTGTTTGATATAAATGTGTGAGCCAATATAATTTAAAAATTTTAATAGCTACATTAAAATATTTTAAAACAGATAAAATTAATTGTAATGATATATTTTATCCAGTAGATCCAAAATATTATTTCAACATGTAATCAGTACAAATATTATCAATGAAATTGTTTGTATTCTTTTTCATAATCTTTAAAATCCAATATGCATTTTATATTTACAGCACATTAAATTTTGTCTACCCACATTTCAACTCCTCAATAAAATTTCAAGTCCACGTGTGGTTTGTGGCTTCCATAACCACAGTTCTAGATTGTCTAAGTGGAAAAAAAAGAATGATTTTTCAACTTATATATTGTCCATTCAATGGCCAAACTAAACACAATGATGAAGTAAATATAACTGATGGGTAAAGGAAGAAAATAATTTTGAACGAAATATATCATTCTTTTAATCTTAAACATCTATAAAACATGAAACATACATTTTTATAAAGTTAATATTCAAAACTTTCCAAAGCAAAGAAGTTTTACAATAAACTCTCCCCTATATGTTTTTTAAATATGTTTTTATTGATTTTGAGAGAGAGGAAAGGAGAGGGATAGAGAGATAGAAACAGCAGTGAGAGAGAAACATTATCGATTGGCTGCCTCCTGCATGCCCCCTACTGGGGATTGAACCCACAACCCTGGGCATGTGCCCTGTTGGGGAATCAAACCCATGACCTCTTAGTTCCTGGGTGGCCACTCAAACTCTGAGCCACACCTGCTGGGCTCCCCTATATATTGAGGTCCATACTTAACCAGATTGTGAGCTTTTTTGTTTTGTTGATTAATCGTTTTGTTTGTTCTACTGTTGACTTCTTTTGGATAAGCTCTAACATAAGCCTTCACCATCCTGAATCCTACTGTTTTCATGATCATATTTTGACATGTCTTCTGACTAACCCTTAATCATGTTTTGTGTGTGTTTTTTCTAGCGTGTTTTCTCGTTGCTAGAAAAGAATTGGCTTGGTGCACCGATACAGTTTACCTGGCAAAAAACATCAGGAAACTACCTTGCAGTAACAGGGTAAGAAATCAGTGAATTTATAAAATCATCCTGACTCCAAATGGTTGTATGCCCACATAACCACCCATCTATTCAGTAGAAGTTATTGTGAGATGTTTATATGGTGGGAAGAGTACTATCTTCATCTCCATTAACATCAGAGTTCATGGAACATTTTCCCCAGTAATAACTTTATAGATTCAAATTATGAAATTATGATGAGAGAACATTGAAAGCACTTTATGGCACCTAAACTTTTATATTCATAGAGAGATAAAGAAAAGAAACATCCAAGTCATATTTTTGTGTTCTAATTGCTTTTAGAGCTGACCATATTGTAAGAATCTTTGATCGCCATGGTCAAAAAAGAAGTGAAATTAACTTATCTGGGTAAGTACAGAGTTGGATCAAACACTTTTTCAAGCTTTGTTGCCTAAAAGATAAAAAGGTATCGTCTTAAAGCCACAAGCAAATAGAATTTTATAAGATATATAACCTCTATCTTCTCTTTTGCTTTCTCCATTTGCAAAGTATTTTTTTAATATCATAAGTAGTTAATGAAATATGTAGATAAATAGCATATGAGTTAGAGTTTAGAAACACCCATATATTCATAGAGAAGCTTAAAGGCAGGATTAGAAATGATTTCATATGTAAGAATTCTTATGTAATTATAAACATGCCTTAGATGTGCCTGTATCACTATAGTATCTCCTGCCTAATAAAAATAGTTACTTTCACATACTTTTTAAAGGACAAATACTTTCTTATATCTATACTGCCAGCAGTCGGACATCCTTAGCGCTGCCACGGAGGCAGGAGAGGCTCCCGCCATTGCCACTGCATTTTCCAGCCGTGGGAGTGCACTGACCACCAAGGGGCAGCTCCTGCATTGAGCTTCTGCCCCCTGGTGGTCAATGCACGTCATTGTGACCAGTCGTTCCACTGTTCGGTCGATTTACATATTAGCCTTTTATTCTACTAGAGGCCCAGTGCACGAAATCCATGCAGAGGTGGGGGGACGTTCCTCAGCCCAGCCTGCACCTTCTCACAATCCAGGACTGCTGGCTCCTAACTGCTCACCTGCCTGCCTGATCGCCCCTAACCACTCATCTGCCTGCCTGATCATCCCTAACCATTCGCCTGCCTTCCTGATCACCCCTAACCACTCTGCCTGCCTTCCTGATCACCCTGTAACCACTCACCTGCCTGCCTGATCACCCCTAACTGCCTCTGTCTCAGCCCCCGCCGCCGTGGCTTCATCTGGAAGGATGTCTGGAAGGTCGTTTGGCTGTCTGGTCTAATTAGCATATTATACTTTTATTATAGATTCAGGAAATAATTCTAGATCACACTAATCACGATTGAAGCATTTTTAATGATTCAGTGTAATCATTACCTGTGTTATTTTTACTGATAGTCTCAGTGGTTATTAAGTGTGTAGTCACTCTCACCTAAATGTTCTTATGCTGCCATGCTTTTATAGTTCACGGCTGCTTTCTGTAGTTGATTGCCACCACCTTTGCAAATCTCGTAACAGCCTTTTCCAATTCCTGCTCTGCCACCACCCACCTGAGGCCACCATTTTGGCATTTCCTGTACCTCTCCATTGTGGCCTCTGGTTTCTATATTCTGGGAAAGAGGTCAAGGTAGTTATTATTATGTCTAAAATACAATAAGGAGGCACTTAGTAAAAAACTTTTGAGTAAATTGTATGATCTTTATTACATAAACTCTGCAACATCTATATTGGTTACACAGTGACTTATTTTTTTACCTCTGAATATTTTTTTTGCTTTATTAATTATAATTGAGCTTGACTCACAAAGGATCTCCAGATAAATAAAATGCCTTTATATTTGTCTTTAATTGATAGATGATTTTAACAGCAATTTGAAAGCTTTCCTCTTTTCATATTCCAAAATCTCTAAAACTACTACAGAACATTTAGGTCCCAGAACATTTTAACAGTTTGAAGAATAACTGACGTAATCCCCAGCTATCTTCAATGTAAATCTGTGCAAGAACAAAGAATATCAAAATGAAAAATTCAGCATCAAGAAAGAAAGGTCCATCCCCAAGGAAGTGTTTAAATTATAATAAACATTGGGAATAATTTTGAATAGTAAGAAACCTGTTAAACAGAGCATTTCCTATTTAGAGCTATTTTGTCATCTCACTTGAATCACTCTTCTCATTCCATTAAGATATAAAATGAAAATAAATTTCTTAACCATCACTTCAGAATTCAGTCTTTCCACTGTTTGCAATACTACATCTACCTGGCCTTCAACTATTTTACATGCAGTTTATCTAAATATGACTTCATTACATATGGAGTACCTTCTTTTTCTCTCTGTAAGTCTAAAGTAACCTTTCAGATGACCACTTGATTCCAGTTGGAATTCATTTGTAGGGTGTGTTTTACCAAAGGGCTGGATTCAAGGAAATCTGTTAACTTATTAGGTATAATTATATTTAATATGGCATATGAAAATGGTATTTAAAACAGAATTAAAATTTTTCCATTCTATCAACAACAAAAAATTTAAGTTAGTCTTATCCAAGCAGTGAATAGTGAGTTGTATTTCTCACTAGAAATTTTATGACCTATTTAAAATAGCTTGAATGGTCTTGTTGTAGACAAAAATCACGAATAGGTGAGTATTTAAATGTCTTTCCTCTACTTTAAAAATATGGACAGTGATGTTTTGCTCTCTTTTTTCAAAGTAATTGTGTTGCTATGGATTGGGATAAAGACGGAGATATCCTAGCAGTGGTTGCTGAGAAATCTAATTGCATTTATCTATGGGATGCCAACACAAATAAAACCAGCCAGTTAGAAAGTGGCATGAGGTAAGGACAAATCTTTGGTTTTTTTAAAACTTCACTTAAAAATATGATTACTTGTAGGTTTGATGCTAACATTACTTACTGCTTTCATTAGAGATGTATCAAGGAGTTATCTATATTATAAAAAGCCAGTTACCGTAACACCGTAACAACCAAATGACTGGTCACTAGGAGGTGCAATGATGGGTCCCGCAGCCTGGTGGGTCTGGGGTCTCTTGCGATTTCGCGCGTTGGGCCTCTAGTTTTTTTATAAAAGAAAAAAGTTCATTTCTCTTTTTTTTTGTTATATGTAGTCCTATTGATTTTGCCCATTAACTAGAATATAATAGTTATGTTGTGAAATATAAATAGCTTCTTAAGTTGTTTCTAATGAAACAGATTAAGAAGTTGAAAGATGAGACTAAAGTGTATTTGGGGAAATGGGATTGGCTGCAGGCATGGCTGGACCTAGGGGTTCTGATGATGCAATCAAGACTCTTTCTTTTTTTAACCCTCACCCAAGGATATGTCTTTATTGGTTTCAGGAGAAAGAGAGAGAGAAAGAGAGAAACATCGATGTAAGAGAGAAACATCGACCGGTTGCCTTCTGTATCAGGAATGGAACCCGCAATCTTTCTGGTTGGTATATGGGATGATGCTCCAACTGAGCTACCCAGCCAGAGCTCAAGACTATCTCTTGGCTCTTCCTTGCTCTATATTTTGTTCAGTCTAAGTCAGACACTGTCCATAGCAACTGGCAGCTATTGGCTTATATCATTCTTTGCAACAAGTTACACCAGAGAAAAGAGCATGTTCCCATTAACTCACCCGTGTCCACTCAGTTTCTCAAAAGGTCTCTGAGTGGAGTTGGCAGGGCCATCGGATTGATACTTCCACTAAATGAAGAATAGGGTGAGGGTGTGGGCAGTTCTCAAGTGGAAAAAATCCTAGGCAGACAGAATAAATTACAAGATGTCTGCTAAAATAGAAACCATTTTCTCATTGGAAAAGAAAAATTTGTCAATATTTACAACTTAACCTTTGCAGTTTTGACCTTGGATAAGTTTCTTAGCCACTCTGTAAGCCTCAATTTCTTCATCTATGTGTAATGGATATAAAAGTCATATATGCCTTGTGGCATCATATGGCCCACAGGTGGGCAGGAAGAGATCGCCCATATACCATAATATAAAGCTACACATTCCCAGTTTATTTTCCAAGGAATAACAACACAAAGAAAGCAAGGTGGCCATGCAGAACAGGACCAAACACAACCTTAGCAGTTCCCCTTGACGCCCTGCAAAGGGATCCACAAGGCATGCATCTTCAGGTGGTACCACCTGCCCATGTAAAGTCTTGCTGGGTCTAAGAACCCTCATTCCTTACTCTGTCCTTTTACATTTGGGTGTACATCTATTGTTGAAAGTATTACAAATACCCTCCCTTCCCTCCCCTCCTTTCCCCCCCCCACCCCCCACCCCCCCCCCCCCCGGCCTCTTCAAACCTGAACACGTTTTAAAAGGACTACTTAGGGGTTATGTCTGTGAATTGCTTAGTAATTTATATCTTAATGTTACAGGGATCAAATGTCTTTCCTTCTTTGGTCAAAAATTGGAAGTTTCCTGGCTGTTGGAACTGTTAAAGGAAATTTGCTTATTTATAATCGTCAGACATCTCGAAAGATTCCTATCATTGGTAGGTTACATTTGGAAACACGGTTAAATATTAGAGATGCTTTACATAAGTGTAAATTTTACTGCCTCTGATTTTCCTGATATTGCAAGGGATGTTTTGTAGTATTAAGACTCCCCTGTCAAACTTCACATATAGCTAAACTAGAAGATCCTTCTTCACTGACCACTAAACGTGTCCCAGGCCACATAGAACAGGTGGCTCTAAGGCAGTGGTTCTCAACCTGTGGGTCACAACCCCTTTGGGGGTCGAACGACCCTTTCAGAGGGGTCGCCTAAGACCATCGGGAAACACATATATAATTACATATTGTTTTTGTGATTAATCACTATGCTTTAATTATGTTCAATTTGTAACCATGAAAATACATCCTGCATATCAGATATTTACATTACGATTCATAACAGTAGCCAAATTACAGTTATGAAGTAGCAATGAAAATAATTTTATGGGCCTAGAGGAAACCAAGATGGCGGCATAGGTTAACGCTGGAGATTGCTGCCTCGAACAACCACTTCAAAAAACAACTAAAAGACGGAATGGACATCATCCAGAACCACAGGAAGGCTGGCTCAGTGGAAATTCTACAACTAGGAGGAAAGAGAATATCATACCCAGACTCAGAGGAGGCGCAGTGCTGATGTGAAATGCTGGGGTGCGGAGTGCACGTGGAGCGGGCTGGAGGCAGGGGGCGCGGTTGTTGTTTTCAATCGGGAGGGAGTTTCAGACTCTGAGCTCCAAATCTGGGCGAGTCTGTAGGGACCCGGACTCAAACAGGAGAGGCGGGACTGTCTGGCTTCGGTTGGAACTCGGGGGCAGCTTTCTCTCCGAGGTTTGCAGCGGTTGCTGGGACTCTGTGAGGCAGAGACCCTGGGGACGGGACTGAGAGCAGCCATAACTGCTCGCTCCGGCCCACCCTGTAGATCCCCGGGGACCCGCCCCACCCAAGCCCTGCGCAGAGCCATTTGCCAGATAGCCTCAGGCAAACACTAGATTAGCACTGCCCTAGAGATCCAGCACAGAAGCTCTCCCACTGCAGACACAGCGGACTCTCATAGCCAGTTAGCCTGGAGGTCAAATCACCCCCGGTATTGCCAACAACAATCAAGGCTTAACTACAACAAGACTGCGCACAAAGACCACTAGGGGGTGCACCAAGAAAGCATAAAAAATGCGGAGACAAAGAAACAGGACGAAACTGTCAATGGAGGATATTGAGTTCAGAACCACACTTTTAAGGTCTCTCAAGAACTGTCTAGAAGCCGCCGATAAATGTAGTGAGATCCTCAAGAAATCTAATGAGACCCTCGATGTTATGATAAAGAACCAACTAGAAATTAAGCATACACGGACTGAAATAATGAATACTATACAGACTCCCAACAGCAGACCAGAGGAGCGCAAGAATCAAGGCAAAGATTTGAAATGCGAAGAAGCAAAAAACACCCAACCAGAAAAGCAAAATGAAAAAAGAATCCGAAAATACGAAGATAGTGTAAGGAGCCTCTGGGACAGCTTCAAGCGTACCAACATCAGAATTATAGGGGTGCCAGAAGATGAGAGAGAGCAAGATATTGAAAACCTATTTGAAGAAATAATGACAGAAAACTTCCCCCACCTGGTGAAAGAAATAGACTTACAGGTCCAGGAAGCACAGAGAACCCCAAACAAAAGGAATCCAAAGAGGACCACACCAAGACACATCATAATTAAAAAGCCAAGGGCAAAAGACAAAGAGAGAATCTTAAAAGCAGCAAGAGATAGAAAGTCAGTTACCTACAAGGGAATACCCATACGACTGTCAGCTGATTTCTCAACAGAAACTTTGCAGGCCAGAAGGGAATGGCAAGAAATATTCAAAGTGATGAATATCAAGAACCTACAACCAAGATTACTTTATCCAGCAAAGTTATCATTCAGAACTGAAGGTCAGATAAAGAGCTTCACAGATAAGGAAAAGCTAAAGGAGTTCATCACCACCAAACCAGTATTATATGAAATGCTGAAAGGTATCCTTTAAGAAGAGGAAGAGGAAGAAAAAGGTAAAGATACAAATTATGAACAACAAACATGCATCTATCAACAAGTGAATCTAAGAATCAAGTGAATAAATAATCTGGTGATCATAATAGAATCAGGGACATAGAAAGGGAATGGACTGACTATTCTTGAGGGGGTAAGGGGTGTGGAAGATGCGGGATGAGACTGGACAAAAATCGTGCACCTATGGATGAGGACAGTGGGTGGGGAGTGAGGGCAGAGGATGGGGCAGGAACTGGGAGGAGGGGAGTTATGGGGGAAAAAAAGAGGAACAAATGTAATAATCTGAACAATAAAGATTTAATTAAAAAAATAAATAAATAAAATAAAATAAAATAAAAAAAAGAAAGAAAATAATTTTATGGTTGGGGGCCACCACAACATGAGGAACTGTATTAAAGGGTCGCGGCATTAGGAAGGCTGAAAACCACTGCTCTAAGGTCAAGGTCAGCCTGTGTCTTTGCGCACCAGCACATTAATGACATGGCTTCCATCTGTCCATTTCTCTCCCACTTTGTACCTCTGGACATGGGTATGAACACATTAGTAGATGCACTAAAACCTTTGGTGACTGCTTGGACCGGGGATAATCCAGATTCCTAATTCTGACCCCTTGTTCTCTGCAAACACCAGTTTAACCCAGGTGTGGACTATGAGTTATATTTGCCTCAGGGTGTATGGCAGTGATGGCGAACCTATGACACGCTTGTCAGAGGTGACACGCAAACTCATTCTTTTTGGTTGATTTTTCTTTGTTAAATGGCATTTAAATATATAAAATAAATATCAAAAATATAAGTCTTTGTTTTACTGTGGTTGCAAATATCAAAATTTCTATATGTGACACGGCACCAGAGTTAAGTTAGGGTTTTTCAAAATGCTGACACGCCGAGCTCAAAAGGTTCGCCATCACAGAAAATGTTGGAGAACACTATTGCCCTTATATACCATTATCTTGATTTATAACTTGGTAATAAACTGTTTTAAAAAAGATTTGTTAGATACAACTGATTTGATGAGGTTTCAAATTCCTTGGGACATTACCTAAGCTTTCAGATTGACATTACAGTTGTTTTTATTTATTTTTTTTTTTTTTGAGAAATCCTTGTGTTTGTATAAAAACCATCTCTTTTCCAGGAAAACATACTAAGAGAATCACATGTGGATGTTGGAGTACAGAAAATCTGCTTGCTTTAGGTGGCGAAGATAAACTTATCACAGTTAGTAATCAGGAAGGTGACACAATAAAACAGGTAATACTGTAATATCTCTTTGGTCTGATATATTCAAGTTCTTACCTAAAATAATGTTTTTCTATCAAATTAATCTATAAAATGTTTAAATCTCTATATGAGATATGCATATAGAACTTCATATTCTTTTAACATCAGAAACTTTTGTTTTTACGTATTAGGACTTTTTTTTAACGTTGTTTAGTATTAGCATGGGAGGTCAGCTCTGTGGTTAGTAGGACAGTGTATTTGTGAAATAACTTTTATAAATGTATACTTATAATTGTTCATAATGAGACCTCAGAGTCCTGCTAAACCTTGTTTTAGTGGATACCATAAGATATTTAGCAATGTGTGTCTTTCAACCCAAGCAAAATAGAATGGACAAAGATGAGAGAAAAAACTTATAGCTTGTTTATGGCTTGTTCAAAATTGGCTGGGCTGAAGGTATAGACTTAGATTGAAAATTTACAGAAAATAAGTTTGAAGAAGTTGAATCCCATATCTGGAAAGTTTTGAAAGTTAGACTGAAGTAAGTAACTCAATCATGTTGGGCAGAACCATAGTATGATTCAAGTGGTTCTGATAATTCTACTTTCAGCTACCTAGAATTGTAGGTACATAGTACAAATACTTGAGCTCCCCATCCTGATATTCATGTTAGACATCATCAGTAGACTCTGGCTTCCCCACTCCTCACTGAATCAAGACATGGCCTTACAATATTTTTCCATAGAACATCCCAGGAAGACACTGCCAGTTAGCTGTTATCCTATATAATAAAAGCCTAATATGCTAAGTGTCTGGTTGTCCAGTTGTCCAGTCAATCAGTCAAAGCATAACATGCTAATGATATGCTAAGGCCACTCAACCACTAGCTATGACATGCACTGACCACCAGGAGGCAGACAGTCAACCGGTCGACCAGTCGCTTGCTGCTGGGGTCCCGCCATTCGGGCCAGCGGGGACTGAGAGAGACGGGCTGGACACGCCCTGGAGCCCTCCTGTGGTCCCTTCCCGGCTGACCAACCTCCTACATCTCTCCCTGGCTCCGATCACGCACCAGTGGGGTCCCTCAGCCTGACCTGCGCCCTCTCGCAATCCAGGACCCCTTAGGGGATGTTGGAGAGCCGGTTTCAGCCCCATCCCACAGGCCAGGCAGAGGAACACCCCTGGTGCACGAATTTGTGCACTGGCTGGGCCTCTAGTTTACATATAACATGATAACTTCCCATTTCTAATTGCTAAGAAGTATGCTTCCAGAATTAGACATACTACTTAAGTTGTCCTGTGGTAAGCAAAACATACATCAAAGGCATTGCTTTATTTGGTATGGTTTCTGAATGGTTTTGACTTTTGACTATTCTGCAGATCACTCTGGGTCTGTGTGGATTTATTTTTATTTATCCTGCTGAGTACTGTCTTGCTTCCTGGACCTGAAGATTGCTGTCTTTCATCAACTCTGGAAGATTCTTAGTCATTATCATTATCTCTCTGAACATTACCTCTTGCCCTTTCTGTTCTGTCCTTCTGGAGTGTCTGTTAGATGTATGTTGGACCTTCTCATATCTCTTAATTTTGCTTTTATAGTTTCTTTTGTCATTTTGTGTAATCTGGATAATACTTCAAATCAGCTTACTTATTATTTCTTCAAATTTGTTTGATCTCTGTCTATCCCATTGAGTTTTTATTTAAATGACTCTATCCTTTTTATTTTTGGAAAGTACTTTGTGGTTCTTGTAAAAATCTGTCGATTTTTTTTAAAGTTTTTTTCTCATACTTAGGAGTCCTTTTATGTCTTTAGTTAATCTTAAAGTATTTATTTTATGATCTCTCTCTCTCTCTCTGATAATTCTATTATTTTTAGATCTGCTTACTCTTGCTCTTAATTGTTTCTTTGTGAATAGTACATCTTTCCTCATTTTGAATTATGAGCTCATATTCTCAGTGATTTTCTGTGGAAAATTTTTGCAGCATTGGAAGAGGCTTCAGATTAGTTTTTTCCATAACACTGCAGAGAGTTTCTAGACCACTCAAGTATAAATTTGAATCTCAGACCAGAACGAGGATAGGAGGTAAAGTCTTTGGTTAGAATAGAACTTTTTCAACTTTTTTTCTAACCGAAAGCACAGCCCAAGTCAAATGCACTTCCTTATTGTCTCCTTGTACCAGCTGCTCTGGTAGCTGCAGCCTCGGTTTCTGCACACGCTTTGGTTTTCAGTTGCTCTTTACTTACGGTCCTTGGGAATTTTCCTTACCTTCTTTCAGGCTTCTCTATACATTTAATGAGATAGCTATTTTTATCTAGGATTTGTAGATGTTTGTAGCAGTGGGAATTTAAGGTTATCAGTCCAACATATAACAGAAATTAAAGCAAGGAACCTGTTTTATTATAATTCAGAGTGACTTTGAGTGTTGGGTTCATTTCTAGTGATAATATTTTCATCCCTGCAGTCACCATTAAAATCAGAGCCTGGCAACATGCAGTTTTCCACAACGAGGAACGATGACCGAACTTCTACTGCTGAAACCTTAGTAAGAATTTTAAATCAAATGCATGCCCAAATTTTGCTAGTAATTTTGTAGAATATACTCTCTCCTTTTCTAGGATGGCTCAGAACCTATCATGATAAATAAATTATGGTCTGTCACATATGAAACCAATGGTAGGCCCCGGTTTCCCAGACCTAAAAGTTGTTTTTCTGCTGCTGACCACCTCACATTACAGCAAATGAAGCCATCTTCCTATTACAGTTGGTATGGTAACAAAAAAAAAGTGGGGGTACTTTTATAAATTGATGTATTGATTTCTGTATGATTTTTTATTTTTACTACCAGATGTGACCAGAGCTCTGGAAATTGTAGTTGCTTTTTTTTAATATCTTAGAGATTTATTTTCCTGTAACATGTTTTTAAAATAAATCTTTATTGACCAGGACTGGGGCGGGGGGGAGAGAAGCAGGGGGTGGGTGCGTTCCTCCATTCCTACCTGTGGCGTCATGGAGACCTGGGCAACCACACTCACACCCAAGAAATAAATAAATAAATAATAAAATAAAATAAATCTTTATTGTTCAGATTATTACAGTTGTTCCCCTTTTTTCCCCTAATAGCTCCCCTCCACCCAGTTCCCACCCCACCCTCTGTCCTTACCCCCCTACTGTCCTCATCCATAGGTGTATGCTTTTTATCGCTGGGTCAAAGGTCATACACATGGAAAATGTAGCTGTTTCCATCCGCAACGTGTCCCTGTGCTCGGAAAGGTCTCTCACGACCTGTTCACGCTCTACTCAGAAAGGGTGTGGAGCCACGTAATGGCTTTTTAAAATACAGTGGGGCCTTGACTTACGACTGTCCCGACTAACGAGTTTTTCGAGATACGAGCCGTCTCTGAGTTGCGAGCTAAAATTCGGGTTACAAGCCAGCTTCAGATACCCCACCGCTAGTTGGCGCAGCAACGTCACAGTGAACGCCACAACATCAGCCCAGCATCACGTGTCTCACTCGTTCACTTTAAGATTTGACAAACAAGTATTTTGAGTTACGAGCTCCATCACTGAACAAATTAAACTCTTAAGTCAAGGCCCCACTGTAATGTATCCTCTTATGTTTAAAATGCGGATTTCGCTACCAAAACTGAGAAGAGAGCAACACTACAGCTGCTCTCGCCCCTCTCGCCCTTCGGGTGATAGTTGTGCGTGGGTCTGCGAGCTGGTTCGCGGGCCGTTGACGAAGCCATCTGTGCGGCTTGCGTGGTTCCGCCGGCTTCCCAGGAGCCATCGCAGCCTCGCAGGGGCTGTCGTAGCCTCACACAGCCTCTCACACAGCCTCACAAGGGCTGTCGCAGCCTTCCTGTAACATTTTAATATCCTGAAATCTAGACAGTTTTTACAATCAATATGTCTATATTTAAATGAAGTAATGTTTCCATTTCTTTAAAAGCTATTATTAAATTGGTAGTGACTTATAATTGATTACATTGTAGAATCAAAAAAATATATAAAAATGTGTCTCTCATTTTATATATATACATATATATATGTAAAGATGTTAATCACCCTTAATGAGCCCAATTAAATAATATACTCTTTACCTGCCCAACACAATTACACCCTCCACTGAGAATGGCAGTTAAGTATGGACTTCTGTAACAGAGGGACACTAGTCTAGCCACATTGACCAGTGACCTACAGGCGATGGAAAGAGTGATGGTAGCAAAAGCCAATCTAGAATATTCACATGGGTGTGGACCTATCATTCCAGATGACTCAAAATAAGAATGACATTTTATGATGGAAGATTCTATATTCCAAATATGAATTCCATTTCAATGGAACTATATCAGACTTACACTCCTGTATTGCATGATATCCTAATGAGAGGTATAGAGAATCTTAAAAATTACTCTAACTAGCTATTTATTATACTTCAAAGGGTATATTAGATATGTATAAAGCCAAGGATTCTTCCTGGACTGTATATTAATAAAATTTATTTTTTTAGTTACATTGTTCACTTACTAATTACAGTATTTAACACATCTATATTTGTCTTGTTTTCATAAATTATGTTCATCTGTTTGAATTTGCTTATTGGTCTTTTCATGAAGTACTGAGTAATTCATTTCACAATCTCTTAATCTTCTCTGGCAGATAAGTGTGGTGCTTGGCAAGAGATCTTTGTTTCTTTTTAATTTGAATCAACCATATAACTCAATTGATCTGGAATTTAAGCAGAGCTATGGCAACATTGTCTGCTATAGTTGGTATGTACAGAAAGTTCATCATAGAAATTTATGTTTTTCTTTATTGTATTTAAATTCTGGTTATATAAATTTCACTTCTTTTTTTCTTTTTTAAATATATTTTATTGATTTTTTACAGAGAGGGAGGGAGAGGGATAGAGAGTTAGAGGGATAGAGAGTTAGAAACATCTATCAGCTGCCTCCTGCACATCCCCTACTGGGGATGTGTCCGCAACTAAGGTACATGCCCTTGACCGGAATCGAACCTGGGACCTTTCAGTCCGCAGGCCGATGCTCTATCCACTGAGCCAAACCGGTTATGGCTTAATATAACGTTTTCTAGATTATAGACTATGATTTAGTATGTGAAACTACCTAGCATATATTATCTGGCACATAGGCCTTTGATAAATTATATTCTCTAATTCCTTTGTTTTAAGGTACTTGTTTTTGCATTGTATTTTCAATGATAGTTAATCTCCCTTTTTATTGATTTATTGCCTTTGTTGCTATAGGTATGGTGATGGCTACATCATGATTGGTTTTTCATATGGAATTTTTGCGGTCATTTCCACTCATGTTCAAGAGATTGGTCTAGAGATATTTCAAGCTTATGATTATAAAGATAATCTAACCAGTATTGCAATATCACAGACCCTTAACAAAGCTGCTACATGTGGTGATAACTGGTAAGTTATATTTACAAGTTCCCAGGAAAGCTTATATAGGAAATATTCAAGAGACTCAGCAAGACTTTGGTAGCCAAAATGAATCTGTCAACCATACTATTTTTCACTCTTAGGACATGTTTGCAATGGAAATTTCTAAGACTCCTTTACCTCTATCTTTAACACTCACAGCAAAACCTAAAATGCTAAATATATACTAAATATAAAACCTAACATGGAGTATGCTTGAAAATCAGTCTTAAAAATAAAATAGGAAGTTCTAGGTAACATGGAATAAGCTCCACCCCATCTCTGTCACTGAATACGGCTATAAAACCTCAACAGAATGCAGAGAACAGCTATTTAAGGACTCTGAAAGTAAATAGTAGCAGGCAGATTGACGAAGAATACCAGAATTTGAAGTACAGCTGAACCAGTGATGAGTCTCCCATTTGTCTCCCAGTCTCTGGATTCAAGGCAGCCTGAAACTCATAAGTAGGCACAGAGCATAGACAGAGGAGCTCTGAGAGAAGCTCTCTCTAGTGCTGGCTCAAGTTGCAGGAAAGAGAACTCCTAACACTCCGAGAGAGGTGGGGAAATCCCCCAGTTTTCTTTCTTGTTCTTTGTTTTCTCATGCCCAGCAATCAAGCAATCTCACCATGGCAGTGGCAGCAACTGAGAGGGTAACCTTCCTCTCCAATTGGGGGAGCTATGGTGCCAAGAAGGTGGGGCAAACCCATGTTGCTTAATTTTCTTTCTGTCCTCCCCTTGCTTGGCCACAGGTGCAGGTGCAGTTGTGGGAAATACAAGGCAGAATATGGTAACTAGAGCCCCAGCTTCCAGCTGGAGGACCAAAAAGGGGAGCCTTCATGAAGCTGGAAAAATACCAGGTAGATCCCGGAGAGGGAGGAGTTCTGGAAAATAACCCTATAAAGTTATTTATGAACTCCCAGATTTACCCTGAGCAGTGTATATGTATCTCACCCTAAATATACCAAAGACTCTGAGAACTGAACTAAGGGATAGATCATAGCCCAAGTCCTATAGTGGCCCCTGAATGGACCATATAGGGACATATCCAAATACCACGGCAAAGGCTTTGAAAATGGAACTGACATTGAAACCATAGCCCAGAAGGCTCATTTAAACTTGGGGCCTTAACCCATTTGGGTTGATTGCCTGCTTTAAAAAAAAAGGCGGGGGTGGGGGGGGGGTGGTTAACCCTCTCCATGGGATTTAAACAATCATAGAATCTCATAACATAATATTCAAAATGTCCAGAATATAACCCACAATTACTTGACATAATGAAGAATCAGGAAAATTTCAACTCACTTGTGAAAAGGCAATCCAAAGAAGCCAGGGCCAAGAGGATGAAGATAACAGTTGTTATAAAAATGTCTTAAGAGGTAAGGGCTAGCATTTGCAAAACAAATGGGAACAGTTTCAGAAAAGAAATAGAACCTATAAAGAAGACCCAGCCCTGACCGGTTTGGAGAGAGCGTCGGCCTGTGGACTGAAGGGTCTCCGGTTTGATTCCGGTCAAGGGCATGTACCTTGGTTGCAGGCGCATCCCCAGTTAGGGGTGTGCAGGAGGCAGCTGACTGATGTTTCTCTCTCATCCATGTTTCTAACTCTCTAACCCTCTCCCTTTCTCTCTGTAAAAAATCAATAAAATATTTTTAAAAAAAGAAGACCCAAATGCAAAGTTAAGAACTGAAAGATATAATTAATGCAGTGTACTTAAAAGGAGATGGAAATCACAGAGTAAAGAGTCAGTGAACTCGAGGATAGACCAATAGAAATATCTAATCTCAACACAGAGGAAAAATAGGTTGGAAAAAATGAACCAAGCTCAGAGACCTGTGAAATAGTACCAAAAGGTCTAACATTTGTGCCATAAAAGTCTTAGAAATAATGTCTGGAAATTTCTCTATTTCGCAAAAGACATAAACCTATGTATTATAGAAGCTCAGCAAATCCCCAAAAGGATAAATCCAAAGAAATCTAGTCCCAGATACATCATAAACAAACTGCTAAAAACCAAGATGAAGAAAAAAATCTTGAAAGCTGCCAGTGAACAACATTTTGAATGACGGTGGATTTTTCATCATAAACCATAGATGACAGAAGGAAGCATCACAACATTATTAAAGTGCTGAAAGAAAAGAACTATCAACTGAAATTCTATATCCAGCGAAAATATCCATCAGCAGGAAAGGAGAAATAAAAACATTCTCAGATGGCCCTAGCTGGTTTGGCTCAGTGGATAGAGCATCAGCCTGAGGACTGGAGGGTCCCAGGCACATGCTCGGGTTGCGAGCTCGATCCCCAGTAGGGCCATGCAGGAGGTGGCCGATCAATGATTCTCTCTCATCATTGATGTTTCTATCTCTTCTCCCTTCCTCTCTCTGAAATCAATAAAAAATATTTTTTTAAAAAAAGAATTGCTTAAGAAGTTCTTCAGGTAGGAGAGAACAGATGACTGAAGGAAATTTGGGACATCAAGAATGAAGGAAGAGCAAGAGAAATAGTAAATAGCTGAGTAGATATAATGGGCTATTTTTAAATTTCGAAATCTTGAATGTATATGTGGTTACAGAAAGCAAGTATTACAATATTGTCTGATCATGTGTTCATTGCATGAAGATGCAATACATATGACAACTACAATATAAAGGGGAAAAGTAAGTTCCTATATGTGGTAAGATTTCTGCATTCTGCTTGAAGTGGTCTAAATGTTGATTATAAATAGACTATAATAAACATGTATAGCTTGTAATTGTTCATGAACAAAAACCATTTAACTTAGAGCTTGTGTTTAAATTTTTTTATTTTTCAGCATTAAAATCCATGGCTTGGCAGAATTAAAAGACATGTATGCTATAATCAACCTGGATGATGAAATTAAAGGTATTAATTCTTTTGAAGCAGATGGACATTTTATCATTCCAGTTATAGTGTATTGTGTTTGTTTTTGTAAGAGGAATACAGTTAGCACCCTTCACTAGAGTTCCCTAAAATAGCCTCCTTATTTTAGTAATTACTTTGAGTCATACTCCTTTACTGGAATGATATAAGTCCACTTTGATCCAAAGATATATAGTGCATTTTATCCCAATTCCAATTGGAAAACCTAAATTATTATACATTTTCCCTTTAAGCCAGTATTGAATGAGTTAGTGCTCGTGTTCATATGTCAATCCACACGTCTAAATAAAGACCTTAAACTTTTAAAGAAAACATTTGGAGATTTTTATGCCTCTGGAAGCTTAAGCGATAATATTTGTTTTTTTGCCTGCAACAGTATATTTGTTTTTTAATAATTCTTTGTTTTATCAATTATTTCAGGGTTGAGTACCTTGTCCTGGACTGATGATGGCCAGTTGCTGGCGTTGTCTACCCAAAGGGGCTCACTCCATGTTTTCCTGACCAAGCTTCCCATACTTGGTGATGCCTGCAGCACAAGGATTGCATATCTCACCTCCCTCCTTGAAGTCACTGTAGCCAACCCTGTTGAAGGAGTATGAAAATGCTCTTATTTTTATTTTATAAATAAAATCAAAGCAGTAATAGCAGCTCATTTACTAGTTACGTTTCTATATTATAGGAGCTACCGATCACAGTTTCTGTGGATGTGGAACCCAACTTTGTAGCAGTAGGACTTTATCATCTGGCTGTGGGAATGAATAATCGAGCTTGGTTTTATGTCCTTGGAGAGAATGGCAAGTCTAAATCCAGTTGTTTTCTTATCTACCATATAGTTTCTGATCTGATTTGAAAAGTATTTGTTATCAAACTCTGGGTCACGTGCCCTACACTTCGAAAGGCCAAAATCAAAATGTCAGTTTGGTGTAAGGAATGATTTATTGATCGAGAAGGTGCCAATCAAGAAGATGGGAGACTTATCAATGCCTCAACTCTATCGTACCTGGTGGACTAGGTTAAAGATTTTTAAGCTGGAGAAGGGAAGTTGGAGAGGGGGAGGGCTAGAGTTAAGGAAAATTCCTTAGATCTTCTGGTCTCTTGATAACGTCTCCAAGTAGATTCTAAGGCACTATCAGAAGGTCACATGCATCAGGGGTGGTCTTGTTTTTTGCAAAGTGAGCTTATAAATTATTGTCCTGTGACCATTACTTTCTGTGAAGCATCATATACATTGACTTGAGATGTTATCTATAGTTTTCCCAAAATGTTGTTTGACCCAGGAACCATGGCAGTCTCCCTGAGTCCCGCAGTCTAAACCCGTGGTCGGCAAACTGCAGCTCATGAGCCACATGCAGCTCTTTGGCCCCTTAAATGTGGCTCTTCCTAAGCCTTAGGAGTACCCTAACTAAGTTAATAACAATGTACCTACCTATATAGTTTAAGTTTAAAAAACTTGGCTCTCAAAAGAAATTTCAATCGTACTGTTGATATTTGGCTCTGTTGACTAATGAGTTTGCCAACCACTGGTCTAAACCTTAAGCATCCTATGACTACAAGGGAACTGATATATTAACATAGCTTTGTTGGTTAATATAGCTTTGTTAAGGGAAAAGCAGAAGATCTAACTTGTGGAGATGAGCAGACGGCCTGGTGTGTGGGGTATAATTACGCATCAAAAGTTTCCTTAAAGCCCTGACCGGTTTGGGTCAGTGGATAGAGCGTTGGCCTGTGGACTGAAGGGTCCCAGGTTCGATTCTGGTCAAGGGCATGTACCTTGGTTGTGGGCACATCCCCAGTATGGGGTGTGCAGGAGGCAGCTGATCAATGTTTCTCTCTCATTGATGTTTCTAACTCTCTATCCCTCTCCCTTCCTGTCTGTAAAAAATAAATAAAATAAAATAAAAAGTTTCCTTAAAGATCAAGTTTTTCTTTTTTCTTTTTCTTCAGACATCTATTTCTTAGTTTGAAAGGTTTTGTGAATCCTCTATAAATTTTGCATAATTTTGGGAAAGGTTTTACTCTTTACCTTTGTAGTGAAGATAGCATGGTATAAGGGATAGAGTATGACCTTTAGAATTAGGCTCTGGATTTAACTTCCCCTTCTGCCTCTTTTGACTAAATGACTGCAAAGTTCTAGACCCCTCTGAGCCTTGAGTTACTCATCTGGAGAATGAGAATTCCTCTCCTTATAAGGGGTCATGTGGAAAATTAAATAAAAAGTGTAACCTAGCTAGTTTGGCTCAGTGGATAGAGCCTCTACCCATGTACTGAACGGTTGAGGGCTTGATTCTGGTCAAGGGCACGTAGGCTCGATCTCCGGCCTTGTCTGGGAGTGCAGGAGGCAACTGGTCATGTCTCTCACATTGATGTTTCTCTCCTTCTCCCTCCCTCCCTCTCTCCCTCCCTCCCTCCCTCCCTCCTTTCCTTCCACTCTCTCTAAAAATCAATGGGAAAAATATCCTCAGATAAGGATTCACAATAAATAAATAAGTGGTATCTACCTTTGCACAATGACTTTCTTAAGTACTCCTTGCTCTGGTAGGTACTTAACAAAAGCTGGTTTCCTCCCTGATTTTATTGTTTGGATAATGACCATTAGCATCTGAAGGGAGCCTTGCTTTCCCCCTCCTTCTTTCCCCACCCTATCCAGTCCCTTCCCTCACTGGAGGTCAGATATCCCTCAGCAATAGAGCAAGCCTGAGAATTATTCTCAGATAGAAGACACCATTAAGCTTATTGTCACTAAGGTTTAATATTTGTTTTGCATGTGGTTTTATTTTCGATTACTCTGTTTCATGGGAACCATTATAGAATTCTGGAAGGCAAATTTATATGGCAACTATTTCCTTTAGCATGGCCAAAATAAAAATTTTAGGCTCAGAATATCCTTGCAAAGGTTAACATTATTTGCAAATCTTTATATAATGTGTTGTTTTAATTGCTACAGGTGTGAAAAAATTGAAAGATGTGGAGTATCTGGGGACAGTGGCCAGTGTTTGCCTTCATTCAGACTACGCTGCTGCTCTTTTTGAAGGCAAAGTCCAGTTACACTTGGTAAGTATAACTTTGAGGTCCTGGAGGCCTGTCAGTTAACTCAGTGTCTTATTAAAAACTTTGGTCAGGAAGCAACCTTGTACAGACTAGCTAGAAGCCAGGTGTGGATAAAGGATTAACAGAAACCTTTGCCCTTCTGCAGGAGATGGTCAGTTAGTTTTCTAGCTCTGGCAAGAAACCCGCCAGTTTATCAACTGTGCTGCTTCCAACAGTGCTTATGGTAAAAATGACCCTGTTGGTAACTGCATGGAGAAACCGTAAATGAACTATAAACGCTGATGGGAATGCCACACATCTGGGCCTCCTGGAGTGCACTGACTCGTACATTTAGGCACGTTGCTTGTGGGGGTCCTTGAAACTAGGCCTCTTGAGTTGTCCAAGAGATGCTGGCCCTGGAATGTGGGGCTTCCAAACTAGGGCATCTGCCACATCTGTTCTTGGCTCTTTGCTTCTGGGAAGCCAGGGCTTAGCCACCAGACAACTTCAGAGCCTGTGTTCCTGCTAAAGAGGGGGGGTCTAATGCTGCCCTGCTCGTAAGCCGTGCTTCCTGCCTGACGCCTTTGAGTAAACTGGCCTATGCAGTCTGCTGAGTCTGAATGTTTAACTGAACCTAAGGAAAAGATCCTCCCCTACGAGCCACTGCTATTCTTTGTTTTAGATAGAAAGTGAACTCTTGGATACTCAAGAAGAGCGTGAGACTCGACTCTTCCCAGCAGTGGATGATAAGTGCCGGATTTTATGTCATGCCTTAACTGGTGACTTCCTCATCTACGGCACAGATGTACGTACTGTCTTCCTTAATATAGAGCACAGGGCAATTTCTAATTTTTACTTTGTAATATAATATACTTATCATATATATGTATATACATATAGGATGTCCCAAAAAATGTATACACACACTTTTTTTTAATGTATTTTTATTGATTTCAGAGAGGAAGGGAGAGGGAGAGATAGAAACATAAATGATGTGAGAGATTCATTGATCAGCTGCCTCCTGCAAGCCCCCTACTGGGGATCGAGCCGCATGTGCCCTTGACCAGAATTGAACCAGGGACCCTTCAGTCCGCAGGCTGACACTATCCACTCAGCCAAACCAGCGAGGGCTATACACACACTTTGAATAATTATAAAGGTAGTGTTTATTAAAATACATTTTATTTTCACAATTGAGTTATCAGCTGTTAAAGTACATACACGTATTTTTGGGACACCCTGTATATATTACATAAAAATATATAACTACTATAATATAGACATAAATAAGTAGATGTAGAGCACAGAGGTGGCATGATTTGCCAGTATTGAGTGCTTTTGTGACTATAAGCAATTTTGACGGCACGGTGGAAAGGGGAAACTATGGAGTGTAGAAAATCTGGATGGAAACATCAGTTCTTTCACTGGCGCTGTTTAACCCCTCCAAGCCTCATTTCCTTATCTATGTACTTTAAGGACTTAACTTAATGACAAATATAAGACACTTCATTCAACTTCAGATTTCCAGTGCGTACATTTAGAAGGCACTTACGAAATATTAAAATTAATGAAGTATTGAGAATCTCACTTCAGTCTTTTGGTCCTTTGAACCACCAATACCCTGTACCTCTAAGCATTACGTTAGCTACATGAACATAAAGCATAGTTACAGTAATAGCATCTAATATTTGTCAAAACGTTTTCAAAGCATTTCATACCTGTTATCTTGTTCAGTCTCTACATTCAGTAAAGTGGTAGAAAGGAGTTGTTTTCCACATGAGAAGAACAATGATTCACTATTTGTATTTTCTCTCATTAAATTGTTTATTAAAAAGAGCAGGTCTTAAAGCATGCTTATTGCCATAGAGAGACTTTATAAGTTGAAAAGAATCAGTCTTTGTGCTAATTTACATCAGTAGGATAGGTCTCATGTATCAGGTGCAGTAGTGAGTGATGTGGTAAATAACATTAAATACAATACGTTTGCATGACACCTAACATTATAAAGCCTGACCTCACTCACCTCATTAACTATATAAAATAAGCAGGGATGTTTTAGAGATGAGGACACTGAAGGTTGAGAGGTCACTACGTTTGTGACAGAGGTGGAACTTGGACAAGCAAGATTTCCTGATGGAAACGTACTCTTTCCACTATGCCACAGGCACTTTGAAGTAAGAACTCAAAATGTAGTCGCCTATCAGTAAGGCAGTATTTATCTGTCTCGGTGGGTTTTTTTTTGAGGTTTTTTTTGTAACTGAAGTGTAATTGACATATAACATTATATTAGTTTCATATGCACAACATAATGATTTGATATTTGTATATATTACAAAATGATCTCCACAGTAAGTCTAGTTAACATCCATCACCATACATAGTTACAAAATTTTGTTTCTTGTGATTCTGAAAGTATTGGGGCTTTTTAGCAGCTTTATTGAAGTATAATTGGTAATAAACTACACAAGTTAAAGTTAAGTTTTGACATATGTATACACCTGTGAAACACTATCAACTCAATCAGTATAATGGACATATTTGTCACCTTTAAAAGTTTTCTCAATCCCTCCTTCCCATCCCTCCCCACTTAGTGCTTTGTCACGATAAATTAATTTGTATTTTCTAGAGCTTTATGTAAATGGAATCACATAGTAGGCACTCCTTCTTGTCTGGCTTTAGTATAATTATTTTGAAATCATCCATTTTGGTGTTTGTGTCAATAGTTCCATCCTTTTTCTTGCTGAGTAATAGTACATAGTCAGCATATATCATAATTCGCTCATCCATGAACCTATGGATGGATATTGATGTTGTTTCCTGTTTGGGGTATTTACAAATAAAGCTGCCATAATTATTTGTGTTCAAGCCTTTGTATGGACATATGCTTTCTTTTATCTTAGCTAAAAACACCTAGAAGTGGAATGGCTACATCATATGGCATGTGTATGTTTAACCTTTTGAGAAATTGACAAACTGTTTTCTAACTTGGTTGTACCATTTTATACTCCCATCATCAGTATATATGTGTTCCAGTTCCTCTCCATCAGGGGTGGGGAACCTTTTTTCTACCAAGATCCATTTGGATATTTATAGCATCATTTGAGGGCAGTACAAAATTATCAACTTAAAAATTAGCCTGCTATATTTGGTCACTTAATGAACTCACCCCTCATGCCTTGGCAGGACCAGACCAAATTATTTCATGGGTCTTACATAACCCGAGGGCTGGAGGTTCCTTACCCCTGCTCTTCATCCTCACAAACACCTGATACTGTCACTCTTTACTTTTAGCCACTCTAATGAGTGTGCAGTGGTACTTCATTGTGATTTTAATTTGCATTTCACTAATGGACTAATGATGTAGAGGCATCTTTTCATATGCTTATTTGCTATCTGTTTCTCTTTAGTGAAGTGTCTGTTCATATTTTTTTATTATTTCTTAATTGGCTTGTTTATTTCTGTATTACTGAGTTTTGAGAATTCTTTATACATTCTATAAAGCCACAAACCCAAATGTAAAACATAAAACTTTAAATTTTCTAGAAGAAAACAGGAGTAAAGCTTTGTAACCTTGGGTTAGGGAAAGATTTTTTAGACATAATACCAAAAGCACAATCTATAAAAGAATAAGTTGATAAATTGGACTTTGTCAAAATTAAAACTAAAACAAAACAGTGTCTTTGAAAGACACTGTTAAGAGAATGAAAAGACAATTTGTTTTATTTTCTTCTGCCTGTACATTGCAAATATTGTAAATATTCTGAGACTCTTTCATCATCAGAAATATGACATTTTTTCTCTTCATATTAGAAGGTATGTTTAACATAAATGCTGAAAGTATTTTATTGACTGGATTTTCTTTTCTTTTTTTCTTTTTTTTTTTTTCTTTTTGGTAGACTGGTGTCATCCAGTATTTCTACATTGAAAACTGGCAATTCGTTAATGATTATCGACATCCTGTCAGTGTGAAAAGGATTTTCCCTGACCCCAATGGGACCACATTAGTTTTCATTGATGAAAAAAGTGATGGATTTGTCTACTGTCCAGTAAGTCTAGAAAAGCTTTGAATGCTTGTTCTTAAAATTATACAACACGTGAAGAAAAGTATTTTTTAAATATATTTTATATATAAAATCATTTTCTCGTAAGCAGAGCCAAGGATTATAGTACTTTGTTATCATGTCTGTGATCCATTTCATGACTGTTCACATCAAGGAATCTTTTTCCATTATTCTGCAATTTTTCATGTCAGTCTCAGAGATATTTTAGGAGAAAAATCATTATTATATTCTGTACCACTTTTAACCTTCTTTACTGTGCAATATTATAGTGTATCAGCATGTACATGACTTTCTCTCCAGATATGCAATAAGCCCCAGAGGGCTGGGACTAGACCCTGTCCTTCCTCCACCTCAGGTGATTTTTCTCTTCCTTTAAGGTCCTGAATACAAAGAAAATGTATTTTTGTATTAGATGATTAAAAACAGACCATTTTCAGTTAACTCATATTTTTGCACATCCTTAACTTTTTTGAAAATAGATTTAGAAAAAAGAAAATGTGTTTTTACATTATTTACTACTAGAGGCCCAGTGCATAAAATTCGTGCACAGGTGGAGTCCCTAGATCTGGCCGGTGATCAGGGCCTACTGGGGCTGTCTCACCCAGTCCCGATCGGGGCCAGGCCAGGCTGGCTGCCAGACGGGGCCTGCTGGCTGCTGGACAAGGCCTGCCAGATGGGGAAAGGGACCGTGGGAGGTTTGCCGGCCAGGGGGAGGGAGGGGGAGAGGTTGGCTGACCAAGGGAAATTGGCTGTGGGAGCGCACTGACCACTAGGGGACAGCTGCCCCCTGGTGGTCAGGGCGCGTCATAGTGACTGGCCAACCAGTCGTTAGGTCATAATGGTCGCTTAGGCTTTTATATATATACTAGAGGCCCGGTGCACAAAAATTTGTGCACTGGCAAGGGGGGGTGTCCCTCACCCCGACCTGTGCCCTCTCACAGTCTGGGACCCCTCGGGGGATAACCACCTGCTGGCTTAGGCCCGCTCCCCTGGTGGTAGATGACAGGCCCGATCCCGCAGTGGGGCGGGCGGTGGAGGTCACTGTCCTGCCCCGCAGCACCGGGCGCCCTGGGTCGCCCAGGGCCGGCCCGATCCCGCCCCCACTCCGCCCCGCCGCTCCGGGTTGCCCATGGCAGGCCCAGATGGCGGAGGGGCGGGCGGCGGATGGCGCTGTCCCGCCCTGCCTGCAGTATGCAAATTTAACCCTACCAGACCACTGTACCGATTTTTCGGTAATTTCCACACAAATGTGGAATATTGGCGCTAGGTGAAAGGTAGATGAAAGGTAGACCTATTTTCTACAATGTCTCCAAGTTCTATCTTATTCTAACCACTTATTTGCATGTAACTAACATTTTTCTATATCATGTTAGTTTTTTCTCTTTAATGCTCAGGAGCCCAGGTATAGGGGACAGTTAGGTTCAGGGCCTCAGGTCTGGTAAGATTAAGGGCCATCTTTGTTGGTTTAATTTGCATACTCTTCTGATCGGCTGATGGGCGTAGTGAATGTACGGTCAATTAGCATCTTTGTCTATTATTAGGTAAGATGTACTTGGAGTTTTCATTTATTTCTTTATATCCAGCTAATGCTTTAATTTGTTCACAGTTTACATAAGCCTACAGCTGCTCTTGGCCCATCTTTAGTAGCTGTTCCCAGGCACCTGGTTTACCTTAGAGAAGACACATTCCAATGAAGACAGCTTTCCCCTCACTGTGCACTTTCCTCTCTCTCTTCCCTTCCTTTCTTTCTTGCTTTCTCTTCCCTCCTTTTTTTCTTTGACAAATATAACAAGTTACCACAGGAGTGACTGGATTATTTATGCAAAATCTCTAATATGCTGGTTCTTACTCAACCCATTTCTCTCCTGGTCACAAACCAATGAGGGAAAATGACATAATTATAAAGATAACCTTGAGTTCCCTCTACGCAATAAGGAAATCCAGTCTGGCAGATTCCGTTTCTGTGACAGGCCTAAGGAAGCGGAGCTGCCTTGCTTCCCGCGTGGGTTCGCCACAGGTGGGAACTGCTGCTGAGGGGACACAGACGGGTCCAGGGACATCGGTGTCCGACAGGAGTTAGTCAGAACTGGGCCTGACTGCAGGGAAAGGGCAAAGAGCAAGACCTGCCTAAACACGTTGCTACATCTTTCTTTTTACACTTTCCCGTTCCTTGGTAATTTCTGTTTGAGGCCAGTATGGCCTCCTTCATAGAGTTGGACTGAGGTATCAGTGAGTTCATCTTTCCATGTTATCAGGCACAGGAGCTAGTTAGCGAGTGTTAGTTAAAGCCCTGCCCTCTTTACCACCCTTCAACCCCTCAAATCCGGAATTCTCTCTCTTATTGCTGCTCATCCCCACTCCCTTTTCCAGCTCTAACCTGCAACTCAGGTATTAAGAAAAAGTAACCTTGCGGGGGAGAGGACAATGCGGGGTGGGGGGAAGGGGACATATGTAATACTTTCAACAATAAAGATTTATTTAAAAAATAAAAAACAACCTTGTCAAACAAAATCCACACAGAGAATGACTCCATGGGCGCATGTGCTCTCCCTCCCCCAACATGTGGGTGGGTGTTTGCTTTTATTCAAATTAAGATTTCTTTGGTAGGCTCGAATTTTAAGTGGATGGACAAGATACCAGAAGGGAGTGTTGTGCCCACAGGAGTAAATTCCTCTTTTAAATAATACCCAATCTTTTTTCTCTGAGTAGGGCCAGCTTGGAAGGGAAGGGCCCTTGAAGGAGGCTTTGGGGCAGAGCCTTCCCGGCCTCTGACCCAGCAGGAGGCTGCACTAAGGCAGTAAGGCCCTTGGACTCTTGACCAGAGTGCTCCGCACTTCATTTGATTTTAACAACACCCCTCTCTGCCCCCCAGCCCCCTCATCATGTGCTGGTATTGCAGCCTAATTTTCCAGTGCTTCAAATAATTTGAGAGAGGCATTGCTCCTGTGATGTTCATACATGCAAATGTTCAGACTACAATTCTTTAAAATTTTTAAACGTACTCACAATTTTCCTTCATATGTATATTTATTCAACCTATTTTTCTTCACTATGTGGATAGTAAGGGACTCACTCATGTTGTACATTAGAATTTAGAGATTACTTTTTCTTACATATGCCCCAATAAAACCTATATCCCCCCCCACACACACACACACACAGACACACACACACTCCCTATATGCCCATGAAGGATGGCTTGTGATCTTCTAGAAAGTTTATAAACACGTTGCCCTTCAGAGAGGCAATCAGGTGTAGTAGCTAGGTGCATGGACTTTAAAGACTGACGGACAGACCTGAATTTACAGTCAGTAATAACCAGTATTTCAGTGCTGAGTACTCTTTACATACATCAGGGATCTATTTCTGTCCTTATCACAGCCCAGAGATAAGCACTCACATTATTGCCACTTTACAGGTGAAGGAACTAAGGCCTAGAGAAGACCAGTCACTTGTCCCAGCTCACACAGCCAGCAAGTGCATTGGTGTGAGCCCAGAGGAGCCCCCCCAGAGCTCCCCTCTGATTGGAGTTCCTGTTCCCCAGTTATCAAGTGAATTCCATTCTGGCACCTATGTTCTAGGTGGTTTATAACAATTAAACGTTTTTAGTACTGTGCCTGCCACATACTAAGCACTCAACAGATGGCTGCCCTTTAAGAAAGCGCTGCCACCTGTCCATTGGACGGTGTGCCCATCCTTACAAACCGCAGGTCAGTGTGCATAGTGGTTAGAAGCATAGACGGGAGCCGCGCTGCTTGGCTTCAAGTCCTGGCTCTTCAACTTATGAGCCATGTGACTCGGTGTAAATTTCTCTGTGCCTCGGTTTCTTCATCTGCAAATGGGTATAATAATAGGATCTGTCTTATGAACTATGAGGTTAGAATTAAATGGAGTTACATACATAAATAATTAGTACAATATCTGGTAAGTAGCACTATCCAATGGAGATGTAATTTTAACCACATATGTAATTTTTAATTTTTAAAGCACGTTTTTAGAAAGGTAGAAAGAAATAGGTGAAGTTAATTTCAGTATTACCATTTTAGTATGTAATCAATATAAAAAATTATTGCTGTTTCACACTCTTAGTTAGATACACATGGGTAACTTCTTGAGATCCCATGTATAGTTCACACTTGCACACATCTTAATTCAGATGAGACACATTTCAGTGCGCAATCGCCACATGTGGTTAGTAAGTGGTGGCTACTGTAGTGGACAGCACAGCTCTATAATATTAGTTTTTATTTGTAAGAATTTTATATTTCATTCTTATTTTTAGAGGAAGACAGATTAGGGAGAAAGCAGGTACTTCTCAGCTCCACATTTAGCATATGTATTAGCCTACCGGCCTCAGTTCACAGGAATAGGTGATTGCTTTTTTTTAAATATATATATATATATATATATATGTTTATTGATTTCAGAGAGGAAAAGAGAGATAGAAACATCATTGATGAGAGAGAATCACTGATTGGCCATCTCCTGCACGCTCCCTACTGGAGATTGAGCCTGCAACCCGGGCATGTGTCCTGACTAGGAATCAAACTGTTACCTACTGGTTCATAGGTTGATGTTCAACCATTAAGCCACACCAGCCGGGCTGGATTGCTTTTTTAATAGGTTATGTTATTATAGCAGTACATTTTATGTTTGTTAGAGTACATTGTAGAGAAGTTTTTGAAGTGAAACAGAGTGGAATTTATCTAAATTTTAAATCATACATGAATCAATTTCTGTTTCCTCCCTAGTTGGAGCATTTCTGTGCCCAGTATTGAAAAATTTCTAAACGCAAGTGTTCATAGTTTAAGTTTCTGTCATCTTGAGCACCTTCAGCTTTTTTGTTCTTAACGTGAAGCTTTATGTCCAGACTTGTAGTTTTGCCCGCAAATTCACCAGATTTTAGATAAAATCCTTGATTTTTCCATGTAGCTATAGTTGGGTTTTTTTTTCAAGCCAGACCTAATATTGGAACAGTTGGTGTGTTGTTGGGTTGAGTGTCGGTCCATAAGCCAAGCCAGCTAAGGCTACAGACAGGCTCCTGCCACTGCAAATGATAAGAATTTATGTATAGACTGGGGGCAAAACTTTAAATCCTATTTTGTAGGTAAATGATGCTACGTATGAGATTCCAGATTTTTCACCAACCATTAAAGGTGTGCTTTGGGAAAACTGGCCATTGGATAAAGGTGTTTTTATTGCTTATGATGATGATAAGGCCTACACCTATGTCTTTCACAGGAACACTATACAAGGTACTTAATCACCTTTTTGTATATTTGTTGATAAGTCAATTTCCATTGCAATGAAATGAAAACATTCCTTTCTGATGTTTGTGCTGAGTATTACCTTTCAGCATTCAGATGTCTGTTTTATAATGTAGGATCCAAGGTCATTTTGGCTGATGGCACCAAAATTCCCTTCTCTCATAAACCTTTGCTGTTGTATAACGGAGAGCTGACCTGCCAGACACAGAGTGGACAAATCAACAATGTCTACCTGGACACTCACAGCTTCCTCAACAATTTAAAAGACGTGGGGCCTGATGAGCTGAGGCAGATGCTGACACAGACCTTAGTGCTGAAAAGGTAGGGTTTCAAATACTTCTCCACGGAGCTCGCTTGCTTTGGGGATTGTAAAGGAGATGATAGCATTTACCTCGCTTCCTTCACAGGATTATCGTGCGGCTCAGGTAAGGTCACAGATATGAGCATGTGTAGAATTCTAAAGGAAGTCACGGTGAAATATCGGTGCTTTAGTCCCTTCGGAACAAAAACGTTTCTAATCACCAAAATAGTGCAGTTATTATTATTTCAACATCATCTTAATTTCGTCCCAATGAAGTTTGGTTTGGCCTTGCCTGAGATTTCCTCTTACAGCTTAGGGCCACTGTGAGTTCCTCTGTGGTTCTAATGCTTCCCACCATCTCTTGCTGCTATTGTACGTAGTAACTCCTTAGTCCTCACTGTTCAGTGGTGGAACCCCTCACGTAGTCCAGGAAGCCTTCCCTGAAGCCCCCTGCCTCCCACAAAAACAAAACAAAACACTTTCTAGTGTGTTGCCTCGGAGCCAGGGTACATACAATATACATAGTGGTTTAGAGCACTTTCCCATTCACCACTGTGTGACTAGGGCTAGTGTGTTAAGGCCAAGAATCCTCACTTTCTCATCTATAAAGGAGAAGTAATAATAATACAGAGTGGATAGGGTTGTCAGAGGAACCCAGTGAGAGAATTCATACAGAGTACGTAGCACAAAGACCCCCATACTGTAAGCACTCGATTACTTCCATTGTACTCTGTCATACTCATCTGTCTTCCACCTTTCCCACTTATGACACCTGAAGGACAATGACTGGGTTTGATCTTTGTATCTTGGTTCCAAGCACAGTTCCTGGCGTATAATAGGTGCTCAGTAAATGTGTGTGAGACAGGAAAATGCAGAGGCAAATAGATGGGTAGATGTAATATATTCATTAATGTAAAGGTCCCACAAAACATTTAATTGGCATTTATGGTCATGTTTTAAACCAGAAGTCAGCCAACTCTTTCTGTTACGGACCAGATGGTATGTATTTCACGTGTTAAGGGGCCATAGGGTCTTTGCCTCTGCTCAATTCGGCTGTTGTAGGACGAGAGCAGCTGAGACAATCCATAATGCATGGCTGATGTAGCTGCATTCCACTCAAACTTTACTTTTTTAAAAAAAATACATATTTTTATTGATTTCAGAGAGGAAGGGAGAGGGAGACAGAGGTAGAATGATGAGAGAGAATCATTGATCAGCTGCCTCATGCGGCCCACAACCTGGGCATGTGCCCTGGCCGGGAATCAAACCCTGACCTCCTGGTTCATAGGTTGACGCTCAAACTTTACTTTCAAAACCAGGCAGTGGACTGGACAGGAATAGAGTGCTAATTTTATTAGACTTATGTGAGAACAAAACTAATTTTCATCTCTGCATGAAGTAAACCAAAAATAAATAGAATTAATCGTTAATGGGGGAAGGTGGTTACCCAGAGTAAATTTAGATTAATAAAAGAAATTTAAGAAAAGTCGTCTGTACAAAAAGGGAAGAAAAGTTTATGTAATTTTTCATAACTTGTAAATAATGATTACAGACTAAGAAGTTTTTACAAAACTTACCTAGGGCATGACATGAAAGAATGTACAATCTGGCAGTTGCCTGGTAGGGAGCAAAAAGAGCCTCCTGACTCAGCTTCTACTCAAACCCTAGGTTCTCTGATGCTTGGGAACTGTGCACCATTCTGAATGATCACGACGCCTGGAATGAGTTGGGCAGGGAGTGCCTCCATCACATGGATGTGGAGTTCGCAATCCGTGTCTACCGGGCTGTCGGAAACGTCGGCATGGTGATGTCCTTGGAACAAATAAAGGTAAACAGCATCTTATGAGGATTATCAGGTTAGGATTTAAATGGTATTTGTTCATACATTTTACATTCTATGGTTAATCCTGCCTAACTCACCAACAAGTTAATTGCTAGAACATTACCATTTCTTACTGAGCAAAGCTTTTCCTTTTTTTTCTTTTAGTGAAACCTTATGGCCCGTCAGGGCACATACAAGTATCAGGCAAGGAATGCATAAATAAGGGAACAACAAATCGATGTCTCTCTTCTCCCTCCCCCTCTCTCTCTCAAATCAGTAAAAACAAAACAAAAACACAAAATTTGTATTCTCATTAAAGCTGCTTTTATTTTCAGGGGATCGAGGACAACAACCTTTTGGCAGGGCATCTTGCCATGTTTACTAATGATTTCAACCTGGCTCAGGACCTGTACCTCGCGTCCAGCTGCCCCGTTGCTGCCCTGGAGGTATGGCAGCAAATCAGGGGGGAGGGGGGAGGGGGAAGGCCACGTAAAGGGGGATCTCACCTTGGACATGGCTAACAGTCCTCGGCACCGGGCACCACAGGCCTTGCCCCTCTAGAATTCAGACTCAGCTTTAAGGACCCCTGAGTACTCATTATCTTCAAAAATACTTTCATTCTGCATTCTGCGGAGCCATAAAAGGCATGGCATGGTAACATTACCAAATAATTTCCATCTAAATGCACCCAAAGAGAACAGACTTTATAACTTACAAAGGCACATGCAAATAAAAACAGCCACCATGTATTGAGTGTTCACACGTGCCAGGTATGTTCCTAAGACATACTGTTTTTCATTTAACCCGCACAGCAATCCTGTGAGATAGTACTGTTACAGGCTCTGTTGTCCAAATGGGAAAACTGGGACGCATTTATCTTTTATTTCTTGTATGGAATTCTCCTGTGCGTTAAAAGGTGGGCTAAGGAGCCCTGGGTGGTGTGTTCAGTGGTTAGAACATCAGCCGGCACACCAAAGGGTAGCAGGTTCGATCCCTGGCCCTGGCACATGTGGGAGGCAACCGATCGATGTGTCTCTCACATTGATGTTTCTCTCACTCCCTCCCCACCCTCCCTTCCACTCTGTCCAAAAATCAATGGGAAAAACATCCTCAGGTGAAGATTAACCAAATAAAAGAAAAGGTGGGCTAAGGACTAGTGTACCATCACTAGTTTCCCAGAGATGAGCATTGCAGCGGAAGGACTAGAACAGAGTAAACTACCTAGTTCAACACAAGGAGGAAGAGAGAAGTGGCCATAGGGAACAGGGATTAAGAATGTGGACTTTAGCCCTAACCGGTTTGGCTCAGTGGATAGAGCGTCGGCCTGCGGACTGAAGGGTCCCGGGTTCGATTCCAGTCGGGGGCATGTGCCTGGGTTGCGGGCACATCCCCAGTGGGGGATGTGCAGGAGGTGGTTGATCGATGTTTCTCTCTCATCGATGTTTCTGACTCTCTATCTCTCTCCCTTCCTCTCTGTAAAAAATCAATAAAATATATATTTAAAATAAAAAATAAAAAAAATGTGGACTTTAGCCCTAACCGGTTTGGCTCAGTGGATAGAGCGTTGGCCTGCGGACTGAAGGGTCCCAGGTTGGATTCCAGTCAAGGGCATGTACCTTGGTTGTAGGCACATCCCCAGTAGGGGGTGTGCAGGAGGCAGCTGATCGATGTTTCTCTCTCATCAATGTTTCTAACTCTATCCCTCTCCCTTCCTCTCTGTAAAAAATCAATAAAATATATATTTTTAAAAAAAGAATGTGGACTTGAGCCTGGCCAGTGTGGCTCAGCAGTTGAGCATCAACCTATGAACCAGGAGGACACGATTCCATTCCCAGTCAGGGCACATGCTCAGGTTGTGGGCTCAATTCCCGGTAGTGGGCATGTAGGAGGCAGCCAATCAATGATTCTCTCTCATCGTCGATGTTTCTATCTCTCTCTCCCTCTCCCTTCCTCTCTGAAAGGAATAAAAATATATTTTAAAAGAAAAAAAGAATTGGACTTTAGAGTCAGACATGTCTGGGCTTAAATCCCAGCTCTGTGCAACCCTGGACAAGTTATTTCATCTTTCCGTGCCCTGGATTTCATCTCTTTAACGTAGGGATAACAGTATCTAGCCCACTTGGTTATTGTAAAGATTTAAAAATGAGATTAGATCTCTTGGAACTGTGCCTGATCGATAGAAAAGACAAAAGTGGTAGCTGCTGTCATTACTGTCAATCACCTCAAATCAGCTTGTCCACAGCTACAGAGAGGAGGTATTTTGAAAACATTTGCTGCTAATTTCACAGCTTAACCCTTTTTCAAATTGTTCTGTAGCAAATTTTCATTTTTAAATTTTAAATGAACCAAGTAAATTTTGTTTTAAGAAAATATTTAGATAATTTTATAATATTATTTGAGATAATTGGGACACCCTGAGAAATTTTCAGAACTTGGATAGGTACGCACTGAAGTAGGAGACTGGTTGCTAGAAGTGAGGGCAAAGACGTCACCTTAGCTCTTCCACGTTTAGCTATGGACGCATGTCATGTGCTAACGATCTGTAAATCGTTGGAGGTGATTGATGGCTTCCCCGTGGAGAGGGGAGATTGCACCCTGCCGTTCACTTCACCTCACTTCGGAACCGTGCCTGATCAATAGAAAGGACAAACGTGGTTGACAGGTTAGCCAGGGAAAGGAAGTGAGAGGCAAAGCCCTCCTGCCCAGCTCGGCCACGTGCTGACAGCCCGACTCTGTACAGAGAGGAGGTGTTTCGAAGCAGCTAGCCTCTTTTCCTTACGGACGATTAATTGCAAAAGGCCTCGTTGTGATAAGCAAATAAGCTAATGTCCTAGAGCATTACCTGTCAGAAAATAACTTGGGAAATGTGAGCTCTTATTAATTCTTTACAAAATGTGAATAAAGTGAGGAATGAACTCTAAAAGATTCTTGGTTAGTTATATTTGGGACTGTATACCAGACACAAATAAAAGACCTCAGGAGCCAGGGAGGAAGACAGATTCACATTCTATTTATGTTTGCTGTTATTCGTGTTGTGATACAGCTTTAGAGTTTCTCAGAAAATAACCTCAACTCCTGGAGTAAAGTACTTCTCAACTTTTTAAGAAGGAAAATGAATAATTTAATTGGTTGGTTGGATTAATTTTTATTAGTTTTGAGTACTAAAGAATAAGATTTTGTTGGGTAGAATTGAGTGTTTTGTTTTTAATTTTTATTGATTTCAGAGAGGAAGGGAGAAGGAGAGAGATAGAAACATCAATGATGAGAGAGAATCACCCAATCGCTGCCTCCTAGACACCCGCCAACTGGGGATCAAATCTACAACCTGGGCATGTGCCCTTGACCAGAATCGAACCCGGGACCCTTCAGTCCACAGGCTGACACTCTATCCTCTGAGCTAAACCGGCTAGAGCTGTTTTGGCTTTTTATTACTTAAAGTGTCATTTATTTATTTTTTATTGTGATGAAAAACATATAACATTCAATTTTCTATTTTTTTTTTCAATTACAGTTCACATTCAGTATTATTCTGTATTAGTTTCAGGTGTATGTGCTGGTAATGCTTATATGTATGCATACAAGTCCTTTGGTTGATCTCTTACCCCCACCCCCCACCTCCGCCTTCCGTCTGAGGTTTGACAGTTCAATGCTTCTCTGTCTCTGGGTCTCTTTTTGTTCATCAGTTTATGTTGTTCGCTCTATAAAATTGCATTTTGGAGGGCCACAAGCCTTTGTAATCATAGCTAAGATGTTTTTGCTCCCCCAAATCAATTTTTACCCCCGTGGGAGCTCTGTCACCTCCACTGAGGAAATATACTATAGTAACGTGTTATCTTTGCAAAGATCAAGTTTCATTTTTAAGCAGAGTTTTGTAATCACTTTATTAAAACTAGCACTATATGGTGACTGTGCAAAATAACTTGCTCATTTGCCCCTAATAGATGAGAAGGGATTTGCAGCACTGGGACAGCGCTCTACAGCTGGCCAAGCGTTTAGCCCCGGACCAAATACCACTTATCTCCAAAGAATATGCTATTCAGCTTGAATTCACGTAAGTCCTCATCTTTATATGATTCAGTTGGTACCTAATTGCTGAATTACTGACTACTGACTATGGAAATAATTACTGAGTATCTTAAGTTCTAAACTGCCATTCTTATAAGGCCCTCCGTTGATTTAATAATTTCTTTTTCAGGGGAAAAGAGATTACTGTAATTATACAAACAAAATAAATTTTTTCTAACTTATGTTGTCTTATCCATGCATTTATCCACTTTCATTTTTAGCATCAAGTGTGGGTCTTAGATAAGCCTTTTCTACATTTAGAGCCTAAACATTGTTTTGAATCACATTTGACCATCAGGGTGACATACTGCTTTTGAGGACCTAAGCTCATGATCTTGACTTCTTTGTACACTTTGAGGATTTATAGTGTAATTTCAAGGCAGAGTGAAAAATACCAGGTATTGGTCTACAACTTCTATTTGCTTTATTTTGTAGTTTTTCTTTTTTAAATTGAATTGCATATGGACAAAAATTCAACAGTTAATGTTGAAGATGAGGCTAGAAGCTCTCACGGGCTGATATTCAGTGCCTGAGTGATGCATGGACAGGTTTCACAAATCTTTCCTTCCTTTGGAAATGCCATCTTCTGTTCTGAGAGATTTAGGATTTTCCAGTGCACTTAGTCGCTAGATAGTCTTAATTATCAATAGTCTTAGTTGACAGACTGTAGATTTTTATTTCAGTGCTGCATAAATGTGTAATTTTAGAAGCATTCAAGATCCACTTGTAATTCAGCCATGCTTAATGCTACTAATGCAAATACCCGCAGAGGCAATAAATGACTAATTCATTTGCAAATATAAGTTCCCATGTGTATGTGCAGTGTTAATTACATTGCAACTGGACAATTTTTTCTGACTTTTTAAAAAATATATTTTTATTGATTTCAGAGAGGAAGGGAGAGGGAGAGAGAGAAACTTCAATGATGAGAGGGAATCATTGATCGGCTGCCTCCTGCATGCCCCGTACTGGGGACCAAGCTTGCAATTGAGCTACGTCCCCTTGACTGGAATAGAACCCAGGACCCTTCAGTCCACAGGCCGATGGTCTGTCCACTGAGCCAAACCAGCTAGGGCTTTTCTAACATTTTTATGATACATTTTAGTTTCAAAAATAATAAGTGTAGCAAAATATTATTCTTTGAACAAATGAAATATGTTTCTAACATTTTATTTTTAAAAGTTTTTATATAATTTTATTTTCATATAGACTTTGGATTCATTGAGAATATTGACACACAGATTATAATTGTAGAAATAATTCTCATCAAAAAGTACTGTTTCATTTCTAACCAAGAGTCCTTATTTCAAATTTTGCAAATAAAAAACTTTTTGAAGACTATATTTCTTCTTAATCAACGGGGATTTAAATTTGCCACATCTCTGCCCCTTACAAAGTGAACTCATTTATTAAAAAGAACAAATTGGAATTTTAGTGCATACGACAGGGACAGGCCCCAGGGCCCTGGCCCTCCATCTCTCTCCTGAGGGTGATGGGTCTTAGAGTACAAAGCTTCTGCGCTGAAGAGAAAGGGGCTACATTGGTGACTCACCGTGTGCTGGCAGAGCACAAACACCCAGTAGGCCCTCAGACCATCCGAAGACGTGGATGTTCTCCTTCAGGGGAATCGAAGCTTTTGTAGCAAACTCTCACGTTGTCTCACTGCAGTCAGATGAGCTGAGTCAAGTGGAAGCCTGTGCTTTGTTGTTGGTATATTTTAACCCTTTCTGCTCAATATTTGACCATGAAGCCACCAATTCCCAAAAATTTCACTGCTACTTGTATGCTGGTCCCCAGCTGGTCAGGAGAGTTCCTTTGTGATAATAGTAGTAAGTTAGGTCTATCTCATCATCATCAAGTATCCCAGGAGCCTCCAGCTTCTGATTTTGACACCTAAGGCCTAGGTCGATGCTCAGTTCCAACAGTTTGCTTCTAATCCAAGACCTTGATTAGGTCAAAGCAGGACCAGTCTGCCAGCTGTGGGAGGGATTTAGCTTTCTAGTCTAGGATTAGACTCATGAGCTAGATCCATAAGAGAGTTCCGTAATAAAATAATAAAGTGAGTGAGCTAAAATAACCTGAAAATAAAGTGAGAGTTCCAAATATCTTTTTTTAATATATTTTTATTGATTTCAGAGAGGAAGGGAGATGGAGAGAGATAGAAAAAAATCAATGATGAGAGAACTATTGACCGGCTGCCTCCTGCACGCCCCCTACTGGGGATCGAGTGTACATCCCAGGCATGTGCCCTGACTGGGAATCGAACCATGACCTACTGGTTCATGAGTCGCCACTCAACCACTGAAGCCAGACGGGGTCGGCTAAAAATGTTGATTTAGCATCTCCTAATTGGGCTTGCCCAGGGAAAGCCTCAGGCTCCTGAAGGGAGGATCTGTTGTTCCTATTGTCAGGAGACATTCCTAGCTGTGTTGTGACATAATTGGGTCCAAATATTAGAAATTTCCACTTAGTAACATTTCTGGCTGTGTATCCAAAACCAAGTTCTCAATCAGCAGAACAGCTTATCTTCAAAAAAAATTCCCCATCCACCAACAGATGAGGAAACTGAGTGAGGCTTAGAGAGGTTGAATGACCTGCCTAAGCTGACGGGGTGGAACTCAGGTGGATCTCAAATAACACGATCTTCAGAGCCGATTAATTTATTCTGGAGGAGATGTTTTCTCAGAAGGTGGGTCTCCAAATGGACCTCAAAAAATCACTGTCCTTTCTGTCCTCTGGGTCTGCAGGTCCGTGTTAGCATCAGTCATGGGATTAGGGAGTAATATCATTTATATTTTGAATAATACTTTTTATCAGAAAGAACCAGTGCCCTCAATACTATAACCCAGTGTTTTGTTCCATTTCTACGCAGATTTTCTCAGTGCATATTGTAATTAAAAATATTGGGTGTTGGGGGGGGGGGACATTGATTTTTGTGGTCACATGATTGTCATTTACTGTACCGAAGGAGATAATTAACCAAAAGTGGCCCAGAAGATTTTACGTAGCCGAAACCGGTTTGGCTCAGTGGATAGAGCGTCGGCCTGCAGACTGAAAGGTCCCAGGTTCGATTCCGGTCAAGGGCATGTACCTGGGTTGCGGGCACATCCCCAATAGGAGATGTGCAAGAGGCAGCTGATCGATGTTTCTCTCTCATCGATGTTTCTAACTCTCTCTATCTCTCTCCCTTCCTCTCTGTAAAAAATCAATAAAAATAAAAAAAATAATAATAAAAGATTTTACGTAGATCTCAAAGACGCCTAGAATGTTAGACAGTTAGTACTTTACAGTCTGGCATAATCCAGTTAAACAGTTGTTTTTAAAGTAGCAACATGATAACGCACTGCGTTTGAAAGAATGCTAGTGTATTGTTGTGTATTACTTCTATTGTGAGCTGAAACCACTCAATGACAAAGATTAACTTCTATATCTCATACATGTAAATAAGATACTTAAATATGTATTAAAATCCACTCTGATTTTTCTTTCAGGGGTGATTATGTAAATGCTTTGGCTCATTATGAGAAAGGAATAACAGGTGAAAATAAGGTAATCTTGAATAAAGATAAGATATACATAATTATCTTTGGGCTTGTTATTAATTTAAATGTATCTTATTTGCATTGTATTTATTCAATACTTAGCAGGTAAGCCTTTTCTCAGTTTATTAACAATTTTGCAAGGGTTTATAGAGCATTTTAAACTTTTATAAACTGAAGATGACAATATTTTTAGTGGTTTGAAAAAGATGTTTTTCATTGCATTCTCAACATGAGCTCCTTATTAAGGTTGGGAGTAAGATTTGTATCCCTTCACTTACAGGCTATGATTTTCATAAGGCTTTTCCTTTTAGTCTTAAAAACTTTCAATAACTACTTTGAAAGTGAATTCTCAGGCCACAAAAGCTCTGCCGTTCCATCTCTCAGGCTTGGCCTTTTACGATGAACCTGCTAAGCATGAACTTTACCCCCTACTCCGACCCATCCTCCCACCCCACAATTTTAGCTCAAGAAGCTAAACTTTGCAATAAAAATTGATTTTAAGTTAGGTAATGTCTTACAAAGATGGAAAATTTTTTTATTTTATATCTAGCGTTTTTATTATAAAAGTAATATAATTTTATTAGAGTCCATTTTAAAAAGTCACCAAAATATGTAAACATGAGAAGTGAGAGTCCAACATTCTCTCCTCCATCCACGCCCCTTCATGGTAACCACTGTTAATGATTTCATATAGGTCCAAGCAGAATCTCTTCTCAGCATAGAAATATATATGTAATATGGGTTCTTACTGAAAATGAAATTATTTCCATTCACTAAGCAAAGATCAACTGAGAATTCATTCCATGACAAGCAGCATTTTGCTGTCTTCATGGTCTTTCCAAGTCAATGCATATAATTTTGTGTGTTTTTTAAACTTTGAAAGTTTATATGTGTCTCCTCCCCCACCTCCGTTGACCTCTTCTAGCCCTGATTTTGTTTTAATTTTAGAGCAATTCCATTGTTTGGAGGGACAGTAATCCCCTTTTATCTGTGGGGGATATGTTCCAAGACCCCCAGTGGAAGCCTGAAACCATGGATCATACCAAACCCTAAATATACTATGTTTTTTCCTCTACACATATACCTATGATAAAGTTTATAAATTAGGCACAATAAGAGATTAACAGCAATAACTAACAACCGTGGATAAGAGGGGAACACTGTACCATGGTTTTTTCTCTATGCCCTTATTGAATTATAGTTGTTTTTGCTTCTGTTTCTATCAAAAACACTGTAATGAATATTCTGCCTAGTACACGTATCTTTAGCTACTAAGATGGTATTTCTGAAGGATATATTCTTACAGGTGAGATTCCTAGGTCATACATGTGTGCTTTTAATTTTTGTACCGCTAAAGGAAATGGCAGTCATCCATCCAGCTGTCCGTCATGCATGAAAGTGTCCATTTCCCCCCACATTCGTAACACGATGGATGTTATCAATTGTTTTTATTTCTGCCAATTTGATCAGCAAGAAAAAGTGTTTCACTTTATTTTATGCATTTGATTATTAGTGAAGTTGAGCTTTTTTTTATTGGCCAATTGTATTTTTTATGAATTGTCCAATCATATCCTTGGCTCATTGGTCTCTTGGCTTTTTGATGTTTTCTTTGTTAGGCTACATCTATCTAGTTCATTCTTTATTTCTGTTATCAAATAGTCACCTCTAGCCACATGTGGCTATTTAAGTTATTTTAAATTAAATAAAATTTAACATTCAGTTTCTCTGTCACACTAGCCGTTTTTTAAGTGCTCAATAGCCACTTGTGGCTGTTATAAGGCAGACATCATCACAGAACATTCTACTGGACACGCTGATTTACATAAAATGAAATCTGACATTGCATTTTACTAGTTCAGATTAGTTATTTGAAAAATTATTTAGTTATCTTCAATAAAGTAACCAACTTTAAATAAAGTTTTTATGTTTAATCATGCCTAGTAGAGAAATCTTCAATTTGATAAGTGGGTTTCCTCTTAATTTTATCCATAGCATATATGCTTACATATCCAGTACATTTCTTCTTACATAAAATTTAACAGCAAGAAGATATACAGAGATATGCAAAGGTATTAGGACGAAGGGCAATAAAAATTTGGTCTTATGCACAAAAGATGTAGACTTCTTTTTTTTTTTTTTAATATATTTTATTGATTTTTTACAGAGAAGAATGGAGAGAGATAGAGAGTTAGAAACATCGATGAGAGAGAAACATCGATCAGCTGCCTCCTGCACACCTCCCACCGGGGATGTGCCCGCAACCCAGGTACATGCCCTTGACCGGAATCGAACCTGGGACCTTTCAGTCCGCAGGCTGACGCTCTATCCACTGAGCCAAACCGGTTTCGGCATAAAGATGTAGACTTCTTAAGAAAAAAAAAATTTCCCCCCAAATCTCAAGATAATCCTGAAAGGATTAATGAAAGTTAACCGTAACTTTGGGCTCATTTTAGATTTAAATTCATCCTTTGCCTAAAATACAGCATTTTAAGTTAGGATCTGATTTGTTAGTTACTTGCCTTTTAATTACAGGAACATGATGAGTTGTGTCTGGCTGGAGTGGCCCAGATGTCCATAAGAATGGGAGACATACGGCGAGGGGTTAACCAAGCCCTCAAGCATCCCAGCAGGGTCCTTAAGAGAGACTGCGGGGCCATCCTGGAGAATATGAAGGTTTGCTTTTCTGTGCTTACAGATTCATGTGATCTTATACATAACTAGTAGCCCTGTGCACGAATTGGTGTGCCAGTAGGTCACTGCCACCCACCTGCTGCCCCGCCCTTTTATAGCTCCCCCTCTTCCCTCCCCCACCCCATAGCTTGCTGCCCTGCCCCCTCCTGTAGCTCCCTACAGCCCACTTGTACCTCACGGGCACACCCTCCTGCTGATCCATGATCTGGTTATAACAGCTAATTAGCATATTATATAAGTTTAGTTTTTTAATAATCTCATATCCTTTTAGCAATATTCGGAAGCAGCCCAACTCTATGAAAAAGGCCTCTACTATGACAAAGCAGCATCTGTTTACATACGCTATAAGAATTGGTAAGAATTTGCTGAAATTTGTCCTGAGCAGGTATGGAAATGAATGTGTCCCAGTGGTCTTCCCACCTGTTTCCTTGTCGCTCCTCCTACCTACACATCCTATTCCTCCTACCTGGGCCTTCCCTCCATCTCCTTTTTTTTTCTTTTTATATGAATTCATGTTAATAATACTTTTTTCAAAGAACAGCACATTCTGTTGACTTGGTCTGGGGAAATCCCTGATCAGGTAAGTTACTAGAAGAAAGAAATAGGGGTTGCCCCAAAGAGTTAAGGAACTAACCACCATTTTCCTACCAGGGTGCAGAGAGGGGTGGTCAAGAGGAAAAACAATTAAATCTTTAAACTATAAGAGCCAAGATTTTTGAAAGCTCATGATAACTGTAACATTTGATTGTAGGAAGCTACTTTTAGAATGAACATCGTGGTGATACTTTTCTCCTACGCCCACCTTTCTAGGGCAAAAGTCGGTGAGCTTCTGCCTCATGTCTCTTCCCCAAAGATTTACCTGCAGTATGCCAAAGCCAAAGAAGCAGATGGGAGGTTTGTACGATCTCTCAAATTTTCATCAATGTTAAGTACGTTTTATACATTAACAGTGATATTTGCAGCCCTCTGAGAAAGGCAACGCAGAGAAACAGCGAACAACTCTGCCCTGCCTGGCCTGAAGTGCCAGGCTGTTAAGTTCTCTCAAACTTTATATACCTCAGTCAAGCCTGCATGTATTCAAATGCAGAGTATTAACTCTTTTTATTTGAGTGTTAAATACTAGGAGTGGAAATTTTGAGTTAATATGGCATGAAAATAAAGTTGGTAATAGTCATTTTTCTTAAGGAGGATAACTTACTGATGCAGAGAGAGAGAAAGTGAAGAAACATGAATTCCACAGCTGTGGTCGCACTTTTTAAGCTTCAAAACAGTATTAAAATATAGCAATTGATAGTTAATATCCTGAATACACAAAGGTCTCCTGCAACTTCATACGGGAAACTCAAAGATGCTAGGAGGAAAAAGACAAGGAGACCCTCAGGAGGAAATGCAATTATGAAATTGCATGTCATGTAAATATGAAAAATCTCTACTTTACTAATAGTAACTAAATTAAAGCAACAGTGTATCGTTTTAACCTACCATATTGGGAGAGATTATATTAAATCAATGACCGTACTGTCCAAATGCACTTTTTATACCTTATTGATGGTAGTATGAATTTCTAAAGCCTTTAAAAAGTTATTGAACAATATGTATTAAGAGATTTTTAAAGGTTAATACCCTCCACTTTTAGAAAAGTAACCTTAGGCAATAGAGATACACTAAATAAATGAGCTGGAGAGCTAGTGTACTGGAGAAGTTGAGCGCCATCTAGAGGTCAACACAAAGACTTTCTGTATCACTGTTAAGCTTTATAACTGTAAAAATCTATATTTTGTTTTCTAAAATAAGCCTATATTAATATTGTAATATTTCAACTTAGAAAAATAGTAAAATATAAAATATTATGGAGATACTAGAGGCCTGTTGCATGAAGATTCGTACCAGATAGGCTTTTCTTCCCCTGGCTGCCGGCACCCGGCTTCCTTCCGGCACCCAGGACCCAGGCTGCTTCACTCCAGCCGCCACTACCACCCCCCGGGGGTGCACCACAGCCACTCGGAGCACGCCCCCACCCCTGGTGTGTGTCCTCTGGGGCAGGGGGCAGCGCGCAGTCCTCTCCTGCCCATCTGCGCACGCAGCTCCTCCCGAGGGGTAGTGATGCAGCCGCCTCCTGAGCCGGTGGTGACGCCCGGCTAATTTGCATATTACCGCCTTATATATAGAGATGATTCAGATGAGAATACAAAATTCAGTATTGGTATTTTACTGATAGTTTATTAAACCTATAAAGAACATATTTTAGTGAGATGGTTCTTATTATTCCTTCTGAAAAAGAAGTTCCAGAAAAATAATCAGTTATCACCATAAAAGAGAAAAATGCCCCAACCATTTATTGACATTTTGACCCAAATGTGACAGTGGAAGAAAGTTTGTCTGAACTAAGAATTTCTTATAGATACAAAGAAGCTGTGGTGGCTTATGAGAACGCAAAGCAGTGGAACAGTGTTATCCGAATCTATCTGGATCACCTCAACAATCCGGAAAAGGCTGTCAGTGTCGTCAGAGAGACCCAGTCTCTGGATGGAGCCAAAATGGTAGCCAGGTAGCATAAGGCATTGATAGTTTGATTTCCAAAAACTAGCCTTAGAGGAAAGCCCCTGCTTCCCTTTAGCAAACAAATTCAAGTGGAATATTTATTATTTTCTTTCTCTCTTTGTTTTTTTTTTGTTTTGTTTTGTTTTTAGGCCTAAGTGTTTAAAACCACTGTTGTGGTCACTGTATGAGTGTATGAGAGGGTGTTTTTCCAATATAAGCATCATAGACTATAGGACTGCAGTTCACCTCATACATTTTTATTGTTAAATGGTTTCTCATGGTTGGGAAAGATTTTATTTTGTAAATGACATACTTATTTGAAATGAGTCAAGCTCATTTAGTACTTTGTTTTAGGTTTTTCCTACAACTAGGTGACTACGGATCTGCCATCCAGTTTCTTGTCATGTCCAAATGTAACAATGAAGCTTTCACACTGGCTCAGCAACACAACAAGATGGAAATCTATGCAGATATTATTGGTAAATATCATTGTTTCCCCTGATTTCTCTTAAGGATTTTTACCATATAAACATTTTGATTCTCACAATCTAATGATCAGGTTGGTATAAGCACAAGCACAGGCATACCCACCATTTTTACATAGAAACACACAAATATCTATGGTACTCCTTGGATTTCAGGATCCCTACTCTCACCTTAAAGGTGATATGCAATTATAAGACCATTTTCAAAACTTACGGATTTGGGGGTAAATCCCAAGAGCAGAGAAGCCAGATTTCCCAAATCCTGCTATGGATCAGCCAGTGGAAAAACAGGGTTCCCAAATGAAGGTGACAAATGCAGAATGAGTTTTGAAAAATGAATGTTTTTATAAATTTTTAAAAATTGAGTTATAAATTAAGAATATATGGTTACTAAAAAAAAAGAATATATGGTTACTTTTGATGAAGAATGATATACAAAAGATGTGGCTTTTAAAGATTTTGAAAGCTCAAAAGAGAATTTTATATTCTGAGAACACCTGCTTACAGGTTTTCCTTCCCACATTTGCGATTATTCTTAGAAACTACTGAAATAACTTTCAGGTTTTCATTTTATGGACCATACATAACATTGTCATGTTGTTTTGCTTTGGAGTTTGTTTGTTTGTTTGTTTGTTTGTTTGTTTGTTTTGGGGGTAATAAAATATAAGTAACGTAAATTTACCATTTTCACCATTTTTAAGTGTGACATTAAGTGCATTCACATTGCTGTGCAACCATTGCCACCATCATCTCCAGAACCTTTTCATCATCCTAAACTAAAACTTCATATCCATTAAACAGTAACTCTCCCCACTCCCCTTCCTCCAGCCCCTGGTAACCACTGTTCGACTTTCTGTCTCTAAATTTGACTATTCGTGACACTTCATATAAGTGGAATCATAAAATATTTGTCCTTTCTTGTTACTTAAGAATTGATGATAGGATTCATGAGAAATATTTTAAGTCTTCAAGGGAAGAAATAGTTAACTGCATCTTCTGATATCTTAGGAAATCATTCCGATAATTGGAGAAAATAGTTACTGAAAAAAAGGATGTGTACATAAAAGCAACATTAGCATTATTAATGCTCAACTTGACAGATGATATTTCTGTTCTAACATTAAAAATCACCATTGCCCAGCCAGTGTGGCTCAGTGGTTGAGCATCGACCTATGAACCAAGTCGTGATTCGATTCCAGGTCAGGGCACATGTCTGGGTTGCAGGCTTGATCTCCAGTAGAGGGCATGCAGACGGCAGTCAATCAATTATTCTCTAATGATGTTTTTATCTTCCTCTCCCTTCCTCTCTGAAATCAATTTTTTAAAATCGTCATTGCACTAAATTATTTAAATTTCTCTTAATTTCATAAGGATGTGGATTATGCTATACTAGAGGCCAAGTGCATGAAATCCGTGCACAGGTGTGAGGGGGGTCCCTCAGCCTGGCCTGCATCCTCTTGCAATCCGGGACCCCTCGGGGGATGTCAGGCCTAAATCGGCAGTCAGACCTCCCTCTTGCAATCTGGGACGCTGCATGCACCAGTGACCATACTTTTCATACAGGTGAAAGGCATCTTGCTGTTGTATGGGCAGCTACATTTTTTTGCCCTGATTATAAAAAGTGGTATGTAACATGATCCCTCTGAGGCAGTAGTACCATTCCCCCCATATTAAGGGTGGAAAAAAACTGAAGCAGAGAGAAGTTAAGTAATTGGCTTTGTCACACAGTTATAAGTGTCAGAATCAGGGCTGACCACAAAATGTGCAAGCCAGAGTCCATGCATGTCATCGCTGCATCATCCGGTTTTTTCAGTGTTAGAGTAGCCTTGCCAGGTTTTAATTTTTAAATCTAAGGGACTGTTCCCGATATATAGGGTAGGGTCCCTAGGCCTGGCTAGCGGTCAGGGCCATCTGAGGAGTGACTGGTGGGCCGGGCAATCGGGGGGCTCCTGCTGGCACCTGCCTTGGCTGGTGGCCTGGTGCCCCCCTTTCGCCCCAGCCAGTCACCTCCCTCTTGGGGGGCAGGAGGGAAGTAGATGCTCCTACGTTGAGCCTCTGCCTCCTGGTGGTCAGTGCATGTCATAGCAACCAGTCGTTCCACTGGTCATTTCACCATTCGGTCAGTTTGCATGTTAGGGTTTTATTATATAGGATCATACACACTCCCTTCCATCCCCGCCCGCCCCCCCCCCCAAAAAAAAAACCAACCCAACACTTTTCTCCACCTTTCTTTATCCCCTTCTCTTATAAATTCCATATCTGCCTTGGGGTGGAGGCACAAGAATCCTACTGGGTCTCCAACTCCCATGAGTAAATGTAAACAATGAATTAGAACTCCAGCTTTCTTCCTCTGTGCTTAATATAGTTAAGCCTCAAACCAAAAGAGTAACAGTCATTTTCTTTAAATGGCATCTATTGGCCACTTGAATGTCATCTTCCTTCCTGACCTGACAAATGCATACAGACTATTGTTTAGACCAGGCATTGCTGAGAAAGGGAGATGGGTTACATTTGCATTACAGTTAACTTGGCTTCTGATTGTTCTGAAACTCTAGGCAAGTCATGGTTGAGATTATAGTCATAGTTATTCCTGTTTTAGGAAATGAGATTGAGACTCTTAAAGAATGGTAAAAGTTGCTAGGGGTAATGTCAAACCATAGCCTGGATTCTCACAGACTCACAGCTTCCTCTCCTGATTCCTGTGTAGAGGGAAAAGATGGAACAAAGTTGATATGTGGAGTAATTATGATGAATGTGTTTTGTGATGAAAGCAGACACTGATAATAACATTATTTGCTTGTGAAGTTTTTAATCAACCTGTTTTTAGATCTTATTTTTAGTTAACAATAAAAGTAAATTTTTGTTCAAATATTTTACTCAATGAACTTCTATTGTAGGTTCTGAAAACACTACTAATGAAGACTATCAAAGCATTGCCTTATATTTTGAAGGAGAAAAAAGGCATTTTCAGGCTGGAAAATTCTTCTTGCTGTGTGGCCAATATTCACGAGTTAGTATGTGCCAAGGAAACATACATTGGACTCTACAGGAATGGTTACAGGAAATAATTTAAAATATACTATGTTTTTAATTCAGCTCTAAATTCTTCTCTCTGCCACAGCCAGTCCCACTCTTCCTTCGAAATATCTCTCGCATCTTCTTATCATTCTAACTACCATCAATTTAATCCAAGCCCAGACAGCTTCCCCTTAGGTTATTGCAATAGTTTCCTCCTATTTTCCGTTTTTAGTTTCTCTCCCTATCATTTATCCTTCCCTTTGTTCCCCAAATGGTACTTTCAGTGCTAAGAAGCCCCTAACGTAGGGTTACTGTGTGCAAGCGAGGGACATAAATACGGAAGCTGTGGGGAAAGCTGGCTCATGTGCGACAGGACGGGGACTGCTGGGTGGCAATGGGAACAGCTGCTGCTCCCTCCACAAGGTTGTTGCCAGCCAGGAGCGTGGGCCCCGTCGTGCCAGATCGTATGATTTTTAATAAGAAACGGAAGTCTGAGTCTCCCAGTTTTAAAATACGGGCACAGATATTCATAGACTACCTTGCTGGTCAGAGAAACATTTGTGTGTGTGAATCTGCCTTCAGGCCATCCATTTGCCATTTCTACGTCTTCGGTACTAAGTCCAAGCCCTTCCCCAGTGGGACCAACCAGCCTGAGCTTCCCAATCTGGCACCCAGCTACTTCCACTGAAAAATCCTACACTCCCACTCGCCTTTCCCCATCCTTGTTTTCCAGTGAGATTCCTCTCTGCCCTCTTCCCCACTTACCAGTCTTTTAAGCTGTTATAACCTTACATTTCCTCATAGATGTGGTGGTATGATGTTCAGGAATTAGACAGTTATGGCCCAAATGGTTCCTTATCAGCACATCACACAGATCACCCCAACTAGATTGTACATAGTACTAAAAGGTACCATAGCATACCCTCCTGGTCTCCGTAGCATCTAGCAGTCTCATATACATAGTAACAGGTTGTCCATGAATACTTGTTGAATCAGTAAATTAATGAAAAAAAATCCTACTGAAAGAGGGCACACTTTTTATTGTCATCTCATCAGAAATGAGCTGTATTCTTCAGAGCGTTCACTGGATCCTTCCATTTTTTTTAAACTAAACTCAGCCCATTAAATATATATTTTAAGATCCAACTCTGTGCAAGATGACACTTTTACAGACTATAATCCCTTTTGTGTGCGTCAGAGCTTTGTTTTTCTCAATGTGAAAGCAGTTTAAAGAGTTTTAATTGATATACAATTCTCCTTTCAGGCACTTAAACACTTCCTAAAATGTCCAAGCTCGGAAAATAATGCAGCAATCGAAATGGCAATTGAAACTGTAAGTAAGCTCTATAATGAAACTTTCATATTTTTAAACCCTTTGAAGACATTTTCAAACATATATACAAGTGTTGTAACAAACTCTCATTAAACCTATTATCTAACATCAACAGCTATCAACACATAGCCGGTCTTCCTTTGTTCATACCCCACCCTCCTTCCCTACGTCATTTTAAAGTAAAATCACAGATGTTATTCTCTAGATGCTAACAGTCACTTCCCTTAAGAAAGTTTTTATTGAAACATCCAAGAAGTATGTCCTCTCTGTGTATATTTTTTAAAAAGTAGGTTTTGATATAGCCACTTTAAAAAGCTACAGTTTCTTTTTTTTTTTTTTAATACATTTTATTGATTTTTTACAGAGAGGAAGGTAGAGGGTTAGAGAGTTAGAAACATCAATGAGAGAGAAACATTGATCAGCTGCCTCCTGCACACCCCCTACTGGGGATGTGCCCGAAACCAAGGTACATGCCCTTGACCAGAATCGAACCTGGGACTCTTGAGTCCGCAGGCTGACGCTCTATCCACTGAGCCACACCGGCCAGGGCTACAGTTTAATGTCAACTCTACGAATGAAAGAAGAAAAGACCTGTGCTGCTGTTTCAGGCACTTGACAATAGGAATTTTTACATGTTTTTAAATCCCATTTCCTTAGCAGATTGTTTTCTCCCCACCTCTTTTTAGTTTTAAGATTTGAATTTACAGGTTCTCTGTCTTCCGAAACAGGTTGGTCAGGCCAAAGATGAACTGCTGACCAGTCAACTGATCGACCACCTGATGGGGGAGAGCGATGGCATGCCGAAGGTCCTGGAATGCTTTCTTCCCTCGATCCCTAAGCGTCTCAGTTAGACTTTCCTCCCTCTGTCCTGTTTTTACATATTGTGGCTTCTGCACCACAGACGTAAAATTCTCTCTCTGCATGTAGCCTCGGGCCATCTCGACAGACCCTGCTCCTTGGAGGACACTGTGTACATTCTCTCTTTGAAATAAGCATCGCCGCCTGTGAAACGACCACAGCGCTCTAATAGCAATCCTCACCACCCACAATTTTTCTCAAATGTTATAGAGCTTTAGTTATTCTAGAACGATGAAAAATGATTATTAGGACTATGAGTTAGCACTCACTCCTGAAAATTAGTGTACTTTATTTGTATTTCAAAAATATTGGGAATTAATAAAAATCATATTTAGCATAAAAGTAACTCACTAGAAATATAAAATAGAAATAAATCATTAAGAAGCTATTTTTAAAGTGTGTAACTCTCTTGGCGTTTGCACAGAAACTGGTCTTCTCTCAGTCCCAGTGAGGACAGACTCATCCTGAGAGAATCCCCCAATCCTCCCTCCCCTTTTGCTTTGGGGCCCAAGGGGATCTGCTTGTGAAGGAACTCGGGTCACGGGTTTGGAGAGAAGGCACTAGAATGTCGCCCCTGGAGAGGATTGTAACAGTCCTGACCTCCAAACCCACTATCTGTTCCTTACAGCTAAAAACCTTGAGGCTCAGGGAGGCCAAGGTAACCTGCCAGAAGGGCACGGGCCCTTAAACTGTTGTAAACCACCTCTCCTTCCACCCTCTTACAGTCATCGGGAGCAGCACCAAGCACGTGAAATTGTCCAGGGCTAAGGAGACTAGGAATGGAAACTGCTCAAAGGCCAGAGAAAGCATATCGGCCTGAGAAACTTACATAGTTTCTTTAAAATTCTTTGAAATTTTGCAAAGTTGGTACATGGTATAAGAACACATTTTGTTTTCAGCGTGTGAGAGGGAACTCGGTGGAGCGGGGTGAGGAACCGAGTGAAGCCAGGTCCCCATGGAGGATCCTGGCTGGGCGAGGCCCTGGTGTTTCATTCTCCATCAGTGAATTCTGTAACTGTGCCTGCCTCCCAGGCAGGGCATGAAGATTCAAACGAGCTAGTATTTCTCAAGTACTTAGAATATTACCTGGCACATATTAAACTCTAGATAAATATTTGATACACTAATTATTTATTCGGTTTTTTAAAACAGTATCAACCCTCAGTTACTGGAAAGCGAATGCGATCCTAACTGAAATGCGAAATCTTAGGCGTTTCTCCCCTTAGCTACTGAAGAAAGTGATCTTTCTCTCATGGTTTCTCTGTCAGGACGCCAAGTACCTGTTCCGCTTGTACATGGCCCTGAAGCAGTACCGGGAAGCCGCCCGAACTGCCATTATCATCGCCAGGGAAGAGCAGTCTGCAGGTAGGTCCCTCTCCCCAGACCCTCCTCCGCCAGGGACGAGGAGCCCGATTCTAATCGAGGATTGCTTTGAACCAAGAAGACTGGGGGGAAACATCATTTTTAAGTTTCCAGAGAAGTGACAGAACTCATCATCACAGGGGGCTATTGAATATCTCCGCTAAAGCCTGCTCTGGTCACATGCTGTTTCCTCTACTCCTTTGGGGCCTGAGCACATGAGAACACACGTGCTCGAAGGAGTGAGGGACACTGCGGCCCTGGCCATGCCTGAGCGGGCGGGGAGGGCAAAGAGGAGGCAGGAAGGCTGGCGGAGGCAGATCCTGGAGGGCCGAAGTCTCCGCTGAGGAATTGCACTTGGTCCCTGAGGCCTGGGGGAGGATTTTTGTAGGGGTGTGACCTGAGGTTTTGGGATGTGGAGTGAGACTTGAGGCTTTTACAAGAACACTGACATCAGAATGGAGACAGATGATGCTGAGAGATGACAAGAAGCACTGGCAGAGGCCAGGAAGAGGCTGAATTTGGGAGACTCAGGACTTGATGACCCATTGAACTCTGGGGCCAGGTGGGAGCCGGGAGGGAGAGAGACGTCTAGGATGTCGCCACCGTTTTCTTCCTGAGGGGCTGGCTGGATGTTAGGACCGTAATTCCAGTGGGAAAAACTACTGAGTTCCTTTATGTAAGAAATTATTAGGATATTACTAATACCATGATTAAGTCATTTGTAAAATGAGGGCCCATAGAAAGTCCTCAGAATTCATCCTCTGCAGTAACGTCATTTCACCACCTTGTTTCCCAGGCAACTATCGGAATGCACACGACCTTCTCTTCAGTATGTATGCAGAACTGAAATCCCAGAAGATCAAGATTCCCTCGGAGATGGCCACCAACCTCATGATCCTGCACAGCTACATCCTAGTCAAGGTGAGGCCTTCGGGCGCCCTGGGGCAGAACCTGCCAGGGGCGCTTGGCACTGTGGGGGTTTGCGCTGGCACCTCTCCCCTGGATTACAGTGGCCTCCTCATTCTCCATATTGTTGCGTGAAAAAAGCAAGATGCAGCATAATTATACAAGATCCACCTTCTGTGTACAAAAAATGCAAAAAATAGGAATGAATATATATTTCAAATAAAATTAGAAATATATATTTTTTAAAACTAGCAGAAGTAGTTTCCTAAAGGAAACAAGGCGAGGAGCAGAGGAGGTGGGGCACCAAGGCCACCAGGTGGAGGGGTCTGAGGGACAGCAGGTTTCCGTGTCTTTTTATATTGCTTTGACTTTGAAGCATATAAATGTGTTACCTGGACCAAAAAGATTTGTTTTAAAAATTGTTGTTTTCAGAGCTTGCTAGTTTATTAATTATAAGATAGTGGATTTTCTACAATTCCACTAGTTTATTTGTAAAAAAATAAAAATAAAAATTTATTGAGGTATAATTGACATATAGCATTGTATTGATTTTAGGTATATGCCGTAATGATTCAATATTTGTACACATTGTGAGATGATCATCACCTGAAGTCTAGTTCCATCCGTCACCAGACAAAGTTAACTTTCAGGATTTACTTTCTTGGCAACTTTCAAGTATGCTCACAGTATCATTTAGTCACCATACTATACAGGCTCCAACTTACCGACTTTTCCAAATGTTAACTTACGTCAAAGTACACCTTCCCCCACTAATGCTAACGAGGCTGTCAGGCCAGGGCACAAGAGCTTGTTTGACGTTTGTTTGACGTGGAGGCACCCAGCACGGAGCAGCCATTTAACGAGTGACTTGGGCTGTCGGTGTCCTCTCCAGGGCCCTGTCCAGCAGGACGTCCCGCTGTGCTGGAGGGCGATACTCCATCTGCCTGCGTGGCGGCCCCTGGCCTGGCTGCAGAGCACGGGCTACAGCGAGTGCACCTGATAAACACCATTTTTTAATTTTATGTAATTTTAATTTTTAATCTTAAATAGCCACATGTGGCGAGTGGCTTCCATATCAGACCTCACAGATCCATACCACCGATTTTAAGAGAACATTCTGAACTCCCACTGGCCACCCCAGGAGTGCATTTCCCTTCAGAGCAACAGGAGGACCCGTCTCTCACACAGAAAGGAGCAGAAAGGGGCGGGAGATCGTTCTCAGCTTCAGACAGGAGTGGTGCCACCAGGGTCCTAGGAGCACACGGTCCAGCAAAATGGGAGACTTTAGAGGTCAAGGGGGGAGGATAGAAACAAGTCGGTGGAAGATAGAAGCAAAAATAGGGATTCCTACCACCACCACCAACAACCACCACCAACAACCACCACCAACAACCACCACCACCCACCACCACCACCACCACCACCACCACCCACCACCAACAACCACCACCCACCGCCAACAACAACCACCACCCACCACCACCACCACCACCACCCACCACCAACAACCACCACCCACCGCCAACAACAACCACCACCCACCGCCACCAACACCACCACCACCACCACCACCCACCACCACCACCCACCACCACCACCACCACCACCACCATCACCAACCCACCAACAACCACCACCAACAACCACCACCCACACCACCACCACCAACCACCACCACCACCCACCAACACCACCACCACCAACACCACCACCACCAACACCACCACCACCACCAACACCACCATCACCAACCCACCACCAACCACCACCACCAACCACCACCCACACCACCACCACCAACCACCACCACATCAACCATCCACCACCAACAACCACCACATCAACCACCCACCACCACCCACACCACCACCACCAACCACCACCACCACCACCAACCCAACAACCACCACCACCACCCACCACCCACACCACCACCACCAACCACCACCACCACCCACCACCACCACCAACCCACCACCAACCACCACCACCACCCACCACCACCACCCACCACCACCACCCACCATCACCACCACCACACACAAAGAAAACTAGGGATTCCTGTAAGAAACCCTGTAGGACCAGCGCTTCACCATCACAGCCATCGAGATGGTGCTCAAACCTTTTACTTTCCCTCTGGCCCCAAGAGCTGGCCTGTCCCCTCCTGCCCTCCCACTAAAGAGCACCCTCTGCTCTGGTCACTTATGCAAGCACCGAACACTTTCACGGTTTGCTAGGACTTTTAACTGCTTGTGATATTAAAAAGGAAACGAACAGACCTATTAAGTAAGAACAAATTGATGTGACAATGTCAGGCATCTTTGACCCAAAGGACTGAGGAGTCGTCCACTTTTCAGGGGAAATGGGGCCTCAGCTCTGGCAGACACTTCCTCCCCAGAGCTGGGACCGGGGTTTGGCTGAAGGACAGCCTGGACCTCTGGGTGTGGGCGGCTGAGCTGGGCAGTGAGGCCCACAGAGTCAGCAGGGGTCAGGGAGGACCAGCGGCCAGGGCTCCCCGTCCCTGCTGCAGGGCGTGCGTATGTGTGATGACATTGCAGCGCTCAGTAAATTATACACCGTTCGCTCAGACCCGATGCCTGAGTCGCACTATGCTCACCCTTCACATTCTGACCAGATATCATCAGTTCTGACTCCGTCTGTCCACTGCCCCCACCCCCACTGCCCACCTTTGTGGGTAACCTCTCACCCAACGACAGCAGTGACGCCGGGGGGCCTGTCAGTTCTCCAGCTCATCACCCTCAGTGCACCCTCCCGGCATCGCAGACCCCACGGGTACTTGCCTGATCTCGGCCCCTCCGGCCATCGTTGCCTTAGGACAGCCAGGGCCCCCCTTTAACAACTCAGCGCCTCTTCCTGCATCACCTACACAGCCTCCAGGTCTCACAACAGCCTGGTAAGGTTGGCATTATTAGTCCCTGAATACCGGCCAGTACAAGCTGGATCCTGGCTTCGAACTCACGTCAGGTGGTCTAGAGCACACAGTGTAGAGGAGGGGTGAGCTGGGGAGGCCGCGGGGCCGGCAGCCGCTGCTGGAGGAGCGGGAGTCGCAGTGGCATTCGCCAGGTACGTCTGCAAGGATCTCCCGGCTCTGTTCAGGGTCACCATCAAGGATTGTGTATTTGGAGGAACAGCATGAATTAGGGCTAATCAAAGTCTCTAAAAGGAGTTCAATATGTCATTTATTTCAGATTCACGTTAAAAAAGGAGATCATATGAAAGGGGCACGTTTGCTTATTCGAGTGGCCAAGAACATTAGCAAATTTCCGTCACGTAAGTACTGAGAAGAGCCTGTGAGCCACACGTCTGCCTTCCTGTGGCACTGTAAGACCTCCACTCTCTGACGCTGCCAGCCACTGGTCTCTGCGTGTGTTAACCCACTAGTCCTCACAACCCCATAAGGCCATATGACAAGTTGGTAATTCAACATAGAGGGGTGCTCCAGCCTAGGGCAGCCGTGGGCAAACTACGGCCCGCGGGCTGGATCCGGCCCGTTTGAAATGAATAAAACTAAAAAAAAAAAGACCGTACCCTTTTATGTAATGATGTTTACTTTGAATTTATATTAGTTCACACAAACACTCCATCCATGCTTTAGTTCCGGCCCTCCGGTCCAGTTTAAGAACCCATTGCGGCCCTCGAGTCAAAAAGTTTGCCCACCCCTGGCCTAGGGTTTATCACAGCAAGAAGATACAAAGGGAAAAGGCGCTTGGCTGCGTCTGGGGAACAGGGGCCAGCTTCCAGGAGCCCCTCCAGGTGGGCCACGCTTAGCTCCTGCTGGAGTGAGCTGTGTGGCACGTGATGCCCAGGTACCGCGCTTAGCACGTGCCAAATTTCCAGACTCCCAGACACCGTCTTCAGCATAAACCACTGCTTGTATGAAGAGTTCAGGCACAGGGAGCCACTCGATCAGTTCTGGAAACAGCAGGAACTCCTCCAAAACCCAAGTTCCCAGATGCCAGCCAGGGCCAGCCTTTCACGCAGGTCTTTCAAATGACAACAGTCTCAAGACTGCACACATGGGTACTATTATCCCTGTTTTATAGATAAGCAAACGGGGGCAAAAGAAGTGAACTAACACTTGCCCAAGGTCACTGTCAGTCAACTAAGTCTGTTGGCCCTTCCCTCTGAGAAAGGCCCCTTTCTAAAGGACATGTCGGTACACTCTTCAGGGAAGCGATTCTGTCACCTTTTGTGATGGGGTCAACAAGCTTTTTCTGTACAGGGTCAGATGTCAAATGTTTGGGGCCTTGGAGCCACATGGTGTGTCACAATACCCAGCTGCTATTCAGCTTGAAACATACATAAACAAATGAGCATGGCTGTGTTCCAACAGAGCTTTTATTTGGACACTGAAATTTGAATCTCATATTTTTCACAAAATATTTTATTTTATTTTTTTTATTTTTTTTTTATATATTTTATTGATTTTTCACAGAGAGGAAGGGAGAGAAATAGAGAGAGTTAGAAACATCGATGAGAGAGAAACATCGATCAGCTGCCTCCTGCACATCCCCTACCGGGGATGTGCCCGCAACCCAGGTACATGCCCTTGACCGGAATCGAACCCAGGAACTCTCAGTCCGCAGGCTGACGCTCTATCCACCGAGCCAAACCGGTTTCAGCAAAATATTTTAAATTTCACAAAATATTCTATTGATTTTTTTTCCAACCACTTAAAAATGTAAAAGCCATTCTTAGCTCACAGGCCGTAATTCACCAACACCTATTCTCTAAATGTGTTCTTTTTTGTTACATGAAAAATTATATACCAAGTTGGCAAAGGCCGCCGTAGTTCAGGCACTTGTAACTGCTGCTGGGTGGGTACTGGCATGGCCTTTCTGGAAAGCAGTTTGTGCCAAGAGTTTTTTTTAAAAGGTCATGTTCTTTGAGCCAGTAATCCGACGTCTGGGTATCTGTCCTGAAGAAATAGGTGCATGCAGAGGTTAGTGCATAAAAGGACTGATCACTCCTACGTTCACCAGCAGTCCTGTCAAACGCGAGTGTGTCCGCGGAGTGTAAGGACACACGTGACCCCAGGGAGTGCAGGCCCTGGGCGACAAGGCAGAGCGGCACCATCCGGGGAGACTGTCGATGAGCAGTTAGCCTGACTGCCCTCGTTAAACACGTCTGCGTTCTCTGCCAGGAAAGGCAGATTCAGAGGTGTGGCCCCGCCTTCCTCCCGCCGCAGGGACACTGCTTTCTCCCCGTTCGTATTGCAGACGTGGTGCCGATCCTGACGTCCACGGTCATCGAGTGTCACCGAGCGGGCCTGAAGCACTCGGCGTTCCGATTCGCCGCCATGCTGATGAGACCCGAGCACCGCAACAAAATCGATGCCAAATACAAGAAGAAGATTGAGGCCATGGTCAGGTACGCGGCGACGGTGGCACCCACTGTCTGTCATGCTTCACCGGCGCCTCTTTCAGGATGCAGCCGCTGTGGCAGCAGGAACTGCATGAGGGGGAGGGTGGGGGGCAGTTAGGACCGCTCAGCCACCAGCAGCAGAAACCCCACGTGGCTGAACAAGTCGGGATTTGACTCACGTACGAGGCGTTGGAGCCCAGGGCTGGCGCCGCTGGGTTCCGGTCCCTCTGTCGTCCAGCTTGGCTGTCCGGAGCGTAGAGTCCCTCCCCGTGGCTGTCGGCCACCACTCAACATCACAGCCCCATCCAAGGCAGGAAGCAGAGGGAAAAGAAAAGGTGGCGAGGTCTTGGTGGCGAGGTCTTTGCCTTTTAGAAAGGACCCACCCCCAGGAATCCATTCACACCTCGCTGGCCAGCACCCTACCTCTGGCTGCAAAGCGTCCTGCTGAGGAAAAGCAACAGGGCTGGCGGGGAGGGGGCTGTCTGGAGGCCTCAGTGCCTGCCCAGAGGGGCAAAGAGTAAACACTTCTCAGTGTAAGAAACCGGGTAATTACACACCCTGTTGCCAGAAGAGTGCCCCTCCACACCCTGTGGAGGCCCCAGGCACCTAAGCACAGCTCCGCAAAGCTGCAGCGGCCTGCTTCCCCAGAGGAAAAGCACTGGTGTTTACAGGAGAGAGTCCTTCCAGCCACACAGCGAGTCCACGCTGCACTTGTTCAAAGGAGAGATGACACTGGGGTGTCCGTTAGGTCCGTTATGACCAGCACCCGGTGTTCCTGAACGTTGACCACCGCACCTGCACTGCAACGATGGCAGCTGGAAGCAGTTCCCCTTGTTAGCTGGCAGAGAACTCTGAGCTCAGGGCCACATGAACACGCCCTCTTTAAACGGTGATAAGCGCTCAGCAGCTTCACACCAAATCAGACCACCCCAGCCTGCCTGCCAGCGGAGCGAGGGAGGCCATGCTAGAGCACGCGTATCCCCGCAGCCCAGCACCCTGCTGTCCTAGGCGCTCCTTCGAACAGAGGCTATTCCCCCATGCCAGGGTGCTCTGTAGCTGTGTGGTCCAGTGCGGTTCCTGGCAGCCACAGGTCACTAAATTTAAACTAAACTTAGAACTTAGTTCGCCACACTACCCACATTTCAAGAGCTTGGCGCTCGTGTGGGACAGCACAGGAGACATTGCCACTGTCAGTTTTGCTGGACAGAAGGGGTAGCAAGCTCACCACGCCAGTGACAAAGGAAGAGGACAGCAAACCCACCCATGTTCTCTGCCATTTAACGTGCCCTCAACTCCACTCCCAGAATGGCCCACGTAATGCTACAACCTGACCACTCCCAACCCTCCTCCTCCTCCCTGTGCTACATTGTGGGCCTCAGAGTCTGGGAGGAAGTAGGTATGTGTCACGTTCCTAGTTTTCCAAATACGCCTTTTCTCTGCCGTCCATATCACATGGAAAATGAAGTGTTTTTAAATGACACGTGATTCTTCCTCACAGGAGACCAGATACCTCCGAGACAGAAGAGGTCACTACCCCGTGTCCGTTTTGTAAATTTCTTCTCCCAGAAAGTGAACTCCTCTGTCCTGGTTGTAAAAACAACATCCCATATTGCATTGCAACAGTAAGCTTCTTTATAATAATTTCCCTTTCTTTGCATGTCTATTTATAACCCACTTGAATATGTGATGTATCAACAGATTTTTCACTTCTGAAATTGCAGTCCCTCAAATTTCCTGCAATTTTTAGCATATAATTTTATGGTCAACAAAGCTGGAAGTTATATTCAAAGGATATGGTAATTTTAAAAAACAACCACAAAGCATATAATTGTTTAAGTGAATATCTAGAAGGCACTGGGGGGCAGTGCAGCACACACGAGGGATCAGATGGGCCTGCGCTGACATCCTTTTCCGCCACTTCTCGGCTCTGTAACCTGCAATTTGGTTTACCTTGCAGCTTAGATAATGTTTCTCAAAACTGAAGACTTCTTCTACACACAAGTCTGACACATAAAACCTGGCTTTAGTCCTTTTGATGCCATCTCTTTCTAGTCAGTTTCCACCTGTGTGAATTATCAATAATTTCCTAATTTAGAGTGCTAGCTTTAACTGCAATCCAATTATTATAATTGAATAATGGTGGAGCTTTAAAACTGAAGATGAATTTTACTCTTAAATGCACTGTTTTAGGGTCGACACATGCTGAGGGATGACTGGACAGTGTGTCCACACTGCGACTTCCCTGCTCTGTACTCCGAATTGAAGATGTAAGTGTGCATCGTTTCCCTAGCTCTCAGGTTTGTCCAGAAATAGGCCTGTCACTCGGCCACTCTTGATCTGAAACCTCCTTATTTGTTCATGTTCCTAAAGATCTCTAAAGATTCAAACTGTCTTCTTAGAAGAACTACTGACCTTTGAAAATATTATCCTTAAAGGGGATCTTGCATGACACTGAATATTCTTTTTTTTTAAATATATTTTTATTGTTGATAGTATTACAGATATCTCCCATTCCCTCCCCCTTTCCCCTTCCTCCCAGCCCCCACCCACCCCCCCCCCCACCCCCCAGGACTTCACTGCCCTGTTGCTTGTATCTATGGGCTGTGCATATCCTATATAATAAAAGCCTAATATGCAAATTGTCACCTTGACCGGGAGTTTGGCCAGGAGTTTGACCAGGGGGCAGGGCTGGCTGGCCAACTGCCCACAGCCCCTCCCCCGGCCAGCCTGGCCCAATCAGTCCCAATCGGGGTGAGCTGGCCAGACCTCACCCATGCAAGAATTCGTGCACTGGGCCTCTCGTAAATATATAATTTCTCTAATTCTTAAATTGCATAATGAACATATACTAAGAGATGTGGATAGGAATAGTCGTTTTTTCACAGAATAACCCAAAGGAAAAGAAATATATTTAATCTATTCTGCCTTTCATCTCTACACAGCATACTGAACACGGAAAGCACATGTCCCATGTGTTCAGAAAGACTGAACTTTGCTCAACTGGAAAAGCTCTCGGACTGCACCCAGTACCTGCAGACAGAGGTGGAGCCGTGAGTGGCATGTGCAGGTCAGTGCCAGGCACCTCCCCTTCCTGGGCAGAGTCCACAGCTGTAGTTTGTATTCCCATTGGCTCCTTTTTGTGACTCATGTCGTTTGTCAGATTTGAGCACAACAAAACCTCTGATTCGTTTTCTTAATGCTAACATGCAGGCTGTAGTCTCCACAGTAACAAAGATTGTTGGGGCAAGCCGCCTCATGGATTCCAGCTGGGCCATAAGGTATCACTAAGTGTGTGTCAGGTTTTCAATTACCGATTCACTCTCTTTAGTAGTAATTGGTCTAGTCAGATTTTCTACTTTTTCATGCTTCGGTCTCAGTAGGTTGTTTCTAGAATTAATTTCTTCTAATTGTAATTTGTTGGTATGTAATTGTTCATAGTAGTCTCTTACGATCTTTTTTTTGCAGTTCTGTGGTATCAGTTGTAGTCTCTTCTGATTGAGTGCTCTTTTTCTTGGTGAGTCTGGCTAAGGGTAGTTTGTCTTGAAAAAAGCAGCTCTTGATTTCATTGATCTTTTTTAGTCTCATTATTTCTGCTCTGACCATTATTTCCTTCCACTACCTTTCAGCATAGCTTTTTCTTCTTTCTCTAGTTCCTGGAGCTGTGAAGTTGGGTCGTTTGAGATTTTGTTTCACTGTAAGCATTTAGCACAGATCTTCCCTTTAGAACTGCTTTTTCTATATATCGTTAAGTTCTGATATGTTGTAGTTCCTTTTTCATTTATCTCAAGGTATATTCTTATTTATCGTTTGGCTTTTTTTCTTCTTTTGACCCAGTTTGTTCAGTGGCAGGCTGTTGAGTCATATTTGTGAATTTTCCAATTGTACAGCCAGCCACTCTGTCTTTTGATCAGAGAATTTAGTCCATTTAAAGTAATCATTAGGTATGGACTTACTGCTATTTTCTTAATTGTTTTCTGGCTGTTTTGTCAATAATTTGCGCCTTTGTTCTCTTGCACTCTCCCTCTGTAATCTGATTTTTTGTAGTGGCAGCCTTAGAATTCTTTCTCTATCTTTTGTGTTTTCTACTATAGGATTTTGCTTTGTGGATACCATGAGGCTTACATGAAACATCATGTAAGTCTATTTAAAGTTAATGAGAACTTAAGTTCAAATGCATTCTAAAGCTCTACATTTTTACTCTCTCCATCCACCCACACACATTCTATTTTTTTTTTTCTTTACAGTAAAACCTCGATATAATGAGGACTAATTTGGGCAAGGGGGTGTCCATTAGAGCCGAAAATCTGTTGTATAATAAAGTTTTCCGAATGTGTTAAAAATTGGCAAATTAGTTACTTCACCTATTTTCACTTGTGTGGACACATTTGTGTAATAAAAATTAAGAATGTATGAAAAGTTTAATTTCACAAAAAAGTTTCCTACATGTATTACTATAACTTTAAATTTATACTAAATAGGTCTAGTAAATGTGTGCCTACACCAGTCACTGTGTATAAATAAATGCACACGGTTTTTTTCTCAATGTGAACGCAATAGCGCATGTTGAACATCAGCTGGCTCACATTAAAAGTGCTGCAGAAAGTCACAATGGGACAACAGAACCGATTACTGCGCACAATGCGGTGTGATCATGCGCTAATCATTCGCTGAACATCATTTGCGAGCAGTGACTCTTGGATTTAAATGTAGACTGTAGTATCAGATATGTAATATTTATTTATGTAGGCAAAATTACTGATGTTTTTTCCAACATATGGCCTATTCACTAAAATTTGTTAAAAATAACAGCAAATAACAAAAAAAACAAAAAAAAACCTGTTAATTTAATTATAAGCAACTCTTAGTTAAAAGCATTTCAAAATTAACAGGGTGTTAATTTTCACATGACATACAGACCAGAAATTTTGTCCGTTAAGTCATCGGTTTACTGTATTTCCCATCACCATTTATCCCTCCTAAACCCTCTTCCACCTCTACCCATCCCCCCCCCCCCGCCCCTGCAATCCCCACACTGTTGTCCATGAGTTCTTTCTCTTTTATAATTTGCATCTTTTCATCTTGTGGTATAGCTTTTAAGACATCATTGTAGTTAAGTATTTTTACTACTTTTGTCTTTTAACCTTCATAGATTTATGTGATTAACCCACCAATATTACATTAGGTTATTCTGAATTTATGTATTTACTTTTACCAATGAAATTTACTCTCATGGTTTCCTTTATTAATTAGCTCCCTGTCATTTCTACTTAAAGAAGTCCTAAAATTTCTTGTAAGGTTGGTCTAATGGTGGTGAACTCCTTTCTTTAGTTTTTCCTTGTCTGGAAAACTCTTTTTTCCTTCGATTCTGAAGGACAGCATTTCCAGGTAGATAATTCTTTGTTGGCAGTTATTTTTTCCCTTTCAGCACTTTAAATATATCATGTCACTTTCCAGCCTGCAAAGTTTCTGCTGAAATATCTGCAAAGTCTTATGTGGAATTCCTTTTATTTAACAAGTTGCTTTCCTTTTGCTTTTAAGATCCTCTCCTTTTTTTTAACTTTTGGCAGTTTAATTGTAACATGTCTTGGTGTGGGCCTCTTTCAGTTCCTCTTATTGGAACTCTTCCCGGATCTGGATGTCTCTGCTCCCTTCTCCAGGTTAGGGAAGCTTTTGGCCATTATTTCTTCAGAGAAGTTCTATGCCCCTTTCTCTCTCCCATCTCCTCTGGGTCCGCCTGTAATGCACATGTTGGTCTGCTTAGTGTTGCCTTTTTTCTGTTGTTGCTCTGATTGGATGCGTTCTGCTGCCCTGCCTTAGTTTGCTGGTCCTTTCTTCTGCATCTAGTCTGCTACGGAGCCTGTCTATTGTATTTTTCAGGTCAGTTATTATATCTCTAGCTCTGATTTGTGTGGTACTTTCTTATATTTTCTGTCTCCTTGTTGAAATTCTCTTGGTCCATGCATTGTTCTCCTGACTTTGATGAGCATCTTTATGGCCATTAATTAGGAGTTTTTACCAGGTAAATTACTTATCTCCATTTTGTTAAGCTACTTTCCTGAGGTTTTATCTTGTCCTTTCATTTAACATATCCTTGTTGGTGTCTATGCTTTAGATAAAAAAGCCACCTCTCCCAGTCATGGAGTGCTTTTGTGTGGGGAATGAACCTTATTCAACCTGCCCTAACTCTTGGTTCTCTCTCAAACCTTTGTGATTGTCCAAGTAGCCTTCTTAGTTCTTATGGCCCCAGTGGTTGAGGGAATGCCAAGATCTGTGCTCCAAATGGGAGGATCTCAGTCAGCACCTCGATTCAGGCTGAGTGAAAGCCCACAGCTATTAAGATAAGCAAATGGGCCTCCTTCTGGAAAGGTTAAGCATTTCTATCAGCTGCCTGTGTTGAGCCTCGGTGGCAGGTTAAAAACACTCCCTGGAACAGTCCTAGGGACCCGTGAAAGTAAGCTCTGCAATTAAAGGGTGTCCCTTGGAAAGCAGCAGCGAACACCAGAGCACTAAATTTGTACCCAAGGTCCTTTCTGGGAGACACCAGAGACCGTAGTCAGGGCAGAGGGAGAGTACGAAGATGATGCCTGCAAGTCTCTGGGGAGTACTGTACTTGCCCCAGATATGTTACACTCCAAGCCTGCTCTTGGGCTGTAGCTCTCAAGATAAGCAAATAGACCTTTTTCACAGAAAGACTGGATGCATTTCAGTCTGCTGCCTGTGCTGGCCACATGGGTTCATGCAATCCCATTTGGAACTATTCCTTAGTTGTAGGTCTTGTGGATTCAGGGCCCATTGGCTTTCAAAGCTAGATGTTTTGGGGGTCTCTTAGGTGAGAGTCTTAAAATGCAGGATGCCAGCTGTGGACTCCAAACCGTTCATTCCTCAGGACGAAGCTGGAAGTTGTGGGGTTTATAGCAAGATTCTGTCTCTCATTTCAATGTGGGTTTTCTCATTCACTTGCTGTGTAAGTGTCACTTGGCTAGATCCTGGATTTCACTCAGAGGGAACTATTCAGTATGTCACTGTAGATTTGCTGTGCCTGTAGGAGAAAGTAGTTCAAAAAGCCCTCTGTGTTGCCATCTGTGGGTCAGGAGTGGAAGCATGGTTTAGCTGGTGGTCTGTTCAAGGCCTCACAAGGCTACTGTTGGTTAGAGCTGTAATCTCACCTGAGGTTCAGTCTTCATCCAACCTGTTTGTTGGCAGAATTTTTTTTTTCCCTTCAAATTTATTTCAAAGAGGGAGAGGGAGATAGAAACATCAATGATGAGAGAGAATTATTGATCGGCTGCCTTCTGCAAGCCCCTCACCGAGAATCAAGTCGGGGCATGTGCCCTGATCAGGAATCAAACAGTGATTGCTTTAGTTCGTTATAAACTGAAGATAAAACATAGTGTTACCTGTGGAAGGATTCATTTGCAATTCTGCCACTTCCCAAAGTAGAACACTGTTTTTAATAATCCTCTGTAGAGTCTTAGACTGTGGTATCACTGCTACTCACAGATATGCTCAGTGCATGACTATGCATGACCTTTTGCAAAAGTCACTATAAATATTTTATTATACAACTAGAGGGCCCAGTGCACAGATTTGTGCACTGGTGGGGCCCCTTGGCCTGGCCTGCAGGGATCGGGTCGAAACCGGCTCTCCAACATACCCTGAGGGGTCCCAGATTGCAAGAGGATGTAGGCCAGGCCAAGGGACCCCACCAGTGCACATCGAGGCTGGGGAGGGACCATGGGAGGGCATGTCCGGCCCATCTCACCCAGCCCCAATTGGCCGGACCCCAGCAGCAAGCTAATCTACAGGTCAGAGCATCTGCCCCCTGGTGGTCAGTGTGCCTCATAGCAAACCGTCAGAGACTTAGCATATTAGGCTTTTATTGTATAGGATGAGTACTGGTTGAAGCTATTGTTCACTGACTCCTTTTAGATAAGGAATTCTTAACAACCATTTCATTTCAGAAGTTTTTCTCATTCTTCCCAGTAAGATGGTCCATCAGAGGTTCAACAGCTTGTCCACACTGTTTTGTTTTGGGGTTTGGAGTTTGGGGGTTTTTTTTTTTCCTTGGCGGGGGGGGGGGGGGGGGGGGTCTTCCTATATTTTAATCTTTTATTTTTTAATTTAAATTCTTTATTGTTGAAAGTATTACATATGTCTCCTTTTTTTCGCCATTGACCTCTCCCCAGCTGCCTCCCTACTGTGTCCTTTGGTTATGCTTATATGCATGCATACAAGTCCTTTGGTTGATCTCTTACCCCGTCCCCCCTCCCCCCCAAACTCAACAGTTGTTCCATGCTTGTCTGTGGATCTATTTTAATCATTTTAAGTTGTCCATTATATTCCACAAATGAGATCATGTGATATTTATCTTTCTCCAACTGGCTTATTTCACTTAACATAATGCTCTCCAGGTCCATCCATGCTGTTGCAAATGATAGTGTTCTTTTTTTACAGCAGCATATTATTCCATTGTGTAGATGTACAATTTTTTAATCCACTCATCTGCTGATGGGTACTTAGGCTGTTTCCAAATCTTAGCTATAATAAATTGTGTTGCTATGAACATAGGGGTGCATATATCTTTTCTGATTGGTGTTTCTGGTTTCTTGGGATATATTCCTAGAAGTGGGATCCCTGGGTCAAATGGGAGTTCCATTTTCAGTTTTTTGAGGAAACTCCATACTGTTCTCCACAGTGGCTGCACCAGTCTGCATTCCCACCAGCAGTGCACGAGGGTTCCTCACACCTTTTTAGACAGTTGCAAGGCCACAACTGAAACACAATGCTGATGACAGACTGAAGATTTCTAACGTGGGAATGTAGAGATCCTGCTCCACAGTCCATAAACAAGCAAGAAAACTTCAGTGTGCGTGGCTTTATCACTAAAAGCCAGTTTCCTGAAACCCTTCTAAAGGCACGTGGCTGTGTTTGTTGTGCTTTCTAGATATGTTCCTGGGAAGACAGCATTTTCCTAGGAGGCTGTGTTTATGCCCTTGATGGACCTTCCCGGGCACAGAAGACAAAAACCAAGGTGACCTTTCCAGGTTGCCCCTTTCAACTTCTACAGAGTGACAAAACAGTAACATATAACACTGCTGTTTATTTCACTTCATATATTTCCTCTTCAAAGTCTTACAGATTATATGTTCTGCATTGTTAATAGTCACCTATGACATAATTGTAAATATTCAGCTTTTTTGAAGTATGTCCTTTAAAATAAAATTGCTAACTAGATATTTGTAATGTTTCTCTGGATTTGGAGACAAAAGAAGGCAGCTTGAAGTACATTGTGCAGCTCAGATATTAACACTGTTAAAAGTTTGAAATAAGAAGTTTACACAAATCAAGACTATTTAGCCCTGAAATAAAAACACCCAAAACCACTAAAATCAAATATTTGAGAGAATGAAACTAGAAGCTTATAGTCATTATATATATAGTCCTGAGTTGTTACACTGTGTACTATGGAATTCTTGTCACAAAAATTAAATCATTTGATTTCCCCTGAAGACAAAATTATTCAGCGTCTTCCCCAAGGTGCTTAGAGCATTCCTTCCCCATATCACACACCACACTCTTCCGACAAGCTTCCTTGCCATCCAAAGCCAATGTAACCACAGGCTAAGCAGCTAACAGAAATGAGTAGTGTGGCCTAACTTCGAATGTGTCAGATGATGTCTTTGCAGTATGGCTACTAGCATTCTGAGCACTAGAGGTGCCTGCAAGCCTAGGGGACAATCCAAGTATCCACATGCATGATGCCTCCAGCTCTATGACCTTTTCTTCCCCCCCTAAGTGCTACAACACAAGTCATTACCAATAAACCCACCCACGATGGGGGTAGTATAAGAGTATAGGAATAAGAGCCGCTGGCACTTGGGATCTGTGAGGTGAAGTACATTATATTCTGGGAGTTTCAGGCCTTAGACACTCATTCATGTGCATAATTGTACCAGAACTCACTTAGGAAGACACTCCTTATTCATGAACTGCCAGATTTAAAAAGATGGGGGATATAGTAGTTTGTTATAGATAACAAAATGGACAACATCCATCCAATGCATCTCCAAAAAAAGCAAGTACGCCGTTTTATGCCGCAAAGATAAAGTGTGGCCTCTACTGGCTCCAATAAGGATACAGACCCCTAGATTCACATTCATGCTGCTCTGGAGCCCAGCTCCTACCTTGCATTCACCTCAGCCACACACCTCAGAGTCGTGAGGGCTTCAGCCAGGAGTCAAACATCTTGTCATTCTCATATTTTAAAAAGCACATTTATAATCTCTAATTCTAAAAGCGAAGTTATTCATCTTACTACAAAAATTATGCCAATCATGGGTAGAGCATTTATAATTAAAGTCATGAGCAAGTAAAGGACACTGTTCGTTGTTCTGACTGCAAGGATATTAGTCCCTTTGCTGGGGAGCACAGAGTACTTAGGCAGATATGACCTGCATATCCAAAAGCAGCAGAAATAGAAAGCATGTGTAAGAAACTCAAGCTCAGCCACCTGGTTAGGGGAGGCAGTCGTCAATCAAGGGAATTTTCACTGAAGCAGAAGTTCCAAGCCAGGCTTGAACAGAGAGGGGCGCGGTTCAATAGGCAATGTTTTGTTCCCATAATGAACTTAATCTCCACGAAAGACATTTTTCACATGGTAAATACACTTTCAATGTATGTCTAACCGTCCAAACAAGACTCTCCATTCCTTAGAAACAGGAATCAGTCTCCTGATCCTGATTTTACATTCCTTTCCTCACATACCTCTTAGCATTCACTGACAAGATTAAACTCCAGGCCAGTTCCACAGCCTCGGGGCCACTCAGCAAGGACAGTGACAACCCAAAGTTCCAGTAGGGTTTGTGGGCTCCATCACTGAATAGAACCATCTCCCAGGGACAAAGTAAACCAAAGCCAGTGTTCACTTTGTCCCACGCCAGAGTAAGCCTGAGACTTACTGATGGGTTGAGACTCAGGAAGGATAGGAATGACCAGCCATCATTTTGCAGCCACACCCTCTAGTAATAACTAAAAGGCATCGCCATGAAATTCTAGTCACAGCATTCACAGCCGTAATGAAGTTGGAAATCAGAGTGCTAACTCTTCAATTGCCAAAGTTGTTTCACATAACGGGTTAGTAGTAAAATTAACTTCTTTTATCCAATCATTTGCAAATTAGTAAGGAAAGTCATATACCAACATAGTATTTTACTATACAAGATGATAGGCTTAAGAATTTATACATGTACCATATGGGACATTTTTATTCCTAATTTACATTCTGCAAGATACTTGACAATGTACAAAAAGAATACCCAGTTCTAGGTGGTGACTATTTTGTATTATGATTTATTTACAAAATTTCACCACATAATAGTAACTATCTTTAAAAAAAGTTCAGGACATTAGAATAAATTGTTAAGCTTACAAAAGCTGCCTTAGTACCACTGTTCTCAGGCATATTATTGTTAAATAAAATCTAATTCCAAAGCCCACATGTAGTTTCTAATTCTGATTATACACAGTCATTTTGAAGCACAATCGAATTAGATGGACAGGGGACAGTGGAGGACCCACACAGTCCTATCAACCTCTATAAGAGGTGTACATCAGCCTACCGGTTGCATCCTGCTAGCTGTACCACCATTTACTGGTAATGGGACCACTCAGTCGCCCTATTATGGTTCCTTTGGAAAAAATAAGGCATCCTCTAGACCAGCTAGACTGGTCAGGGTGAGTAAAAAGTGACTGTCAGTAGTAAAAAACAGTTTCATTTCTTTGAACCTTTTCCTTTTCCTTTTCTGGACTCCTTATCTTTTTCTGATTTTGAAGGCTTTGAAGATTTTGTCTTTTTCTGTTGGGAGGGAAAGATGCAGAAAATAATTAATAACTGTGTTATGAGGAAATGAAGTAAGTTCATCTCTATAAAAATCTTTACCTGCAACTTAATTAGTAAAGAAGAAAGGTTGCAAATATGTATGTATCTTTAACTACTGCTACCCCCAATGAGCTTAATTTCAATAAACTACTTGTAGCCTTTAGAAGATAGCCATAAAACTAAAAAGCTATTTAAAATCTAGAACCAACATATGTTCTTCATGAATGCAGTTTCTTGGATTTAGAACATAGATATATTTAGGAAAGACAAAATAAGTAAGACGTAATTTACAAACAGGGTAAAAAGTTACTTTTCTTTCAGTTTCAGATTCCAAAGTCTAAACATGCCCAGTTTGAGGAGAAGGGAGGAGACAACCTCTTATGTCTACACAAGACTAGACAGGAAGAGGAGCCACACTGGTGAAGGCCACTATTCCGACCGCTGCACATACAAAGCCAGAGAGGGCGAGAAGGATACGCACACGATACAGGAGGACACAGACTACATTCCTTTGCTATAGCAAACAGTGGGCTGATACCATAAATGATTCTAACCTATTCCAGCAAAAGACAAGGATGTTTGCTCTGAAAAACTTCTATAGGCAATTCAGTGGCTATAGCAAAACAGAAATAACAGAAGGGAGAAATGGTTTCATTGAAAATGATTTTCTTGGTTGTGTGTGTGGGTTAAGCACAAACCAATGATCAAAAAAGTAAAAATCTTACTTTTTCTAACAGAGCATATGACCATCAATATGATGGCCTATATTTTGCTTTTTGGCTCTTCCACTATTATTAGAAGCTGTTTATAAAAGTGAAATCTAGCCCTGAGTGGGTGGCTCAGTTGGTTGAAGTGTCATCCCATACAGCAAAAAGGTTGTGGATTTGATTCCTGGCCAAGGCACATACCTAGGTTTCAGGTTCAATCCCCTGTCGGAGCGCATACAGGAGGCAACCAATCAATGTTTCTCTCACATCGATGTCTCTCTTTTCCCCCCACCCCCAAAAAATATCAATAAACATATCCTCAGGTGAGGATGTTTTAAAAAGTGAATCTATACCTTCTCCACCTTCAACTGTGATGAACAAAAAAACTTAGAAGTATTTTCAGAGCTTACTCTGCTACTTGCTAAACAGGCCCTGAATAATTTCTGAAGGTAAATTACGCAAGAAAAAATAAACTAGTTTGCGGGAGTGTCAGAGCTGCTCTCTGTAGCTTAAAATCCTACCTTGATCATAGCATCCGTCTCCACAGCGTCTTGCTCTTTCTCATCAGACTGAGAGTCATCCTCCGGGAACTCCTCACTGTGCTCAGGATCCAGCGCTGGGCCGGTGCTGTGCCTGGGGGCCTTCACTGCCTGGAGCGAGTACGGAGTCAGGTGGGCTTCCCTATTGTACGCTCTCGTAAAGGCTGCCTTCACCTAAAGAAAGGAAAAGGAGGGGACTTCTCAAATCTAAGTGCCAGATAATCCTTTTGAACTCTGTAGGCCTAAAGGCTTTGAAAGACCCTGGAAGCCCCTTAAAATGATTTGCAAAATATTTATACACATGTGTGTATATTTATTTTATATATATGCATTTTTCTATGGAGAAGGTCCATATTTTTCATATTCTTAATAGAGCCCATGACTCAAAAAGATAATCAGTATTTGGAAACTTTAAGGCAGACCCAAAAGACTTTTAAGTCATCATTTTTACCTAATTCAGTGCTCTCTGCAATTCTACAAGTGATAAAGTTAGTCAGTAATCAGTAAGTCAAAAAAGGCTCAGAATAAGGTACATGTTAAAGTAGGCCTTTATTTACAAAATACTTTTACTAATAGTGGCTAGTTCAATATACTAAATAACTTGAAAAGCCTTAATACTGAGCTTCTAATCATTGCAGAATTAGTCCATGAATGCTAACTGTAGATGTCTCCTGTACCCACAACCATTGAGCCAGGTCGGAATTCCAGAGAAGCAAGCCACAGAGAACGTCTTCTAAAACATCATCAAATAAACAAGCACAAAGTGAGGTATTAGATAGCACATATTCATGTTATGTCACTTTAGGTTTTTCATGCTCATTATGTGAAGTAGGGGGTACATTACTACACAACAGATTATCCAACTAGAATACTGAATCCACCAAACAGGCAGACTAAGTGTAACACTCCTCAGCCAGTTAGCACTTCTTTTCCTCGGTTCCTTCGCCTGGCTCAGCTGCCCTACCCTTCCTTATAAGGAATATATTTATATTTGTTCCTCAACTTTCACATCTTGCTTTTCCACTCTGCATAAAGCAAAGATAAACACAAATTGTAAAGTTAAATCCAGAAGTCTTTTCTTAATATCATACTCAAATAGTATATTTGGAAAGCACGGGCCATAGAAGCAAAAAGCACTGAAAAAGCTAAACCTTTTAAAGCACATAAAACACCTCTGAAGTACTCCCAATACAAACCCGGTAATTACAGTGATGGAGAGCCACTGGGTGACACAATTTACCTTGGGATCCAGCTTGGAGAAGGGACTAGGCTTGCCTCCCCAGCTGCTAATCTCCATGATATTCTCAAAGTCTTCTTTCATCAAATAATAGGCATCCATAAGGGCAACAACGTCCTGTACTCCTTCGACCCCTTGTGAGGTCAAGGGCTGTACAAGTGCATCCCTCATATGTGACAGGTAATCCATATTTATAGTCCTTTTGCTGGAGTAAGTTCTTAAACCAAAACAAGAGAGACACAGCTGTCGTCAAGAGCAAACTACCACCAATTCAAGTCACAGTGTGCATATCAGATGGGAGTTCGACCCACTTTTAATAGTGCACAATGGCATGCCTACTGTTTCACGGTTGGTGTAGGGAAAGCCTGGTGCTACCCCAGCAGGGTCAGGTATAGACACCAACACACTCCAAGGGAAGTTTTTACTTACCTGCATCAGAGCATGCAAACCACAAATGGAGGTTCTGCTTCCATCCTACTCGTTAAGGCCCAGGCAACAACAGTGCTTCCATGTGCTCATACTTCTCACAGCCAACGGTTACTCGTTCCCAGTTCCAAATGTGAAAAGCATCCCTAAAAGTCACTGAGCTTGCCTACCTGAAGTGCCACTACCACTTCCTAAGAAGGGTCTGAAAAACTTTTTGCTCTCTGGATTGTAACACACAAAATTACATATGAAAGCTTCCCTCGCATTTCCTAACACTGTTACTCTGAAATTTTTAATTCTAGAGCAGGGTTTTCACCAAATCTAATAAACTGCCAAGAATGTTCCTGCATTCTGGCCAGGGAAAGACAGAAAAGCAGTCTCTAACTGGCTGAGAACTAGAATGGTATCACGAAAAGGCTGTTTTTCTTTCTATTTAAACACTGTCGCTTAAAGACAGAAAATAGATGAACGAAACAATATTTCCAATGTCGCCAACCTAAATCTTCCAACCCAGCTGCCACCATCCTCACACCAGGCAACTAAATATCTATATACACTTCAAACAAGAGACCTCAAAAGCTGTTGACTCCAGGACCCACACTAAAATCAGAAAGGAAATGAAAATCCTTTTAAAAATTACCAGTGTCCCAAGCTGGTTTGGCTCAGTGGATAGAGCGTCAGCCTGTGGACTGAAGGGTCCCAGGTTCGATTCCAGCCAAGGGCACATGCCCGGGTTGTGAGCTCGATCCCCAGTCGGGGGTGTGCAAGAGGTAGCCGATCAATGATTCTCTCTCATCACTGATATTTCTCTCTCCCTCTCCCTTCCTCTCTGAAATCAATAAAAATATATTTTTTAAAAATAATAATAATAAATAAAAGTTACCTATGGGTCATGCTCCTCCCTTCAGGCAACTGAATGTCTGAATCACAAGACCCCACACAGTTCCCCTATCAGAAATCTAGAACCTGGCCCACAACTGTTTTATTAACTAGGCAAAGAGTTCAAACTGCTCCCATTTTAAGTCACCCACCCGTTTCCTCTGAGTCTGTCTCCTATAATCCAGCACACTTTAAGACAAGTATGAGCCGTAAGCCCAGTGCCCAAGACAATCATCAAACCTTTTCCAAAATTAGTCTTGTAATTTGTTACATCACTGTTACCTTCTAGTAGGATCACATAACATTACATCTAGTAAAGTCTAAAAGCATCGTCTAAATCAGTGATGGCGAACCTTTTGAGCTCAGTGTGCCAGCATTTTGAAAAACCCTAACTTAACTCTGGTGCCGTGTCACATATAGAAATTTTTTTTATATTTGCAACCATAGTAAAACAAAGACTTACATTTTTGATATTTATTTTATATATTTAAATGCCATTTAACAAAGAAAAATCAACCAAAAAAAAGAGTTTGCGTTGTCACCTCTGACACGCATGTCATAGATTCGCCATCACTGGTCTAAATCAAGGGTCCTATCCTCAAAAATCTATTACTTCCCCTGAAATTGTATTTGTGCATTAGTGCATTTGGGGGGGAATAAAGACCAAAGCTTCGGCTTCTCAAAGGCATCTATGACCCAAAATAGATTAAGAGTAATAAAATCACACTTTTCCATTTTTAAAAAAAGAGAAACCTGGGCTATAAAAGTTAAGTAGGAACATTTTAATTTACTTCACAAGTTGAGAGGCTCAATACAGATGTGCTTGAGGATGATAGTGGCCTATATATGATTCCTTAAGAAACACTTGCTCAGCAATTCTATGTGCTAGGGAGTGAGCCTCAGTTCCTACCCCCAGAAATGTTCTGTCAGACGGGAGAAGGGGGCAGACATCCAAAAGGACAGCCATGAAACACTGGAAGTCCAGTGCTCACAATCCACATGAGCACAGTACGGGCACCACAGGGGACACCCTAGGGCACTGGGGTCCTGATATTAACAAGCAGTGGACGGAGCAGGGAGAAAGCTGAGAGGCCACATCTGGACCAGTGAGGACAGCAGGGGAAAGCAGCCGTTTCCAGCTCCACAGGCTGCCTGCATCCCTTAGCTCACGGTCCCTTTTCCGATCTTCAAAGTGGCAGTGAGCATCTTCAATCTCTCTCTGGCACTGCAAACCCCCGCCCCCCCTTTTTTTAAAGACCCTTGCAATTACACTGGGCTCACCCAAATAATCCAGGATAGTCTTCCCATCTGAAGATGGGAATGAATTTGTGTTTTAAGCCATTGAATTTTGGTCATATGTCATTCTTGCAACAGAAAACTAACACCATGGTGGCAATAAAAGGCTCATGCCACAGGCTAAGAGGGAATGGAGCAGGAAGTAGAACTCAGTTCGGCTTTAACCAAAAGCCAAGGGTGAACCAAATACTAATATCCTCTCCCCAGACCAGAAAGATAAGACTGCTCCAGTCGTTTTTCATGGTTAAAAGTAAACCCCTAAAGTTCACTTAGTATGTGTATGCATGCACATTTTCTAAGTGTTTAAACATTAACAAAATTGTACCAAGTAAGAATTTTGAACGTCCTTAAACTTCTCCAAACATACTGGGTCTCAATCATCTGAGTATTGACTTCCTGTTAAAGGTAAACTGTATCTCCATCCCAAATGACCAGGTCACTTTACTACTGGGATAGGTAAAAACTAGTTCATTTATCTATATGGTTCCCTTTTTCCAATTAAATTATTTTGAAGCAGAGATATTGTATATGACTACTAGTAATAGGCATTATAATCATAGCACTATCTCAGAGGAATACAGTTTTAAATGTATCTTAAAGTTATAACATTTCTACCACCTGGCTTTATTCTTCCAAAGTATCCTTTTAGTGATAAAATAAGTGTTACAATGATTATGGATAATAAAACTCAAGCTCGCACACGCGCGCGCGCGCGCACACACATACACACACACACACACACACACACACACTCTTATTCAGGAGTATTTGGCAATAAAATCAAAACTAAAATATAAATCTCTTGACTAAAGCTATCCTTACTAGATAAACGCTAAATACATTACACGGATAAAATACCAGAAATGGAGTTTTACCACTTACCTGAGACTCATGTGCAATGCTAGATCCTGCACAAGACGATCGTGTCTGCCTGTAGAGGAGTGCTTACCCAACCAGCTGGGGAATGTGGGAAACTGAGTCATGTACCCCCTCATTAACTCTCCAGGAAGAACACTGGCATAAATGGCCTGGGGAAAAATCAAGTGCAGGCCACAATTTAAATTCAGTACAAAGTTGCTTCCTTAGCTTCCAAGCAGTCTTTGGAAATGAAGCATCAATGTCGCACATACCTAATTCCAGGGCAGTCAGGCCCTTTCCCTGTCTCCGATCTGTGGGTGTGGAAAACTTATTCCAGAGAAAACAACTGATTATGGTAAATGCCTTATTCCAAAACACACATGGCCCTAAGGGAGATTATCTTGCCAACTCAGCCTCCTCAACCAACTGATCTCATGACACCAGTTACCTTGTAGATGCCAATGTCAGAGAGGCCCATGCTTGCCTTTAACACAAGCTATTGATAGCACAGGTGGACCAGAGCATGAAAACCCTAACCGTCATGGAGTCAAGCAAACTGAGAAAGTGAAAAGGGGCGTCCTTGAATATCTTCCATATCCAGGGTTTCACTTGTTAAACGCTGGAATTATACATACATTTTGTATGCTGCTTTATTCTAATAATTAACTAATTTTTTCACATTAGTTCATCTTTACAAATAATTTCAAAGGTGGCATAATAGTCTAGCCAAGAGATTTTACCATAATTCATCATTCTCCTGTTACTGAACATGGGAGAGTCTGTCCAATTTTTTGCTTTCGGAACTAATGCTTTCGGGAATATTTTTGTACATTAAGCTTTTTCTGTGTTTAAAATTATTTCTTTAAGATAAATTCTCAAAAGCACAAGTATTAGGTAAAAAAAAATGAACATTTTTAAAACATGAGAAAGAATTCTTTATATACAGAATGAGTCCTTGTTTTTTTGTTTTCAAACAATGTGTGGTAGGGTTCAGAGAAGAGTAGATGCTGGAAGTCCCTTGTTTATTACTGTATAAATAATAATACTGTATAAATATGCAAAACAAGTACCCTTAATTATGAATTTTGACCAAAGTCTATTTTGAGTAAAAAATATCAACCGAAGTAAAGTACCAATACACAGCTGCCTCTTTAGCAAGAAGAAAATGAGAATCCACATATTAGAAAGTGGCTACTGACCTCCCCTGGCTGCAGTTCAGGAAAAAGCCACTAGTAACCATCTGTGAGAGCCAAGAATGGCAAAAGAAAGAAATGTTCTTAAGATAAAACAGAGCAAATGAAACTTTTTAAAAAATATTTGTATTGATTTCAGACAGGAAGGGAGAGGGAGAGAGACACAGAAACATCAATGATGAGAGAGACTCATTGATCAGCTGCCTCCTGCACGCCCCCTATTAGGGATCGAGCCCACAACCCGGGCATGTGCCCTTGAACTGAATCGAACCCGGGACCCTTCAGTCCACAGGCCGATGCTCTATCCACTGAGCCAAACCAGCCAGGGCGAGCAAATAAAACTTTTGACTCACATCTTAGTTATGACCAAAATCTAGCGTTCCTCATTTCCATGTCCATTTACATAAAACCATTCTGAATCACTGAAAAATAAGGCCAGATTAAGAAATAGACAATTGCCCTGACTGGTTTGGCTCAGTGGATAGAGCATCGGCCTGCAGACCAAAGGGTCCCGGGTTCGATTCCGGTCAAGGGCATGTACCTTGGTTGCGGCACATCCCCAGTGGGAGGTGTACAGGAGGCAGCTGATTGATGTTCCTCTCTCATCGATGTTTCTAACTCTCTATCCCTCTCCCTTCCTCTCTGTAGAATATCAATAAAATATATTTAAAAAAATAAAAAGAAAGAAAGAAATAGACAATAGTGACCACAGAGTTTTGGTCTCTACCAGATGGCATTTTTGCCATAAGAGCCATAATGTTTTTCTGGTATTTCAAATGACTACAGGAGCTGACAGCTATTTTGTTCTCTTGAACTAAAGCAGAGCCTGCGTGCGCTTTAAGGAGAGCATTACCTGTGTGGGCAGGAGACTCCAGTTTTGCTTACTCCGGATCTGCCGGTCCACGAGGTCACCATCACATATGCTATCTGCTGCTCTGCTTAAAAGCATCAAGTGCTTTTTTATGTCCCCCCTGCAGGACAGAAACCAGTCTGGATTACACCATTGTGTATACTCCACTCCCCTCCCTCTCGGCTCTCTGGCCTTCGCAGGGTTAGGGAGGGTACCAACTCTAACCCTCACTAGCTCTGAGCACTCACCCCGCAGCTATAGGCTTCACGTGTACGTAGTTCTCCTGGACAAAGAGGGGCGCTATTGAATAATCATGAAAAAAGAGATCGGATTTGTCCACAAGCGACATATGAGCAGTCTCCTCTCCAGCTGCAAACACCTTCCGGGCAACATCAAATGGGCCCTAAAAAGAAAGGGCCAACATCCAAATGCTGACAAGACAAAATGATGGCAAAGATGTGGCGCAGCAGGAACTCTCATGCATGGCTTCACTTTGAAAGACAGTTTGGTGGTTTATTACAAAACTAAACATACTCTTAATCATACTATCCAGGAGCTGTCCTCCTTGGTATTTACTCAAATGAATTAAAAAGTTCTACCACACAAAAACTTGCACATGAATGTAAAGAGCAGTTTTATTCTGCTCTAAACTTGGAAGTTGCTTTAGTAGGTGAATAAACAAACTGTGGTACATCCAGACCATGGAATATTATTTAGCACTAAAAAGAAATGAGCTATCAAGCCATGAAAAGACATGGAGGAACCTTAAATGCATACTACCGGGTAAAAAGCCAGTATGAAAAGGCTACACAGTATGATTCCAATGACATAATATTTCCAAAAAGGTGAAACTATGGAGATAGTAAAAAGATTGGTGACTTCCAGGGGGCAGGGGGGGGATGAATATACAGAACAGAGGATTTTTAGTATGCTACCATAGCAGATACACGTTATTAGACATTTGTCAAAACCCACAAAATGTACAACACTAAATGTGAAGTCTGGACTTTGGGTAATAATGATGTGTCAGTGTAGGTTCATCGGTTGAACAAATGTACCACTCTGATGGGGGTGTTGACAGTGGAGGAGGGTGTATGTATTTGGGGACAGTAGGTATATGGAAAATCTCTGTACTTTCTGTTCAACTTGGATGTGAGCCTAAAATTGCTGTAATTTTTTTTATTAATATTTTTAAAGGGAGGGGGGAAAATACTGCTTAATCACTGCTCTAACTCAGGGGTCCAGTTCACTGTCCTTCAGACCGTTGGAGGGCCGGACTATAGTTTAAAAAAAAACTATGAACAAATTCCTATGCACACAGCGGCGGCAAAAACACCCGGCGGGCTGGATAAATGTTTTCGGCGGGCCGCATGTGGCCCGCGGGCCATAGTTTGAGGACCCTTGCTCTAACTAATAAATTCTAAGCAGTGACTAGGTGAAATAGAACACAGAAATCATCGATAAGACTTCTAATTTCAGGGAGGTTATTAAACCATTAACAGTTCCAGACCCATTAAAACACGAATGAAATCCATACATCAAGGACTGTGAAAAAGCCACTTTATAATTATTGATGCATAATTATAATGTAAAACTTCCCTTTTTCAAAATCTACAATATACACTGCTAGTCCTTGAAAAGCATTTCATTTGAATTAGAAACACTTTTAACAGCTGTCTATATCTCTTATAAATATCCAGAGGTTCTATATGTGTGTCAAGGAACTAAGCCCAACCAGAATTAAGTAAGAAATGGAAATTTACTTTACCAGTTTGATGTCCTTTTTGGCTCTCTGAGAGTCAGCCTTGGCCTGGTCATAGGTTAGTGCCTTGCTTCGTGCACACCACATGCTCAGGTTGTGTAAAACCTAAGAGAATTGCAAATAAGATACTGTCAAGGTGGGACAAAACTGCCACTCCTGTCCAGCCAGTGTGGCTCAGTGGTTGAGCATTGACCTATGAACTAGGAGGTCACGGTTCGATTCCTGGTCAGGGCACATGCCCGGGTTGCAGGCCCGATCCCCAGGAGGGGGTGTGCAGGAGGCAGCCAATCAATGATTATTCATTAATGTTTCTATCTCTCCCCTCCCCCTTCCTCTCTGAAATCAATAAAAATATATTCCACTCCCTCTCCTCAAACAGCTTTAAGGCATTAATTCAAAAGAATTATTAATTCTCATGTAATATATATTTAATTTACCTGTCTGATATCTTGATTGGATCCCAAAATTATTTCATTCATAGCTGGAGGGGGAATCTTCAAACCCTCTTTAAATGCAATTGACATCATAGCACCCTAAAATTGACAAAGGAGAATCTTCAATGATTTCTTTTTTAAACTTATATAATCAGATATTTTAAAAATATTTATCAGGTACTTTCAAAGTTGACCTTTAAATAAATAGGATAGTGTGATGGGGGAAAAAATTCCAAACATCATACCTTAATCTGTTCAACCCGAGGTCTTTGAAAACGAAGATCAAAACAATAATGAACCAAAGAGCGAATCTTAGGATGATTTCTATCATTGCACATACAAATGATGGGAATTTTTGTATGTTTTATCAGGCCAATTAGTTCCTAAAAGGCAAATTTGCAACACAAAAATAATTATTTTTAAAAAAACAAATACCACACAATATATGCATTTTCAGTTTTAAAAACCAACTCAGCAACAAGCTTTAATTGCCACAGATACCACATAATAATTAGTGCTTTATATTTTTTGTGAAAAAAACACGCACTAAAATCCAAGAGTAAAGCCCAGCCAGCATGGCTCAGTGGTTGAGTGTGGACCTATGAACCAGGAGGTCAAGGTTCAATTTCCGGTCAGGGCACATGCCCGGGTTGTAGGCTAGATGCCCAGTGTGGAGCCTACAACAGGCAGCCGATCAATGATTCTCTCTCATCACTGACGTTTCTATCTCTGTCTCTCTCTCCCTTCCTCTCTGAAGTCAATAAAAATATATTTTAAATAAATAAATAAATAAAAACCTAGAATACAATGCTTTCATTACCTGAATTCCTCCCCTGTCCTCATTGCCTGCCATGCCGTCTACTTCATCCATGATGAGGGCGTGTTTCATGCTTACTGAAGGGGCTGCTCCACCTGGCCCACGTTGAGAAGCAGTGGGAAGGGTCAGAAACAAAGTAACAGTTGTTCAAACACTGCTGCTTTATAAGCAATTTATCACACATTTGAAACTGATAACAACAGATGGTACAAAATTCAAACAGAACCAGAGAATGCAGTGAGCAGAGATCCTCCCTCCCACCCTGGCCACCAAGGGCAACCAAATTCCCTCTCCAGGGCAAACAGTATGAACAGACTCTTTATATCCTTTCAGAGATATGCTGTACATGTTAAAAATGTATGCAGAAAAATATACACCTTGGTTTGATCATCCGAATGTTTTTGTGATCTGTTCTTACCTGTAGATACAGAACACCACACTTTTCAAGGCTGTTTAATAATGTTCCATTTTACACATCTATCATAATTTACTTATCTATTAATAAAATGTTGCCCAAACCGGTTTGGCTCAGTGGATAGAGCGTCGGCCTGCGGACTGAAAGGTCCCAGGTTCGATTCCGGTCAAGGGCATGTACCTGGGTTGCGAGCACATCCCCAGTGGGAGATGTGCAGGAGGCAGCTGATTGATGTTTCCCTCTCATCGATGTTTCTAACTCTCTATCTCTCTCCCTTCCTCTCTGTGAAAAATCAATAAAATATATAAAAATAAATAAATAAAATAAAATGTGAAGTTGCTTTCAATCTTTTGCTGTTATAAATCACACTAATGAAGATCCATGTGTATGTCATTTTGCATATATACCAATATTAACAGTGAACCCAAAAATTAGGATTTCTGGGTTAAAGGCAATGTGTAATTTAATTCTGAGAAATACTGCCAGATTGCTCTGCTAAGCAGTACCAATTTACACTACCTCCAGCAATGTATAAGAGTGACATTTCCCAAGCAAGTTCTTTTTAACAATGACTTTTTACCATTGAAAGTACCAAGAAATCCAGTGACCTGTAATAGACCACAGTTTGTAAACATGCACTGTGCAGTCAGTCCTAGCTGGGCATCTCACTGTCCCCATAAGCTCTGGCCGTACTAGAACACAGCGGCACTTTCACGCTGTCTCCCCCTCCCCTACTCCTCTTGTCTGAAATAACCCCTTGCACCCACAAATGAGTATCTTTCTCATTCTTCAAGGCCCTGCAAACAAATGTTCCCCTTTTACTGGTAGTCTCCACCAAAGCCTCAAATAGAATCACTTCTTCATCTAAAGGCCTCTGTCACCTCACTCAATTTATTTTCTTGTCCTCTTCACAGGATTCACCTGTGAATCCGCTAAAGTCATATGCAAAATACATAAACATGTCCATGAATGCATTTTTATCACATTCTCAGAAATTTCTAAGACCTAAAATAAAAGGTAACTATTGTCCTACTGGAGTTACAGCAGAGGCTTTTCTTAATTCTCATTAGCCCCGGGACTTAGCAGGGTGCCTAGTACATAGTAGCGGTTACTCCACATTGAAATAAACTTGTTTTTCTTGCTTAACCCAAGAAAACAGTTCAAAAAGCCACATACTTGAATAAAAGCCTTTGATGCTGGTGTTATTCAGTGACTCAGCAACAACATCCTTTAAACTGTTCTTACTGCGAGTATCACTTGCATTCAGCTCCACGTAGCTATATCCCAATTCCTAATAAAAACATTGGAAACCATTACTATCACAAGACAAATTACCATTCCCCCCTCCCAGAAAAAATAAGAGTTAAGGAAGAAAGAGGGAAGAAAAAATCATGCCCTAGTTGGTTTGGCTCAGTGGATAGAGCGTCGGCCTGCGGACTGCAAGGTCCCAGGTTCGATTCCAGTCAAGGGCATGTACCTTGGTTGCGGGCACATCCCCAGCGGGGAGTGTGCAAGAGGCAGCTGATCAATGTTTCTCTCCCATTGTTGTTTCTAACTCTCTATCCCTCTCCCTTCCTGTCTGTAAACAAAAAAATCAATAAAATATATTTTTTTAAAAAAAGAAAAAAAATCACATAAGGAACGAGGAGTAAAAAAAATAAAGTATGATAATAACAGACAATGAGGTTAACTATAATACACCTCACAATCATGACTTTAAAACATCATATTCATACATACCACACACACATAAACACACATTTACTTTTAAAACCTCTGCTGACAAATCACTAACCTGGAAGAATATATTCGAATAAGCAATTTTACTGTTTGTTTCTTAAAGTCCTGAAAAGAATTAAATATAACCATCCCAAGATTTCAATATCAGATATACAATTAATCTATTATAAGATGCCAAAAATTAATTCTTGACTTCAAGATAAAAAAGTTAAATCATTATAATTGTCCTCTGAAGAAAAATCAAGTTATTATGGTTCATTTCCCAAAACTGATCATTATCTTGATCATAAAGCCTTAAAAAATGCCTAACAGAATTCCCAAAAAGGTAATGACAATAATAAAGGGAGAAAAAGAGTCATGTTTGCTACTGGAGAGACTAGGGGGAAAATATATTTCTTTGGTTTTAAATGTTTATAGAGTAGAAAATACATAGTTATTATACCTGTTAAAAATGTATGCTCTGGTCCCTACAATAAAGATCAAAAGAAACCACCAGCTATGGGAGAGAGCGGGAAAATCCAGCAATAAATTTAAAGTAAGTTTAAAGTCCTTCATTCTATCATTCTGATACCGTTTCATGTATCGTTTCATAGAATTCTGATACACATAAACTGTGGTTTGCTCTACTGCCTTGTCTTCTCATTGTCTAGATATAGCAGCCAGAGAGACACAACAGCAAAGGCAGGGTCCTACATACCTGGGTTCACACTGGGCCACTGCCCTCCTCTCGAATAAGCCCATTTCATTTGTCACATGAAAATGGTAACAGTGCACAAAATTCTTAGGAGGGTTTATAAGATATTTGTGTCTATAAGACTTATCCTATCTAATAATAGAGAAACATGGTAATTAACCGTAAATTCGCTACCCTCCCCATTGGCTAATCAGCGAGATATGCAAATTAACTGCCAACCAAGATGGCGGCCGGCAGCCAGGCAGCTGAAGCGAACAGGAGGCTTGCTTGCTCCAGTGAAGGAGGAAGCCAAGGTTCCCCACCTGCCGCTGCTGGCCTCTGAGCTTGCACTCTAAGCAACTATGTTGCAATTACAGAAGCTAAACAATCCCCATGCTTTCAGCCAGCAAGCCAGCTGGAGTTGCAACAGTGTTTCAATTACAGAAGCCAAACAAACCAGATACCTGCTTTGAGCAGCCAAGGCCTCAGAGCTGGAGCCAAGCCTCAGAGCTAAAGCCAGCTCTCAGCTCCAGTGACAGCCATAGAAGGTAAATAAATCCCAGAATAAAAAGAAAAAAAAAGAAAAAAAGGAGAGGTTGGGAGCTTCGGTCATCCGCCAGCCTGAAAACGGCCCTCAGCCCCTCACCCAGACTGTCCAGGCACCCCAGTGGGGACCCCCACCCTGAAGGAGGTGTGACCAGCTGCAAACAGCCATCATCCCCTCATCCAGGCTGGCCAGGCACCCCGGGGGGAAGCCCACCCTGAAGGGGGTGTGACCAGCTGCAAACAGCCATCAGCCCCTCATCCAGGCGTGCCAGGCACCCAAGCGGGAACCCCCATCCTGAAGGAGGTGTGACCAACTGCAAACAGCCATCATCCCCTCATCCAGGCTGGCCAGGCACCCAAGTGGGACCCCCACCCTGATCCGGGACATCCTTGAGGGCAAACCAGCCAGCCCCCACCTGTGCACCAGGCCGCTATCCTATATAGTAGAAGGGTAATATGCAAACTGACCCTAACAGCAGAAAGACTGGGAATGACTGGTCACTATGACACACACTGACCACCAGAGGGCAGACACTCAATGCAGGAGCTGCCCTCTGGTGGTCAGGGCGCTCTCACATGGGAGGAGCTCTGCTCAGCCACAAGCCAGGCAGATGGCTGCCAGTACAGCGCTGGTGGTGGGAGCCTCTCCTGCCTCCTCAGCATTGCTAAGGATGTCCGACTGCAGTTTAGGCCTGCTCCCCGCTGGCAAGTGGACATCCCCCGAGGGCTGCCGGGCTGCCAGAGGGATGTCTTGATTGCCATCTTAGGCCCAATCCCCCCGGGGAGCGGGCCTAAGCTAGCAGGTGGTCATCCCTGAGGGGTCCCAGACTGCGAGAGGGCACAGGCCGAGCTGAGGGACCCCCCCCCCCCGCCCCACGTGCACAAATTTTTGTGCACCGGGCCTCTAGTTATCTATAAAATATTACAGTATCACCTATAATTATAATGACAAATACTTTTAAAATATGAAAATAACAAATATCCCCAAAACCAAAGCAAATTCTAAAGGTTTAATTTCAGGAAAGTATATACACAACCAGTTAAAATATATACACACCACATACATACTCACACACAAGCGCACATATCCCCTACACATGCCCACTCCGATGGTACTCTCCAACTGAACTACAAGAGAACACCCACCTGACAAACCAAAGAGGCCGTGGTTGTTTTGCCAACACCTGGAGGGCCTGAGAGCAATGCCGCTTTAAAACTAGAGCCATCATCTTTGCTGGCAAATTTACCAAACTTTGCTGTTAGAAAGAAAGAAGTTTCAGAGTGTTAGCTATGTTAGCTAATAGAATTCAGGATTAATTGTGCATGAACTTAGAATAGAGAGCAATCCTCCAGTTTAATTCTAAATTTGCAGAATATTTTGTACAAAGTATATACAATAGGTTCCACAGCACTTAGAAAAAGTTCTACTCCCTACATCACCTCCACCCAAAATAAAAAACTAAAACTCATTAACTTGAAAACTCTGATTTGAAACAATACTTTTATGATTCTCTTTGCTAAAAAGCACAGGTCATGGAGCAGACTACCGGTCTCCAATCCTAACCCCAACTACCCTTAACTCCACCACTCACCAGCGGGGAGAACTTGGGAAGTATCTCTCTGGCCTGCTGCCTCCTCTAGAAAATGAGGATGACAACAGTAATGTGCCTGGGTGGGTGCTGAGGGGATGAACGTGCCCAAGCAGAGCCTGGCATGAACCGCAGATGCTGTGCCTTCAACTATCTTTCACAGCTCCATAGAATTCTTCCTCCCCTTATGACACGGTGCCTGACACATACAGGGTGCTCATACATACACTCACAATGACTGAGAGAGACTTGAATCTCCTGCAGGCTTGGGAAAAGGGACTATAGTTAACCTGAAGCCTTAATCTTCTCTAGGCACACAAAGCACTTATCTCCCCGCTTTAGGGTAGATTGTATGTGGTTTTGGAAAGAGAGAGCCAACTTAAATTTAACCTTGTATCATTACAATTATATTATCTGATACAAATAAAATAATTGGCATCCTCGGCCAATGTCTAGTGACCACACACATGAATAACGCAGTCACCACTTTGACGATGACTTTATTGTGATGCTCACTAAACTTTGCTTCTTATTTCTTACACAACATCCTCCAGGGCTGTGGTTGAAGCTCAAGAAAACACTACCAATGTTTGTGATCTGAAACCTCTCTGCTCCAATAACATTTTAGGCATTAAATGTATATTGTGGTGTTCATAGTCCATGACAAATACATGGTGAACAAGCACAGAACCTAGAGAAGCTAGGACTATCAGGCTACCAAAAGCAAGGTTTTTAGGCTGCCTAATCTATAACTGTGCCTCTATTTGCACCCTTCCCCCAATCTCCTGGCACTCTTCGCAGTCCTGTTCATATAACCTTCAGATCTTGGTACATGTACCCTTTCCCACCCAACACCCACCTTCACCTAAGTAACTCCTACTTAGTTTCCAAGTCTTAGCTTAGATACCCCTTCCTCCAGGGATGAGAGCACACATCCCCATCCCTGACTACACACCTCCATCCCCTTAACACCCTATACTTACCCCTATAACAATACTTAGCACATTACACTTTAATTGCTGGCTCATATGTCTATCTCCCCACTGACTGAGCTCGAGGGCTGTGCTTTGTTCACAACAGCACCTCTGGAGACTAGTGCAGCACCTGGGCTCAGAGCAGGTGCTCAATAAATGCTTGCTGAGAGATGAATGAACCGACTATTATACTCCCTCACATATGTGCAGCTGAGCAATGACATGGTGACAGACACACAAAAATGAATGAAGCTGTAAATCACCGTGTTTCCTATCTTCGGATGGACTCTTGTGCCAGTTTTGGAGCCAGCGTAGGAGTTTGTTGGCACAGCTCTGGTCACCTTGCTGTCCAATTATGGTCTTGAGCGAGGTTGGCTTATATTTATCCACCCAGAGCAAATTTGCCACCTTATTTTCACTGCTGTCATCAGCCAAATTCCTAGCCCAGCTGTCACCACTTGTCTCCTCGGCCACCTGCTCCTTGAAGTCCAGGCCTCTCTGAAACACACTGGTTTCCTTTTTTACTGACGTCATAGGGCTGTCCTTTTTGGGAGTCCGTTGGCTCTTTCTGGATTCTGATTCCTTCTTATTTGGACTAATTTTTCTTTTTCCTTGGTAGTTTTTTTGGGGTGTTCTCTGTAATTTGGACTTTTCTTTATTCATCTTAAAAATTGGAAAAGTAAAAAAAATAAAAAAATAAAAATTGGAAAAGTGAGGGAAAAAGAAACCTGGTGAGATAAAGAATTTCTATCCTGGTCCATGTACTCCAGAGGACAATGTGATATATCCAAATAAACTACCCAAGCTGGGTCTGTCTTCACAGTGGACCCTGCTGTTTATGACAATCATTACTTCCAAACTTTATAAAAATTAATAACACCCTGAAAAGTACCCAAATGCAATTTTTAAAAGTGAGAACATTTTTTTAATAACCCAATATCAGTTTGAAAAAAAAACAAGGTAAAGGATTAAGATATTTTTGTTTCAGTTTTCTAACTAGTTAAAAGTTAATGCCTCCAAGCATTATGCAAAGTGAAATATGCCAATCAGAGAAATCAAACACCATATAATTTCACTCATATGTGGAATCTAATGAACAAAATAAACCAACAAACAAAATAGAAACAGACTCGTGGATAGAGAACAGACTAACAACTGTCAGAGGGGAGGAAGGTTGCAAGGCTAAGTGAAAAAGGTGAAAGGATTAATTAAAGAAAAACCTCACAGACACAGACAACAGCATAGTGATTCCCTGAGCGGGAGGGGGAGATGGGGAGGTGGAAGTAAAGAGGTATAGGGGAGATAAATGATGATGGAAGGAGACTTGACTTGGGTGGTAAACACACAATACAATATACAGATGATGTCTTACACAATATACCTGAACCTATATAATTTTATTAACCAATGTCACCTCAAAAAATACAATAAAAAAAAAAAAGCCCTGGTCAGGTGGCTCAGTTGGCTGGAGCATTGTCGCATTCACCAAAGGTTTCAGGTTCGATTCCCGGTCAGGGCACATCCCTAGGTTGAGGGTTCAATACCGTATCGGGGCACGTACAGGAGGCAACCAATTGATGTTTCTCTCCCGCTCCCCCCCCCCTTCCTCTCTCTCTCTGGAAAACAATGAAAGCATGTCCTCGGGTGAGGATTAATAAAAAAACAATTTTTTTTAAGCTAATGCCTCCAAATAACTATATCTGGTGTCAGGTGGGTGCAGACTTATTGGGAGATCACTTTCTAAGTTACATAAATGTCTAACCATTATACCATACACTGAAACTAATATTATATTAGAATGTCAACTGTAATTGAAAAACAAAATTTTTAAACAGTTAATACCTCCACAAAAACCTATACACAAAATGTTCACAGCAGCATTATTATATTATATACACATATATTATTTTATATTATACCAAAAAATGGAAATAACCCAAATGTTCACCAACTGATGAATGGATAAACAAAATGTGGTATAGCCACACAATGGAATATTAATCACCAATAAAAAGGAGTGAAGTAATGGTACATGCTTCAGCGTAGGTGGACCTTGGAAATATGCTAAGTGAAAGAAACGAGACACAAAGGGCTACATATTGCATGATTCCTTTCAATGAAATGTCCAGAATAGGCAAATCCATAGACACAAAAAGCAGAGTGGTGGTGGCCAGGGGGTGGACATGAGAATCAACTGCGAATGGGTACAGGGTTTCTTCAGGGAGTGATGAAATGCTCTGGAATTAGACTGTAGTGATGGTTGCACAACCTTGCAAATATACTAAGATCCACTCATTTATATACTTTAAAAGGGGTGAATTGTGTGGTGTGTGAATGATGTCCAAATAATAAATTCTGTGGTGTGAATAATAAAAAAGGAAAAAATTAGTGCCTCTTTACCAGTGAGTGGATACTAAAATTAGTGGGTGAATGTTTGAGGAGAAACAAGATATTAGCATAGTCTTAAACTATCTCCCCAATACATGTATCAGTTACAGAGGGGAAACAGTCACTTTACTAGTGGAGAAACCCAGCAGACACTGACTTAACCAAGTAATCAAGATTATTATCACCAAAAAAATAACAAAAAAGATTATCACCACCAATTATAAGAGCTATCACATGACGTGATATGATGCACTGTGAAGGACACAATATCACTTCTGTAGTGTTCTTGCCAAAAATGCATAACCTCAAGCTAATCATAAGAACACATCAAAGAAATGCAGATTTTTTGAAGAATGGCTCCTCCAGGAAAGACAAAAGAACTGTCTTAGACTGGAGGAGACTAAGACACAACAACTAAACTCAGTGTGGAATTCCTGGAACAGAAAAAAAGACAACAGGAGGAAATGTGACGTCTGGAAAACATGTGTGGTTTAGTTAGCGGCACGGTATCAATGTTAATTTCCTGGTTTTGATAACTGCTATGGTTATGTAAGTTGTTGATATTAGGGAACACTGGGTGAAGGGCCAATACAAATCATTCCCTAAGATTTTTCTAACTGGAACAAATGGCAGATCACCCTGCACTTGAGTTACAGAGCTGGGACATTAAACTTGGCCTACTGGCACCCCTGTGTCCCACACCAGGAGAAGCAGAGACAGAAACTGAAAGGGCCCTGAGAGCACCACAGTCTCCACCAGTAATCCTACACCAGACCCACCTGCCCACAGTTTAGGTGTGTAGGCCAATACTTTTCCCTTTTTGCTAAAGCTAATATGGGCTGGGTTTCTATCACAACTGAAAAAGTTCTAATTAAAATTTAATTTATCATATTGATAACTATATCGTATCTTTTGAAGAACTCTTAAGCAATAAACTCTGCACAAAGTCATTGCAAGAATATGGAAAATATGGAAAGTTTAATAAGTAGATATGGTTAAGTGCAAAACACTGTCCTCTCTCTCTCCTCATATTCCCTTAAAGATAAGGAAGCCCTAGCTAGTTTTGCTCAGTGGATAGTGTCAGCCTGAGGACTACAGGGTCTCGGGTTCGATTCTGGTCAAGGGGACATACATTGGTTGCTTGATCCCCGGACATATGCGGAAAGCAACCAATTGATGTGTCTCTCTCACATCGATGTTTCTCTCCCTCTGTCTCCCCCCCTCCTTTCACACTCTCTATAAAAAACAATGGAAAAATGTATTTGGGTGAGGATTAACAACAACAACAAAGTTAAGGAAATGCACCAAAGAAGATATCCTGAAGCAGAGTCCACCTGCTCAAAAGGAATTAAGGTAGAATCATTTGCAGTAAAAGGGGAAGTTAATCTTTCAGCCAACAGGCCTGTAGCCACCCAAGAAATGTCTATGAAACAGGAAAGTTGCTACAAGTCAACTTAAATTAAGCTCATTTTATACAAACCTCAGCTTCAACTGCTATTTCATATTTAGATTTCTTGCCTGGCATAGTTCGAATCAGATCCAATAGGCCATCCTCATCGATAATTTTTGTCCCCAAAGCTGCTGCCTAGTGATTAAAAATGCAAACCATTAAAAACCTGTATTCTAACCATTACTTTCTGCTAAAAAGAAAAAAGAGAGAGATCTGGGCCTCTTAATTGGTGAAAAGCCACATTTGTAAATTAGATAACACTGCAATTATTTTTTTTAAACCATATTCATGGAAAAGTACCATTAAAAAGAAAGAAAACGACAGATACATCCCTAAGACTAAGTTGGTGCCTGAAGTGTACAGCACCACTGCTCTACCCTAGAAAGGCAACGGCACGAGGGCCTAAGTCCAGCTCTCCATCCCCTCTCCCCAGACTGGCTTGGCTGGCAGACACTTTCCCTCACTGTCTCCCCTACCAACACAACTCCAGTGTGTCCATCCCCAAGTGATAAATTATGATCGGTCTAAGGCAGGGGTGGGCAAACTTTTTGACTCGAGGGCCACAATGGGTTCTTAAACTGGACCGGAGGGCCGGAACAAAAGCATGGATGGAGTGTTTGTGTGAACTAATATAAATTCAAAGTAAACATCATTACATAAAAGGGTTCGGTCTTTTTTTTTTTTTTTTTTTTTTTTTTTTTAGTTTTATTCATTTTAAACGGCCGGCCCGCGGGCTGTAGTTTGCCCATGGCTGGTCTAAGGCCATCAGGAAAGTGCTCGCCCTCCAGCCTTCTTTATAGTACTGAATGACCATGTGACAGGTCTGGCCAATGAGATTTAAGTGGGCTTTTCTGGGGAAAAGCCCACAAAAGGCATTTCTGGGGAAACTTGTAAGTCCAGTCACAGCTGGAGTAACATCTTGCCACCGCTCCCTTCTTTCTGCCTTGACTGTGGACTTGGATGCCTAGAGCTGTAGCCATCTTGCAACACAAGGCAACATGCATAATGTTTAAGGTTAACAAAATAAGAATAAAAGAGGTGGAAAATGGAAATAGCCTGGCTACATTACTGAGCTGCTGAACCATCCCAGCAACTGCCTACCTCTGGACTTCTTGTTACATAAGGAAATAAGCTATTTGTTTGAACAAAGGTAGGTAGAGTATTCTGTGACTTGGGAGCTAAAGACAATCCCACTTTCAGAGTTCCAATAAAAAATGTAAGTGGCATATATAAAAATACTTAGGACTAAAAAAAAAAAAAGAAAAAGAAAACTGCATTTGCTTCTATCTTCAAATAATTTAAATTGGAATACTACACTTAAAAAGTCAAACAAACACGAACTGTGGCTTCAATTGGAAGACAAAAATCCTGGGATCAAAGCCAACTCTTCCATGGAGAAGAAATAAGAGGGAAGAAATTGCTTCTCCGTTTTTTCTCCTCTTAACTCTGTGTAAAGGGCATTACTACAAATGCCGAAGCGTGCAGACTGTCTCACTGTGCTGAGAACACAGCAGCACCCACCTTGTCACTCTTGGACTGCCCACTATCACGGCCCATGACAAGGTAGTTTGTTTTCTTGCTGACGTTCCCAGTTACTTTTCCTCCATAACGTTCAATTAGAGACTTGGCCTCATCTCTTTCAATGGACTCCAGCACTCCTGTGATTACAAATATAAGGCCTTCCAAGCAATTTTCAGCTCCCTAAAAACCAAAATGTTCAAGCAGAGAGGAAATTACATGGTAGCTTTCCAAAGAAATATTTGGCATCAAAACTGCAGGAAGTTGATTTTTCTCATTTGACATCATAAATAATCTCAGCATGGAAAAATTTCCCGGAAATTTACAGCAAATAAGCAGAAACTGAAATTAAATCCTGAGAAATTCTTATGTAGGCTAATACTTAACAAACTTATAAAACCAACAATGAAAAAAACACATTCAATACAGTTAGCAGAGCTTATTAAAATTACACAGTCATACTATTTTCATTATGTTTAATATTTAAGCTACTAGTGAACTATAACTTTTTTTTAAATTTCTTTATTGGTTAAGGTATTACAAATGTGTCCTCACCCCCCCCCCATTATGAACTAGTATAACTGTAAGTAAACATCTAGATGCAACATCCACAGAAACTCTTGCTGTTGTGAAGAAAGAAAAGCTTCAGTTCTGAAAGCTAAACAAGTTTGAGCTCCTGCACTCCCCTCTGGCTGTTTATGATAGTAAATCTAACAACCTATATATAACTTAACAGCAAGGTATCTCTTGGCTGGAAAGATAACTTAATAATATAAAAGACACTAGCCAAAGCAAGCTGGATGGAGGAGACATTTAATCTTAATTGGAACTGTATATAGTAATAAACATTTTTTTATTTTTACAATAAAAAGATATAACCATGCAAAATGAAAATTATGTAAACCAATCTCTTTGAATAGAGAATTAAACACAGTCTTAAAATAGGTTTGAAAAGAAGCTTAACAAAATTCAAAGACTAGCACAATACAAGTTCAATCCTTCACCATCCAGGTAAAGAATCTTTTTCGAGGGGAAAAGAATAGATCTGAAGCTACTGGGAGAGAAAAGGTTTAACTAATATCATCTCAAGGTCCCTTCAAGCCCTATGATTCTACGATTAAAATTATCTTGTGGCCGTAACCGGTTTGGCTCAGTGGATAGAGCGTCGGCCTGCGGACTGAAAGGTCCCAGGTTCGATTCCGGTCAAGAGCGTGTGCCTGGGTTGCGGGCATATCCCCAGTAGGGGGCATGCAGGAGGCAGCTGATCGATGTTTCTCTCTCGTCGATGTTTCTAGCTCTCTATCTCTCTCCCTTCCTCTCTGTAAAAAATCAATAAAATATATTTTTAAAAAAATTATCTTGTGAACACTACAAGTACTTAAACACCTTTCAACAATTTCAAAATAACCTTATAAAATTCGACATGCAAGCCCCTCTCCCACCTCTCAATCTTCTATATCTCCTGAACAATCTATCACTCATTGTGGCTCTGGGTATCCTTTTGCCTGTCTAACCCAGCACTTCTAGCCTCGCTGCCAAACTCTTCCACTCTAGAACTCTCACTGCAGGACCAGCAAACCACCAATACCCTCAACTCTTCTCCAACTTCGCCCCCACAGGCTTATCTTCCCTGAAACCTGACTATCCCATCCCCTAAGGACACCACTTTGCCTAAAGTCCTCTCAAGCAGAGGCTTTCACACACTTTATACAAGAGGCAAGACTGACACATATATCACAACTGTCCTATATAATAAAAGGCTAATATGCAAACTGTCCCCTCAGGAGTTCAAACCGATCAGAAGTTCGACCACTCGCTATGACGTGTGCTGACAACCAGGGGGTGGTGTGGAACAAAGGAACGCCTCAGCCGGCAGCCAGGAAAGGAAGGCATGATCGGCCCTGATCACCGGCCTGGCCTAGGGACCCTACCCATGCACAAATTTAGTGCACCGGGCCTCTAGTAGGTAAATAATAATTTACTAACAGTCTCCTTCCTGAGTTAGACCATGAGTACCAGGAAGGCAGTCTTGTAATTGCTGGATGCCTCAAAGCCCAGCCCCTGGGGCTACTTGTAGCCCACTGAAATTTTTCTAAGTATCAAGCAGTGACTCATAATGGGAATAAACACCTCTATTTAGTAACTATGGTAACTGTGGCTTTTCTGTTAATTTAAATTCTCAATTCTATGCTGCTGTAAAAACATAGTGGACACATACACTGACCCACCGGCCAGAGGACCTGACAGGAGGCCACGCCTTCGCAGTGTTCTCACCTTCGGTATTTCTTTGGAGCCCAGAGCTTTGGGGCCTTCTCGATTTAAGTAACTTCGATAAGCTTGATAATTAGTGCGTCTCTTTTCAGAATCTTCAGGACTTACAGACTTTAAGGATAGAGAAAAGAAAGAACAAAGTCATACAAAATTTATGTAACATTAAAAATACATATTAAGCCCTGCCGAAACCGGTTTGGCTCAGTGGATGGAGCGTCGGCCTGCGGACTGAAGGGTCCCAGGTTCGATTCCGGTCAAGGGCATGTGCCTGGGTTGCGGGCACATCCCCAGTAGGAGATGTGCAGGAGGCAGCTGATCGATGTTTCTCTCTCATCGATGTTTCTAACTCTCTATCTCTCTCCCTTCCTCTCTGTAAAAAATCAATAAAATATATTTTTTTTAAAAAATACATATTAAGCCCTAACCGGTTTGGCTCAGTGGGTAGAGCGTCAGCCTGCGTACTGAAAGGTCCCAGGTTCAATTCCTGTCAAGTGCATGTACCTTGGTTGTGGGCACATCCCCAGTGGAAGGTGTGCAGGAGGCAGCTGATCAATGTTTTTCTCTCATTGGTGTTTCTAACTCTCTATCCCTCTCCCTTCCTCTCTGTAAAAAATCAATAAAATATATTAATAAATAAATAAATAAATAAAAATACATATTAATAAATAAGCATTAGTCCTGAAATTTACACTTTTAGCTACACAGGTACTCCCCAATTTACACATACCCAGATTGTAAACATCTCTGCACCAGTCTCTGTCAAACCTTTCCACTCTCTCTAAAGGCACACATCTCAGGGCAGGTTAGGTGCATAAGCCAGCCCCAAGCAAAAAAATCAAAGGAGTGTATTTTATTTCAAAGATGCATGTGAATTTTACAATTCTATTTCACAATATATCCATGTAAACTGGTTACACAAGAAGACATCCTATGTTTATCCTAATGCTTTGCACTCCCCTAAAACAGCCTAAATGGCTCTATACCCCTGGGGATATAAATACTACAGTCTTGAGAATTAATGGCTTCATAGAAACAGATGGCTCAAACAAGGGGCAAACTTTACTCCAAAAAGCAGACATATTCTACACACCATCACTCTTCCTTCTAGGTTTAATCTCTCCTATTCTATTTCAGGAGATCTTACGCTGAGTAGTCTGTCTCAGAAAATCATGGGGAAACTTTTCAAACTGTATCCCTAGACTCACACTAAGTTTCTAATTCAGAGATATGGAGTATGGCGTCGGCATGTGTATTTGTAGGAAAAACATCCTAGATAATTCTGATTTAAAAACCACTACACTTGTCACTTGTTTTTCCTACTCCCTGTTTTACATTATTTTTAACTTGTAAGCTACCTCAAATACCACTGAGAGTAAACAAAAATATTACTTCAATACAAATAAGCGATTTAATCAACAAAATAAGTAAGCTGCTTTGGTTATAAAATAAGTAAGCCATCATAGATTGGTCCTAGACCCTAACTCTACATTTTCACAGTGGTTCTCAAATGTTGGTGTGCATACATATGAGAAGCGTATTAAAATACACCTGCCCAGAGATAGATAGAAACATCAATGAGAGAGAAACATCAACATTGATCTGCTGCCTCCTACACGCCCCCCACCAGGGATCAAGCCCACAACTGGGCATGTGCCCTGACTGGGAATCGAACCGGCGAACTCCTGGTACATAGGTCAACACTCAACCACTGACCCACACTGGCCAGGCTAGACTGAATTTATTAAATAGATGTTCTCAAAACTGCTTAAGTTCTCTAAGTCACTTCTATTCCAACTTTGAAAAATACAGTAAAGAGGAAAATATCACTTGAAGATTTCTTCTCCTTTAATAAAAACACATAAGCCTCTGTAAATTGAACAAGTTTAGAGTGCCTGAAGAAAAACATTCACCCACCAGACAAGCATTTAGTGAAGAAAAATCTGAGACCAAAAGTTCATTGTTCCCTTAAGCGTATTTATGAGCACTGACCACAAACAAAAAAAAGCATCTTGAAATCATCACCGTTTCACTGTTCTGCACTAAAAAATGGTAACGAGCAGTTAAAATAGGCAATATTCTACTTTTAATTCTAAGTGCCTAGAAGGCTTGAAGGAATGTGGTTTCTCATTATGAATCAAAGGGCGTTCCAAATTGGAGATGAAAACACAGAAAACTTTTAAAAACCATTTTGCATTATTTCACTGTTTCTTTCCTTTGAAAATGATTTCAGTATCTCAACATTGTTATACAAGAGCAAAGAGGAGTACATTCAGGACAAATACAAATAATAATTATTTTAATAATAGCAAAAGCTTATATAGCACTTATTATGTGCCAGGCATTGTTCTAAATGGTTTTACATATCAATTCATTATTATCCCTATTTGACAAATGAGGAATCCAAGCAGACAAAGGGCGAGTAGCCAGACCAAGATCACACATCTGCTTAGTGGCAGCACTATGGTCTGAAACTGGCTCCATCTCCATGTCAGAGCCACCATGTTATACTGCATTGTTTGGCCTCCAAATTCCCAAGTTCAAACTGGCTCTATAACCCACCAGCTGGATAATCCTGTAAAAGTTACTTAAATGCTGTCATCCTGTTTACTCGTCTTTAGATTGAATAATAAAGCCCTGGCCAGTGTGGCTCAGTGGCTTAAGCGTTGTCACATGCACCAGAAGGTCACAGGTTCAATTCCAGGTAAATGCACGTACAGGAGGCAACCAATCGATGTATTTTTCTCACATCAATCTCTCTCTCTCTCTCCCACCCTTTCTTCTAAAAGCCAATTTTTTTAAAAGCTGAATAATAAAAAAAAATATCTCACAAGGTTGTTGTGAAGATTACGTATGTTTTAGCACCATATCTGATACACAGTAACATTCAGTAAATATCGGCTAATTTAGCTATATTAGTAACCTATGACCTGCAACAGCATCTAAATAAGATGGTATCTTAAAAGTACCATAATGACTTACAAAGTTAGAAAACTTTAAAATAATCAGACCCAGATCAGCACATAGCCCCAACATGATACACTTTTTGAAAATTCTACCTCTTTTTTAGCAGGAGAACTTTTGATTTTCTTAGGACTTTTTGCCTCTCCTTTCAATTCAATGGCATATTCTTTTCTTTTCAAGGACATAGGCTCTGTTTCTTTAGAAGAACTCTCTTCCTTTTTTTTCAAAAGCGTCAGCTTGGAACTAGCTGTAGGAGAAGTTTCTCCTCTTTTGTGAGCTGAAGACTTGGAATGTTGCTGAGATTCTTTTGAACTTTCACATTTAATTTGCTTCTTAGGACTGAAGTTCTTTCTTTCATCCAAGAATTGATCTGTTTTTACTAAGGAAACAGAAGAGACTGTGATTGTTGTTTTTTGGAAAATGATACCCAATAACAAGATTATTTTTTCACTTTTCTACTGAGTAATCTTAGTAGTGCACAATGTCATAGGTGATTTCATAATGTTTACATTATGATTTTAGTTCTTCATACAGCACACTTAGTAAAAATTAAACATCTGTATCTTATTTCTTTGTATAACCAGTTCGAATTAAGGAATCTGTTTTTAAATACAAATTACTCATTAACTGAAATATGATAAACTACATCTAAGAACATGGATTTTATTCCACAGATAATCTTCAGTGGTCTGAAATTTGCCTTGAGAAAACTTACTAAAATATGGCACATAAAATTTCTGTAATATGGTCTGAAAGCCACAAATCCTAGAGATTTCAAGACTAAAAGTTACTATATGAACAGATTTACTTATAGGATTAAGACCATCTATCCTAGCAGATGGTTACATATCAGAACCACTAACAAGTAAAACTTCTGGGCAGTCAGCAGGAGCTTCAGATGACCTGACAAGGACCAGTCAGCTCCGAGCTGGAGGCATCTAGCTCTCTGGCTTCACACGCTGAAGTCCAGAGGCTGCACTACACATGGCGATTAACATGCAGCCAAGAGCTGTGAACTTTTCTCAAAACGATCACAGAGCAGACAGGTACTCTGACCAACTAATACCTAAATACTTTCAAAGTATCTAAGTAGAACATGCTCCAATATTCCTATGAAACAATGTCTGCTTAACAGTTATTGATAGAATGTTTAAACAAGGTTACCATAAATTTTCTTCTATAAAGATAAATATTCCAGCTTATTTTTTTCTGCTAGTATTACCTTTATAAGGACATTTATGTTTTTCTGCTTTGTTTAAATTGCCGTGGACAGATGAAAATGTTTCTCTCTCTTCTGGGTCCTTTAAAGCCTAAGAAAATTTTAAAAGTGGCAAATGTGACAAATGGTAAGAAAACTATTACCACAAAATATGTTGTTAAAATTGACCAGTTTTTAATTTAAATTTTAATTTTAAGATTAAGGGCCATCTTCTAATGTAAAAGGACAATACAATAAATTTTCATTCATTCATCCACAAAATTTCTGGAGCAAATGAAGCATGTTTTGCTTCTTTTAATTTTACAGACGAGAAAACAGATGAAAAGGATATAAAAAACATATTCTATAAAAAATTATCCCAATTCTTCCAAATTTGTAAGCCTGGAAATGAAAGCCTTATTTCTGCTTCTTTCACCTCAATTCTCGAATTGTTAGCATTATGAGGTTAAAAACTAAAATCTAAACCCAAAAGACTACATGAAAAACAATATACAGCTCAAAAGAGAAAAAAACATCCATTCTCTTTCCACTGCCTCCTCAGAACTTCCTTTTACAAAGAGATCACAAATTGGGGTGTGTGACCCGGTTATTTTTTTTAATAGTTATAATTTGAATGTCTTTACATGTACTGAGTAAGGCTTCTCAAATGACAAAGTCCTCATGACCCACTAGGTCATACATCTGACTGCTAAAAAATCTTTTTAAATAGTAAGATATTGCTAATGACAATTATCAGAATGGGATTCAAAATAAATTAAGTCTAATTTTTTGATGATCAAGTACTTAAAAAGAATTTTGATGCTTTTAAAAATTGCCCCAAATACTCATCTTTTGAGACTGTCCTAATACAGACCTTAAAGTTAATTTAAAATGGCAAAATTATGCTTCCCAAAATGGTAATAAATATTACAATTATTAAACGTTAGGTTCACAGGAATCTTTATAAGCATTATTCTCTGAACAAGTATATAAAACCCCTTTGTGACAGATAGTAAGCAAAGGTTGCAATTCATTGTTTTGTGAAGCAAAGTTCTGGTTGGCTTTGGCTCTATCAAACTTCCGACGGGAAGAATAAGTTCCTCAATGAGCTTCCCCAAAAACATTTTTATAAATTAAAACAATTTAGCTTCTTTTTAGAAATTAGTCTTGGCTGTATCTTCAGAGCTTACACTGCACAGGTATGAAAGGGAACACTGATCTATGTTGTACACTCAGCGTGCAAACAGCCCAGTAAAAACGCCACCTTTTTGTTCTTAGGTTCTTCATCCAACATGGCTAACGTTCTGGCAAACTCTTCATCTTCATGCAGTTGTCTCTCCAGCTGTAAAAAAGTGTCAACAGAGTGAGTCATTTTTTTTTCTTTTTGTAAATGAAAGTTTTTAAATGTTTGATTCATGATACACAGAAGAAACTGGAAAACATTTTCCAGAAAGTAACTATGACATTTTTCCATTTAATATTAACAGTATCACAGGTTTGTTTCACTAAGCCATATTAGATTTCAGAACAAATATATCTAGTTTTGCAGGCAGACAGATAAATTGAACATATTTTTAAAGCCATATTTCTTACTTGTAAAGTTTGAAATCTACAATTTTTTCTTTATGGTCCTAATGCAATACTTATAGATCTCTTACTTCTATTTAAACTCTAGAAAAGCTCTGAAAATAATCTCATCCTAATAGAAAAACAATAGTCTGGAGGGCACAAAAAAGAGTGAATCAAGAAATCAAGCTCTAGATGGTTTGGCTCAGTGAATAGAGCATCAGCCCAAGGACTGAAGGGTCCCAAGTTCGATTCCGGTCAAGGGCATGCACCTTGGTTGCAGGCTCAATCCCCAGCCCTGGTCATATCCTCAGGTGAGGATTAACAAAAAATAAATAAAATATAAATATAAAAAGAAATCAAGAAAATTATACATTTTCTTTACAAACATAAGTCATACACAAATATAACTATCAATTACTAATCCAAATATATCTGACTTTTGAAAATTTAAGTCATCATATCAGAAGTTTTCCTAAGACGCTAATGTTAGTACACAAACATTCTTACTTTCAGCAAAATGGAGCTCTTCCAGAAAAGAATGTGTAGCAATGGAATACATTTCTCATTAGAAACTGAATAGTTTTTATGTCCCTTGATAAAATGGCCTAATGTAACATCGAACAAAGGCATCCCTATATTATTCAAACATATGAAAAAAAACTCAAAATCTACCCAATCCTAAAAAGGCTTGGAAAATGGCATAAGTCTGATGAGAACACAGTAACCAAGTCTTTTCTTGTTAATAAATGAACTAAATCCAATTATGCAGAACTATAAGCCAGAGGTGCACATCAATATATTCTGTTGTCTAGTATTTCTTTACCATAACTGCACTACACATCTAATTGCTAAAATGAATATGAAAACCTTCACCATAAAAAGGTCCTTCAAACTCTAAGCCTCCAGTGGCCCTGCAAAAATTTATAGTTGAACCCATACCATTTTTCCAAAATTTCACACTATGTAGTACACTTCTAGATTATGTAGATGAAGATTCTAGATTATTTAGATGACAGAAGAAATTTAAATACTTTCATCCAAAATTCATAATTGGTGATTATGGCATCATATGATCAAAAGCCCTACATTTTAATTTATTTTATTTTTTAATACCTTTATTTACTTCGTCTCTAACAGAGCTATTCAATAACATATATTTGTTTTGAAGAGGGTTAATTTCCTAGATTAAATATGCATTGAACATGTAAATGTGACAAAATTTTGAGATATGTGATGAAAAACCCTATATTTTAATACAATGTTTAGCACAGCAGATGGTGTTTAACATACTGTCTACATACTGACTTACTGATTTAGTTATTGGACGCACACTTAACTAAAGGAATAAACAAAAAGGTGAAAGGGAGAGAAAAAATGAACTTAAGAGGGATAATCAGGAAAGATACCATCAGTCACTAACACCCTAAAAACTCTTCAACAGACTAATAAATTACCCAAACAAGATTCTGAAAAAGTGTGATAGGAATGAGAAAATAGGGAATGGTGACAGAGTACCACACCTGGTTTGGAAAGAATGGGGTAAGCCTCCAGTATTTAAGACAGATAAGAAGTCAGGTCCCTAAAAATTAACTCCACAATTCTACCTAGGCCATTTGTGCTGTCTTGAGTTGTATGGATACCTGGTTTGTAGTTTATGTAATCCAGTGTAATCAAATAAGATGGAAAAAGATTTTGAAAGCACTGTGAACTGTCAAATTAATAAAATCTGGATAAATCAGATATATTCCAAATGATCAGAATACTATTCTCTCACAACAACACGCCAAGCACATAATCAGTGATGGCACAATAGTTGAATGAGGCCATAAACAGCCCCGGTAGGTAGTTTACAGCCCACACATAGAAAGACATTTAGTTAGCAATTATAACAAAATCAATAGTAGCTACAATGGAGCACGACTGAGAATATAGGATGGGTTTCTAATATAGCTTAGGGAATATGAGAAAGTGACACTTAAGCTAATAAACAGGAAGAGGGTTCAAACAGTAGGTACCAAGGTCTGACACCTCTGAGATGAATACTTACTTGGCTTCCCTGAAATACCAAACTCTCCTCATTTCCCTATTTCACTAGCCACTCTTTTTATTTGTTTTGTTTTTAATATTTTTATTGATTTTTAAGACAAAGAGAGAGGGAGAGAGAGATAGAAACTTCAATGATGAGAGGGAATCATTGATCGGCTGCCTACTGCACACCCCAGACCAGGGACCAAGCCCACAACCCAGGCATGTGCCCTGACCGAGAATTGAACTGTGACTTCCTGGTTCATAGGTAGAGGCTTAGCCACTGAGCCAAGCCACTCTGTCTTAAATCTCCTTTGCTGGATCATCCTCCTCTACCTGATCTCTAAATATTAACAGCGCTCAATCCTAAAGTTTCTTCTCTATTAACTTTCTCTCCCCATGATCTCATTCAGTTACACAGGTTTAATTAAGTACCATTCAAATGCTAGTGATTCCCAAATATACATCTTCAGTTTAGACCTCATCCCTGAGCTCCACATTCCACTACCCAACCACCCACTCTGCATATCCATTTGGAAGCCTCAAACTTAACATGTCCAAAACAAAATTCTTGATTTCTCTGTACCAGTGTGTTCCTCTTAATAAATGTGTATTCAGTTGCTCAAGCCCAAAAACACAGTCTATCTTTGAATCTTCTTTTTCCCTCATACCTTATATCCAATCTATCAGCAACAACTTGAAGTTTACACGTTCAAAGCACAGATTATAACCACTTCTCACTATCTCTCCCATTACCACCCTGGTACAAGCCAACATCAACTCTCACCTACCTACTCCACCAGAACAGTGTCCAAACTGATGTTTTTGGTCCTGCCCCACCATGGTTTATTAGCCTCATAGCAACCAGAATGATTTTCTTTTAAGATCTGTAAATTCATGTCACATCTACTCAACACAGAGACTAAAATCCAAAGTCCTCACCATCCAAGTCTTTTGGGTAGGTACTAAAGACCTGTCGTGGCTTACAGTATTTGCTGCTGGCCATTTCTCGAACTCATCAAACTCAAACTCTCCTACCTCAGGATGCTTGCACTTGCTGTTCTGTTTAGAGGAAATCTGCCTTCGGTAGTCAGCCCCATGGCTTGCCATTATCACTTCATTTTGTGCCCCAATATTGCTTCCTCAGAAGGGCTGTCCTGACCCCTCTACTTAAAATAGAATACTCATGCTCTTTCCAGCTGGTGCCAAGTCACGGGCATCTCTCAGGACAACTGGCAGAAGCACCACAAGATCTGGGGCAAAAGAAAACTTTGCCACAAGAAGTAAAATATGAGCTGGGACGCCCTGCTGCCAACACTAAGATTGGCCCTCGCCACATACACGGGGTCTACATGCGGGGAGGCAGCAATAAGTACTAAGCCTTGAGGCTGGGCATGGCAACTTCTCCTGGGGCCCCGAGTGTTGTCCATGCAAACAAAGGATTACTGATGTTGCCTACAATGCATCCAACAACAAACTGGTCCGTACCAAGACCCTGGTACAGAGCTTCATCGTGCTCAATTACAGCAAGCACACCCTACAGACTGGTACAAGTCCCACTCTGCACTGCCCCTGGGCCACAAGAAGGGGGCCAAGCTGACTCCTGAGGAGGAGGAGATTTTAAACAAAAAATGATAAAAAAAAAAAAATTCAGAAGAAATATGATGAAAGGAAAAAGAATGCCAAAATCAGCAGTCTTCTAGAAGAGCAGTTCCAATAGGCAAGCTTTTTGCATCCATCCTTCAGTACCAGGCCAAAGTGGCCGAGCAGATGACTATGTGCTAGAGGGCAAGGAGCTGGAGTCCTAGCTGAGGAAAATCAAGGCCCGGAAATGCAAATAAATCCTCTTCCCTCCCAACTTAGCTCATGTAATAATGGTGCTTTACTAAAAAAGAAACCCAAAACTATCCCTTTAGTTCTCTTAAGTGCATGACATAATTATTTTAAACCTGGAACTGCGCCATGCACTCAATAACTGCTCAACAAATGCTTAATGAATGCATATATGGTTTACAGCTCAAGAGAGCACTATAAATTAGAAACAGATTTAGGGATCATCACCATATCCACACAATTAGAGCCACAGGGGTGGATGAGATCACCCACAGTGAAAAGAGATATGACCAAATTAAATTGTTTTTAACTATACTCAAGGAGGCTTCCATTCAAAGAAATTTAAGTCCTAGCTGGTTTGGCTCAGTGGACAGAGCAGTGGTCGGCAAACTCATTAGTCAACAGAGTCAAATATCAACAGTACAACGATTGAAATTTCTTTTGAGAGCCAAATTTTTTAAACTTAAACTATATAGGTAGGTACATTGTTATTAACTTAATTACGGTACTCCTAAGCTGGCCTTTGCTAAAAACGTCCTCAATCTGAGGGGTTGACCTCAGTGAACGTACCCCCACTTCTTCTAATGCCACTTCTTCAAAATAGACTTGCCCAGGCCGAAAACCAACTTCTGCACATGGGCCATGAAGTTTCAATCACACTGTACGTGCGCACCCGCACGTGGTATTTTGTGGAAGAGCCAGTCAAGGGGCCAAAGAGCTGCACGTGGCTCGTGAGCCGTGGTTTGCCGACCACTGGGATAGAGCATCGGCCTGCAGACTGAAGGGTCCTGGATTCGATTCCAGTCAAGGGCACATGCCTGGGTTTCAGGCTCACTCCCCAGTAGGGGGCATGTAGGAGGAAGCAAATCAATTATTTTCTCATCATTGATGTTTCTAGCTCTCTCTCCCTCTCCCTTCCTCTCTGAAATCAATAAAAAAATTTTAAAAAAATAAATTTAATAAATCTCTAAATAATTATCCCCTGCTCTTATCATTTTATATAAATTTAGATGTTTATATGCTAAATTTTAACTTATTTTACAAATAACTCATAATGAGGCTCAATCCATAATTAGCCTAGAACAATGGTTCTCAACCTTCCTAATGCCATTACCCTTTAATACAGTTCCTCATGTGGTGATCCCCAACCATAAAATTATTTCCGTTGCTACTTCATAACTGCAATTTTGCTACTGTTATGAATCGCAATGTAAATATCTGATATGCAGGATGTATTTTCATTGTTACAAATTGAACATAATTAAAGCATAGTGATTAATCACAAAAACAATATGTAATTATATATGTGTTTTCCGATGGTCTTAGGCAACCCCTGTGAAAGGGTCATTTGACCCCCAAAGGGTTACGACCCACAAGTTGAGAACCGCTGGCCTAGAATAATCTTGATTGTTTGTCTGGATAGACTAACTAAAGTCAGAACATCAAGTTGTTAATGATATCTAAACAAAATGGCAATACCTCTGCATCTTCATCAAGTTGCAATTGTTTGGCAATGGCTTCATCATTTAATCTGGAATCATTTGCATTTTTTGAAGGCTGTATTTCAAAGAAAATCAAGGAAGATCAGCATAAAACTTAAGTTAAAAATAAGGTGTTTTTTTCTTGACTGTAGCTGATTAAATACACCAGTGAGAGTTAAGTGTATCAGTAATGAAATAGTCAGTCTCAATGCACACCAGCCAGAAAGTCATGTTCATGACTACTCAGTGACCACATCCATTTTTCCTAATGAACAAATATTCTGCAGAGATGGTTCTCACTTAATTCTATTGAAATGTTCAAGAAAAGTAACCCCCCAGCTCTCCCCCGGCCAAAAAAAACACACAACAACAACCACTTGTAGTTTTCTTCATGGTATAACATAATAGTGATAAGGATTACACTGTCCGATGGAGACACTAATGAAATCAACAAACACACAGCATTTGGCAGGCTTTGACTCAGGGGACTACTTTCACTATAATTTATCTGTATTCCTGTTTCGTAAATTTCCAGAAAAATGTAAATCCAACATCAACCAAAGTAGAAAATGTCAAAAGTGTAACATTGGCACATAAGTTATGTACTTAGAACCTCATTTGGGAACAAATTTATTGTCCAATTTTGTCTACTTGAGGTGAACAGTAAAATGAGTTTGCATTCTGAGTATTTAAATTCTAAGAATCATAATTTTTTCATACAATTTAAGTGATCTTTTTCCACTTTCAAATATAAAAAATTAAATAGTCTAACTTCCTCATCCTCTAAAATGATGGCAATAAATTTTGTCCATAATCATAGGAAAATTTTTTATCAATACAATATGTTGCTCTATTATGACATCCAAATTTCTCCTCTTATTAATAACAGCAAATTAACATTCCTGAACATTCTTGCTTGCATGTAGAACACTCACCTCTTTTCTTTTGCTTGCCACCATCTTCTTATCTGATCTTTGGACACTAGCAGTTCCAAAATAATCAAGCACTGATGTGTGGGTAAGTTTTATTGGCGATAAAGGCTTATTCTTGGTCTTAGTGTTTTCTTCATTCTTTTTCATGTTTGATGCTCCAAGATAACTATTTGTAGATCTTCCATTCTCTTTTGATTTAGAGGCTGCCTTCTTACACATAAAGTCATCTTCTTCATCTTAAATGGAATATAACCAAATATTGTTTGATAAAACATCAACTCCAATTATATCAAGGAATCACTTTAACCAGCTTTTTTTCTTTGGTTCAGTAATTCACAAGAGAAAACAACCTTTGCTTTGGCCTAATAACAAATCCAAAAAAAAAAGAAAAATCTAAAAGGTAATCATGAAGACTAGGTCACTTCACAAGTTGGTGTGTAAAGCTACATATGAATGGGTCTTGTCTTCCTCTCAAGACAGAGGTAGAGGCAAGCAAAGACCACGGATGTAAAAAAAATCTAGCTTTTACTCACACCTTGCTCACTCCCTTACTCAACCAGGAGCATCTGCTAAGGGTTTTATGTACCAGACTAGAGGCCTGGTGCACGAATTCATGCGGGGGGGGGGGGGGGGCGCAGGAGGTTGGCCGCAGGCCCAATCTAGTTGTGTAGATTTTTGCTTGCCTCTACCTTCTGGAAAGGCGTGAGCAAAGCTAGAAGTGGTTGATGGGGGCAGGGGGGGAGCGGGGGAAGGCAGAAGGGCAAGTGGCGCACAGTGCAGTGGCAGAGGTAAGATGGCAGTGGTGCTAACTTTACGTCTTTGCAGTTAGGCAAAGTTACGCCTTTCCCCTTCTGCCACCCCACCCCCCCCCAAGCTGCTACTCTGTCTCAATCAGCGTCAAGGTCCCTCTCCTCCTATAGGCTTCCTGGGCCCAGATTCTCCGGTGCTCAGAGCCTTAGACAGGGGGAGGGACCATGGGTGGTTGGCTGGTGCAGGAGGTTGGCTGTGGAGCACACTGACCACCAGGGGGCAGCTCCTGCATTGAGTTTATGCCCCCTGGTGGTCAGTGCGTGTCATAGCAACTGGTCGACCGGTCGTTCTGGTCATTCGGTAGTAACAGTCACTTAGGCTTTTATATATACATATATATATATACACACATATATATATATATAGAATAGATCTGCTATTTCTAGGTGAATGCCACTTCAAACATGAAAGTACCTAAGATAATGTAAAAAGAAATCAAAAAGCATTTAGCCTTACTTTCTAATTTTTATATTTATGTTAAAATGAAACAAAAAACTTTACAAAGTAAAACTCTTACAGGTTTCTGATTACTAAATGTAAAAAAGGAATCCACCATTTAAAAAGAGTGGCCCCAACCGTTTTGCCTCAGTGGATAGAGCGTAGGCTCTTGGACTGAAGGGTCTTGGGTTCAATTCCAGTTCAGGGCACGAACCTCAGTTGCAGGCTCCAACCCCAGCCCCAGATTGCAGCCATGAGGGAGGCAACCAATAGATGTGTCTCTCTCACATCGATGTTTCTCTCTCTGTCTCTCCCTCCCTTCTACTCTCTCTTTAAAAAAAAAATCAATGGAAAAATATCCTCAGCTGACTATTAACAACAACAAAAAAAGGAAGAGTGTACTTACCAGATGTCTCTTGAAAATGCACATTGTCCCCTACAAGCCCATTTTTCCTAAAACTTACATCCCATCCCACCCTACCCTCCAAAGGCTTTCAATAAACATTCTTAACCTGTAACCAGAAGATTTTAATTAAAGCATTGTTTTACTTAACTTCAACTATAATCAGTCTACCTTTAAGCTTAATTAAAACTGTATCCATACCCATAGATATAGAGAACCAGTGATGATTGCCAAAGGGAAGGGTGATGGGAATATGAAAAAATTTTTTTAATTGGAAAACTCAAAAATCCAGAATTCCAGCTTATTCTGGAAAAGCAGGAGCTCAGGGGGAAAGAGGAAGGATTCGTTCACAAATCTTTCCAAGCACATCCAAGGCTTGATATACTTGCAGATTTCAGTTCAACCCTGTTAACAAGAGCTGGGAGACTAGGTTCAGTCGCTCCTATATCTGTCCTCCCTACTAACAAGTCCGTCCTCCTGCACCTGCGCCAGAAGTGGACCGATGTCTGACTCAGATCAGTGCAACAGCCACATGAGTCACCCGTAATGGTGCCATTGGGAACATAATCTGAAACTTCTTTCCTTTTCTCAAAAATAACACCATAATGAATTATCATGTTATGGAAACCTTAAAATTTATGGCTGGTCTATCTGAAACCCCTAGACTTGGTTAAGCTGTAGCATAACCAAACCAGTTAACATTCAACAACAAACTTTTCTACTTAGCAGTCAAAACAAATTATGTAAATTGCCCTTAAAAGAAGATTCAAAACAACACTGCTGATACTCTGGCTTTAATAAAAAAATAAAATAAGAAAAACCACAAGACTGGGATCTGGTAAGTATAGACAACCAATACATCTCCTTAGGGAGTAAGTGCAAAATTAAAAGTATATTTAGTGTATATAAAGCTTCTAATCTTATCTGAGAGCTTATTAAATTTTATAATTTTTACTATGTTTACATTCCGTTCCATATCTGTACTTCTGGAAAGGAGGGAATCCCTTAATGCAGAACAAAATAACTCTGTCTCTAAAAAATGATAGCCCTTGACTAGTTTTTCCCCCACTTTAGAAATGTCAAAAGTACTAACATTTCCACTACTCCCAGTCATAAGCAGTATGACAGAAAACCCCAGACCTGAGTTGACCCAACAACTACTGTGTTTTCCTGTTTTAAGTTTTCCTCAAGAACTTCCTTGCAATCTAAAATTCTTTATCTGTCCTGCCCGGCCAGTGTGGCTTAATGGTTGAGCATTGACCTAAGAACCAGGAGGTCACTGTTCGATTCCCAGTCAGGGCACATGCCCAGGTTGCAGGCTCAATCCCCAGTGTAGGACGTGCAGGAGGCAGCCATTCAATGATTCTCTCTCATCATTGATGTTTCTATCTCTCTCTCCCTCTCCCCTCTTCTCTGAAATAAAAAAATAAAACATTATATCTGTTCTTAAGAACTTAATTCAGGCAGTGTCAATCACCTATTTGATACAGCCTCAGAAAGGGAAACAATAGTATTATAGATATTTGCAATCCCTAGCTTAACCCTTTCTCCAGCAGTCTCATAAATATTTGCAGGTAATAGACTAGCATGAAATTTAGTGAGATCAGGAGTTTCTAAGAACATCAGATTTAAAAGATTGTTGGCAAATGTGTAAGGATATGGGACCAACACATATGTGACAATGATAGTAAATTTGTAAAAATCTTTACGAGGACAATTTTGCAATACAGGGTGTGGAAAAAGTAGGTTTACAGTTGTGAGTATGCGAAACACAGTTTATTCTTGTATTATTATTTAATTATTGTATTCTTTTCTATACTAACAACTGTAAACCTATTTTTGCCCCACCCTGTATGTACCAAAACTTTACACATGCATACCTATTAACTGGATCCAGAAATTCCATTTCTAAGATTTAGTAAAAATAAATAAACAAACAAACAAGCACACAAAGATATGTGTACAAAATGCTTACCACAGCATTGGTTCATTCCAATGTATGGACAACAGACTGCAATAGGGCAAGAAAAGATGAAGAAAAAACTAAAGGACTAACAGTTTAGATTTTTAAAAAAAGACAGCCTCAAATATAACAGGGGCACTGGAGATAGAGATAAGTTTATATTGTTTATAAAGTGGGAAAACAAACAACCTAAATATCTGTTAATATGTTCAAGCATATAATGGAATTCTAGGCAGCAACAGAAAATTATAATGCATAGTCACATTTACTGACATTAAAATAATTTATATGTTTAAGTGACAAAAGCAGGTAACATAATGGGATGTTAAATGATATATTTATAATCCATCTATTTATCCATTTATATATACTTTTAAATTAACATTCAAAGATTTGAGAAAATAAAGTGTTAATTTTTATCACTGGATAGGGGATTATGAGTAAGCTTTCATTTTTTTCTTCCTATCTTTTTTAATCTATATATTACACTTTTCTTTTTCTTTTTAACGCCCATCTAATATTTTACAACAAATTGACTCTCTCCTAGAAACTCCCTGGCCCCATAGCTTTCTGAGACAGAAAAGGTCTGGCATTGGTTTCTCCCTCCTCTTCACTTTTACTTGCTTACTTCTTTCATTATTTATCAGCATCTCTGATTATTCTGTCACTAGAATCAGAGACTGGGACTGCATGGTACCTTTTTTATCTAATTACTATTAATAACAGTTATCATTAGTGAGCATTAAGCTACATGCCACCTTCTTTATAATGCATACCTTTAGTCCAGTGGTCACCGACCAGTGGTCCATGGACCACTGGTTTAAGGAAACCTTTGGAGCAGCAGTCACCAACACTGGTGGTCCATGAGGTCTGAAGGTTGGCGACTGCTGCTTTAGTCACTACTTCTACCTCATGTCAATACATGCGGCCCTGTTTTTCACTTTCTTTAAAGAAGTTCATAACCTTTAGCATAGTAATTCTTGGAGGTGCTAACAAATATTTATATACAAATATATTCATCACACTATTAAGAACATGAAAAGTAAGCAACTGAAATAATCAAAACCAGGAAAATGCTACATAAATTGTAGTGTAGCCATATAAAGGACTCATGCAGTCATTCAAAACTAAACCCAAATTTCAAAGCTCAAAAAAAAAACACCTTATGAAAACAGCAAAATTAAGCTGGCAAAGAAACCCAAAGCACATAGCTTTGTTCTTTTAGGTTAGCCTTAACACTATAGATATAAATGTCACCCCTACAAGGAAACTTCTCTTCATGAGCTTCTCTTTACAGTAGTGGAGGGTAATAGAGCCATTCTCTAAATTTCTGGCTTAGAATACATGAATTCAAACTTAATAATGTCTTCAAGCTATATACCCAGACAATGATACCTAAACACAGACATAATTTTATAAACATTTTCATAATTTCTGAGTGAAAATATAATTATACATGGATTTTCAAGGAAAAAAATATGGCCATGTTCTGCATGAAATTCAAGCATGTACTAAGCAAAAATTGCAGATATGGCCCCCTTTTCTCTGATAACCACAAAATAAATAGCTCTCCAGGCCACTTGGAAAGAAGGCACAATTCTACTGAAATAGTTATGAAAAGAGAAAAAAGACTGACTTGCTTGATTTGCTTGATTTGACACTTACTTAGTGCCCTGTGATTTGTGCATTTCCCTATACTCCTTACACTTATGGGACTAACAGGAAAAAAGTCAATTCATGATCCTAAGCATAGATATTTCTTATAAATAAAAAGGATCTCATTAAGGTGACTATTGAAAAAGAAATATGGTGCTCACTAAAAATCACAGACATATCTGAAAGCATTCTGTCATCTTGCCTTGATAAAACTAGAACCTAAAAAAAAGCAGCATTCTGCTGTCGCTATAGTATGGCTTCTGAACTACTTTAGGCCCTGGCCCATGTGGCTCAGTTGGTTGAGCGTTATCCCTACATGGAGAGGTAGCCTACTCAATTCCCAGTCAGGGCACATTCCTGGGTTGCGGGCTCAATTCCCAGTGAGGGCATGCAGGAGACAGCCATTCGATGTTTCTCTCTCTCCCTCCTTTCCTCTCTCTCTAAAAAAATCAATAAAAACATGTTTAAAAAAAACTTTCGCCCTTCATAGCCTTGAAAAGGCTACATTAATACATTATGGAGAAAGAAGGCAAAAGAGGCCAAGGATTAGAACAATGCAATTAGCTGCCTGCAAAAGGCAGTCATTTAGCAGGCGTTTCTGTGACCACCCTCATGTAAAATAAATATTTTACGAACCTACACAACGTGTAAAGATTAATGTTCCAAATAAAGTTATGATTGTCCTTCAACATTTGTTCTTATTTTCTAATAAGCCTAAATCTGTTCCTTCCTTGTCAGAAGCCAAAGGCAAAATGTGTTCTCTTCTTCCCAGAAACTTGTAATAAAGCAATGAAAAATAAATCTAAGTCAAATTTCTGACATCTAGTTGAAAATCATGGGCAATTGAACTCAGAATCTCCCTCTAGGCAATCTGTCTCCTTATAAAAACGCCATTTATTTTTATTTATATACAACATAACTGCAAATGTAGTAACAATCACCAAGTAAAAGAGTATTATCCAACAAACAGCGGAGGAACTGGCTGGGAGAGAAGACTGCTTTGCCACTCTGAGTTAGATGCATTCATTTATTTAAAAGGATAACAGACGGCAATCTCCCTCCCAGGACCACGCCCATGCTTTTCCCTTCCCCCACCCTACCCTGCACCACCCCCCCAGGCACATTACCCTTACCTTCCTCACTCCCAAACTCCAAGGGCTCTTCCTTTACCTCTCAAACTTGTTTCCTAAGCCCATTTCTTCTAGGAATTACTTTTCCTACCTCTGTATTTACCCAATAAATGTTCTCTTACAAAAAAAAAATAGTAATATATATAAAAGGATAACAAATAAAAGAGAGAAAATAATGTGCAGATCCATATAAAAATCTATTTACAAGCCAAAGGGGGGGGGGGGGGTCTAATCTTGGAATTCATACTGCTAAGAGCTTGGGATTCTGATTTTCTTTCCTTCAGTCTGGAACACACAAAAAACAAATTAAGAGAGACCATGCTAAAGAAATGGGGTGTCGGGGGTGCGGGAAGAGACTGGACAAAAATCGTACACCTATGGATGAGGACAGTGGGGGGTGTAAAGGCAGAGGGTGGGGTGGGAACCGGGTGGAAGGGAGCTATGGGGGAAAAAAGAGGAACAATTGTAATAATCTGAACAATAAAGATTTAACTTTAAAAAAAAATAAAAAAAAATAAAAAAAAAATATATATATATATATATATATATATATATCTGGTCCTAGCCGGTTTGGCTCAGTGGATAGAGCATCAGCCTGCAGACTGAAAGGTCCCGGGTTCAATTCCAATCAAGGGCACATGCCCTGGTTTCAGGCTCAATCCCCAGTAGGGGACATGCAGGCGGCAGCTGATCAATGATTCTTTCTCACTGATGTTTCTATCTCTCTCTCTTCCTCTCCCTTTCTCTCTGAAATCAATAAAAATATATTTTTAAAAAAATAATAATATATATCTGTTAATTAAGTGGATGGAAGCGAAACGAAACATACCATCTCTTCACCATTTCTGTAATGAATCAGATATCCCAGTGGTCGGCAAACTCATTAATCAACAGAGCCAAATATCAATAGTACAACGATTGAAATTTCTTTTGAGAGCCAAATTTTTTAAACTTAAACTATATAGGTAGGTACATTGTTATTAACTTAATTAGGGTACTCCTAAGGCTTAGGAAGAGCCACACTCAAGGGGCCAAAGAGCCACATGTGGCTCGCGAGCCGCAGTTTGTGGGCCACGGAGATATCTTATACATACTTCAGTATGCAGGAAAGCTCCCCACAACGGATAATTATTTGGATTTGGCTCAATAAGTCAATAATGCAGAGGTTAGAAACCCTGCCATAGCCTATCAGAAGAGAATTTGGTGGATGTCCAGACATCCCTTGTTCTAATATTCATCTCACCTACTAGATGCCACAGTACCCAACAGTTGTGATGAACAAAAATGTTTCCAGATATACTGCTAAAGGTCCCCTAGGAGGCAACATCATCCTTGATTGAGAGGCACTGATTTATGACAAGATGAAGAAATACAAGATAAGTAACAATAGCTACCAAGACTTATAAGTAGTAATTGAACAGCTACTCATAACAAATTGGACAACTAGACCCTAGATACCGATAATGGATTATGGCAATTTTGTCAACTTTGTAAAAAGTTTGTTTATTTGTCTCTTAATATTAAACAATTTACTAATGATTCAGAAAGAAACACAAAAACAGCTTTAGCAAATTTGTAGAAGATATGAAGTCACATGATATAAAAAAAAATAAGTGGATGAGAGACACTGAAAGAACTACTGGGTTCTTCCACGGGGAAGCTTTGTACAATCTTAAACTCAAAATTGCTTTTTTTACTCTAGTAATGTGTGACTTAGGTACTTTAAAATAATATTAATCTAAAGACTTTACTCATCCTCAAAAATGCTAAACTAGTTTCTACAGAGTTTTAGCCCACAATCAACAATAATTTTTGAACAAGTACAGTCAAAGAAATATAATACACAGTGCTTAGTTTCCTCTTACTTCGAATTTTTCTCTCAATAACTCCAGGTTTCTCTGAAAACATCTAAGAAAAACTCTCTACCCTATAGAGAATCCATTCCTATTTGTCTGTACACAAAACTATATGTCTCTAAAAACTAGCAAAAAGAATGCTACACACACATCCCCAATAATATCTTCTGCTACTATTTTCCCCAAGCCACAGGTCACTGATATTCCATAGTAACCTGGAGAACACATTTCTAATTTTTCCCATTTAGCATCAAGATCACTAACTGCTTCTGGAATTACATACTATTAAGATGACCAGTCATAAACAATTCTCAACACAGGAAAAACCCCCACCATTTTCAACCACACGCCAGCCCCTGATTAAACTGGATAGTAAAAGGTCATCTTTGCCAAACAAAACTCAAGGTCTCTCACTTCACTAAACAGCTAAAAGTAAAAATATTTACCTAGTACAACAGTATTCGGTTTTTACCAACCCACAAAACCTTTTCACTAGAGTCGATGGTTAACTATGAAGATATTTATCAGCAGTTTTTTCCTTTTCCTGTATTTGGGAGATTAATGTAGTTAGGTACTTTAAAAATCAATAAATAGCGCAAAATAGATTTAATCAAATAAAATGGTGAAAAATATGTCATGGAACTAAATGATAAGCCTAAAGATCTGTACAATAAGATAGCCTAAAGAACTGTATAATAAGATAAACAAAAACACTTAAACTAGGTTATTTTCTAAATTAAGGTGATTTCCTAAATATGTTCCTCATTGTTTATAAAATACTATGCAATAGATATAAAATGCAAGCCACATATGTGATTTTAAATTTTCATAAAGTGAATTTTCACATTCAAGTTTTTAAAAAGGGTGAAATTAATTTTAATAATATACTTTACTTAACCCAATATATCCAAATTATCACTTCAATATGTAATCAATACCAAAAAAAAAGATAATTTACTTTCTTTCATATTATGTCCTTGAAATCTGTATTTTACACTAAAACCACTCTCGATTTGATTTAATCACATTTCAAGTGTGCAATAACCACATTTAATTAGCAGTCCCCTTACTGGACAATGCATATAACATAAATGACGTAAGTGAGTCAAATACAATTTCTAAATTTCTAAAGCACTATTATATCATCAAGAGAGCCCTAAGTACTTAAGCAAAAGCAAAATGTCTTCAGCATAGTCTTTAAGGGCAGATATAGGCATACAATAAAATCAAACAAAAAATAACAATTAATACTTATTGAGCATTTACTATGTGCCAGACACTATTTTAAGGCATTATCTTACTTGATCATCACAAAGGCCTTTGAATTGGGTACTAGTAATGTCAGCATTTTACAAATGAGAAAACTAAGACACAGGGCAGGTGAACAAAGATTTAACCTAGGCAGTCTGACTCAGGGGCTATGCTCTTTTAAACACTACACTTGCTATGCTGCAAGAAAAATACCCAAAATAACAAAAGTTGGTGGATAACAGGTAAAATATGGAATAAAACAGCAAAAATTCTTTCTTTGGGAATTAACAGGTTTTAAAGCTGAATCATGTCACATAACCCTTTTCCACAAGAAGAGCCAATCTCCAACTAATACAATTTTACATTAGAATTTTTATTTTTAAATAATTATCACCACAAATATTTTTTAACTTTATACTGGTAATTTGAATATTTACTTATGATGCAGTACTAACGCTTAACAAAAAGTGAAGAATAATAAAAGAATTATTTTAAGGTCAAGAACATTCCAGTTTGTGTATTAATTTCAAGAGGCTGCACTCTGTTATTGAAATTCATTATATTTCCGATTTTATTATGCTAGTTATATTGTAGACTTCTTTTTAACAGTTTCATTCTCTTTTACATAGGAAAGGAAAAGAGCTTATCTTCTCTCATTCACCTATCATATCAAGGAATAAAAAAGTATGAGAAGATAAAACAGGCAAGAAAAGAGGTAGCTTCTTTCCTAATTCTCAATTTAAAGAAAATACTATGTAATACTGACCATCATATTAGATGGGTACAAGGTACCCCAAGATTTTTAGCTAAAGCAAGGGACACTGCTCACTTTCACCTGTCCATGCAATCAGCAGAATGATGTAAACATTGCCTAATGTTTATAAAAATTTCAGATAAAATGCTGGACATTTCTTTAGAAAATACTATTCAAAAATACCTGGTTTGAAATAAACAATCACACGTTAAAGAAAATCTGTGATGAGAGCTTAAGGTGTCTGACCCTTCTGTGTACCTAAAATCACCCGATAGCGACGGCCTTGACCCAGAGCTGAAGGCCATGGCTGTCTGCTCACTAACCATGGTGTCTCTGGAAAGCTTGATCACACCACCTTCAGTTACTTAATAAACCTATCAACATACTGTTTTTAGAATCCCTCCCACATATTCAAAGCTTCACCAAGGTAGCCGGGGCGGGGGGGGGGGGGGGGCCTCTTAATGCAAGAGTTCATTTACACAATGTACCTGAGCAGATATTTAGCAATAGAACAAAAAGGTTAAAGAGTTAATCTGCCATAATGAATAACTCAGCTAACCAAAAATTTTACAAGTAATATATTCCCATCACATACATTTTGTCTTTGATCTGAAGAACTTTATCAAATAAATTGTCTCAGGGAACTTACAAAGCTAATCTGTGTACTTCTTTTTTGTTTTTCTTTTTCTTTTTTCCTTTGATTGCCTACATGTCAGTCACTAGGTCTGGCCCTTTCATATCTATCACCCCATTAAGTCTTCCCAACAAGTCTATGCAATCAGTGTTTTTGCTTTAAAGAAAGGGAGACAGACTTACTGAGCATTAGCTCAAAGTCACACAGATGTTAAAAGGGAACCAAGGATGTACTCTCCAGGCAGAGCTTCTGACCTTCCAGTCTCGGGTTCCTTCTACAACACACAATGTTTTTTCCTATTTCATTCCCTGTTTACTGAACAATTTACCTACCATGTATACCTTCATACTCTCAAATAATGGCCCATACATGTAAGCAAAGTTTTAATGTTGCTCATAGCTCTACAAACCTTGACCTTTATTTGCAAATTCCAAAGAGAAGCACAAGAACATAACACACACTGCTTCTCTCTGAATCATTAAACACATCCAGTATCCTTACCTGTTTCTGAAATGTACGTAACAGGATCCTGCCGCAGAATTTTACCAGGCTTAGACAATGGCAATTTTTCTGGTTGCTTTTTGGCATTTTTTACCTGTACTGTCTCCTCTGACTCTGAATCTGTACATGAGAGGAAAATAAAACAAAACTTTGAAAGAAATGTAATACAGTGTTTTTAAGTGATTATTGTTAACCAACTTCTCAGGGTCATCCCTTTTGAAGCACATCTCTTCTGTAATTCTCACAGGTTACTTCTACCCAGTGGTAAGCCTTTTATTAGTTTTCTACTGCTATTGTCACAAACTTAGTAGCTCAAGGCAACACAAAGTTTTTATCTTACACTTTCTGTAGAAATCTGAGCCTCACTGGACTAAAATCAAAGTGTCAGCAGGACTGATTCCTTTCTGAATACTCTAAGGAAGAATCTACTTCCTTGCCTTTTCCAGTGTCCAGTGCCTGCCAGCATTCCTTGGCTCATGGCCCCCTTCTCCATCTTCAAAGCCAGGAACATCAGGTAAAGTGCTTCTCATGCGCCATCTCTCTGGTTCTCTGACCTTCCAGTCAATCTCTCTTTAACTCTCTTCTCCTGCTTCCCTTGTGACTACATTGGGCCCACCCAGATAATCCAAGACAATCTCTCTAATTTAAGGCCATGTGATTAACAACTTTAATGCAACCTACAACTTTAATTTCCCTTTGCCATGTAAACTAGGTTCCACGAATTAGGGCACACATCTTTGGGGACCATTATTCTGTCTACCACCACCTAGTCACCCAAAGCCCTTAAATATAAATCAGGACAAAGTGTAAGTACCCAGTATAGTGCCTTGCACTAAATAAGTGTTTCATGAACGTTAGTGTTCTTCCTCTTCATCGTGCATTTAGAAATCATATCTCATACTACTCTATATTGTATCCAAAAATTAAACTTCCAGTTTCCAAAATCAGATGGAAACTCATGGGAAATGGGGATATGTACTTCTTTCAAATTTCTTATGCCCTGGTCGGATGGCTCAGTTGGTTGGGGCATCATCCCATACACCAGTGGTTCTCAACCTTCTGGCCCTTTAAATACAGTTCCTCATGTTGTGACCCAACCATAAAATTATTTTCGTTGCTACTTCATAACTGTAATGTTGCTACTGTTATGAATCATAATGTAAATATCTGATATGCAGGATGGTCTTAGGCGACCCCTGTGAAAGGGTTGTTCAACCGCCAAAGGGGTCGTGACCCACAGGTTGAGAACCGCTGCCATAAACCAAAAAGGTTACAAGTTCCATTCCCCATCCAGGCATGTACAGGAGGCAACTGACTGATGTTTCTCTTTCTAAAATCAGTAAAAGATATCCTCGAGCGAGGATTTAAAAAAATGTTCTTACAATATACAGCAGTAAGACTCAATAATCACACAAGTACGTTTAGAATTGAGCCCAAGTTCTTTGTCGTCACTGTTAAAATCCTGACAATCTATAAATGCTTCCTTAGGTTACATTTTTAATTTTAGAGTTCACACCAGATGGATCTTCTCCACAAAGCAAAACCTAACACCTTCGGAGTCCTACCATTATTTAAAGATATAAAAAGCATGCATAAAGATTCATATTCCCTATCTTAAAATTATATTCAAAGAAAAACTTTACAATTGTGTTTGTCCTATTTTAAATGCAACAAAAAAGGACAAGCTCAAAAGCACAAAAATTAAATTTTAGATCTGTTTCTAAAGCAATATTCTAAGGCACTATTTTTCAAGTTAAGCTTCTCAGAACCTTAGCTGGACAAGAAGATGATATTTTTTAAAATAATATAATCAAAGTAATTGGAGACATGCTACATATACTATACATAATATATCCCTCTCTAAGAAAAATCTCTAATGCATTAATATAGATAGGCTCTGATAAAGTCTGCAGTATAATAAATTGTTTTTTACTGTATCAAGCACAGAGCCTTCTCATACGAGCACCTATTACGATCATAGAGAGCTGTGTGTCTCAGAACATCAGTTTGAAAAACTCTGTTCTAAAGGATAGAAAATAATTTTAAAACTTTAAAGCTCCTCAAAAGAAATATTACCTGAATCATAGATGATCCTCTTTTTCCTGTTTGGTTGCTTCTGTTTAGAGTCATCATCTTTACAAGAACTATTTACCTATAAACATCACAGTATAATTAGAACACAAAGAAGCCTATATAACTTAGTATTTTCCTCATTAGATTTAGGCTCAGTGCTTCTCAACTAGAAGAAATTGTGTCCCCAGGAGAGTTTTGCTTGGCAGCGGCAGGGGAGGGGAGGCTAGGTTTAGTGACATCTAATGGATAGACTAGAGATGTTACTAAACATCCTATAATGCACAGGACAGTCATCCACCAAAAGAATTATCCAGCCCTAACGGGTTTGGCCCAGTGGATAGAGCGTCGGCCTGCAGACTGAAAGGTCCCAGGTTCGATTCCAGTCAAGGGCATGTACCTTAGTTGTGGGCACATCCCCAGTAGGGGGTGTGCAGGAGGCAGCTATTCGATGTTTCTCTCTCATCCATGTTTCTAACTCTCTATCCCTCTCCCTTCCTCTCTGTAAAAAAATCAATAAAACATATTTTTTTAATTAAAAAAAAAAGAATTATCCAGCCCAAAATGTTAATAATGCCCTGATTAGGCTAAAGAATAGGCCAGACAATAATTGCATCAGATGGAAAAGAAAAAGTTATAGAAAAGCTATATTATTTTTCAGCTCCACTTTCAACACTAATCTGTGTATAATAAAGAGTAAAAGGATGTCAGATATTACAGAGCATTAGTAAAATTAAATAAAACCAGGGGAAAAGGTATTGTTTACATGTTACTTATACATCACATCTCTAACATTCAAATTTTCCCAAAAAGCAGACAGGAAAAAACTGACTATAATCAATTATAAGGTAGGATTCTATTTCTAGCCCTTATAATAAAACATCAAAAGTATAAAAATAATCCACTAACTTGCAAGGAAATGAGAAGAATAAACCATTATAATCCAAATACACCACTGGACTAGAGAACAGAAGCAATTACTATAATTCAACAGTAAGAGAAGAGGGTATCCAAGAAGGGAGAGAGCCACAGAAGGAAAGTCCAAATCCTTTCAATAAACTTAGCCCAAGTCTGGGACTATCTCCTAAAATATGTATGCACGAAACAACTCCAAGTGTCCAGCTAACATTAAAAGAATTGGACAAAAATTTCAGCTGTTGCCCATCACAGGGAATACAAGAGTCTAGAGTTTGAGTTTGGCAAAGTTAACTAACTGCCTGCTAAATCAAAAGAATCCAAAGTACCTACACTATATCATTCACGCTGTCCATGGTGAAAACCAGGAGGATACAAAGAAATAGAAAATGTAGCAATGATTGTCAATATTATGTATCAATTTGACTGGGTCACAAGATGCCCAGATATTCTGAGTGTTTCTGTGAGTTAAGTTTTGGGATAAGTTTAACATTTAATGTGATAGAGTAAGGCAGACTGCTCTCCCTAATGTGGGTGGGTCTCACCCCATCAGGTGAAGACCTGAAGAAAACAAAAGGCTGACCCTCTCCTAAATAAAAATTCTTCTTCTTTCATGACTGTCTTCAAGCTGAAACATCAGTTTGTCCTGCTTTCAGACCTGAACTAAAACAGGCTCTTCCTGGGTCTCAAGCCTGCCACCCTTCAGATTGGGATAACACCACTGGCAATCCTGATTTACAGGCCTTTGGACTCAGAGTTGAACCTCACCATCAGCTATACTGAGTCTCCACTTGTCAACTGTAGGTCTTGGGACCTGTCAGCCCATATAATCAAGGGAGTCAATTCTTTATAATAAATCTCTTTACAAATACACACACACACACCTTACTAGTTCAGTTTCTCTGAAGAACCCTAATACCGATTTTGTTACTGAGAAATAGAGTACTGCTATAACAAATACCTAAAATCTGGAAGTGACTTTGGAACTAGGTAATGGTAGAGGCTAGAGGAGTTTTGAGGTACATGTTAAAAAAAGCCTAGACTGCTGGAAAGGGACTGTTGGTAAAAATATGGACGTTACAAATGATTCTGGTCTGACCGGGGTGGCTCAGTGGTTGAGCATCAACCTATGAATCAGGAGGTCACAGTTCCATTCCCAGTCAGGGCACATGCCCGGGTTGCGGACTCGATCCCCAGTGGAGGGCATGCTGGAGGCAGCCAATCAATGACTCTCTCTCATCATTGATGTTTGTATCTCTCTCCTTCTCCCTTAAAATCAATAAAAATATATTGTTTTAAAAAAGTGATTCTGGCAAAGTGTCAGGGATAAAAGGTGAGAACTATAGAAAAGCCTCTATCATCTTAGAGAATATATGTATCATCATGAACATAATGCTGGTAGAAATATAAACATTAAAGGTCATTCTAGTAAGGTCTTAGGCAAAAATGAGGTTATTGGAAACTATAGGAAAGGTGATGTGTCATTTATACACACACACACACACACACACACACACACACACACACACATATATATAAAAAGCCTAAGCGACCATTATGATGGAACACCAGAATGACTGGAACGACTGGTCGCTATGACATGCACTGACTACCAGGGGTCAGATGCACAACTCAGGAGCTGCCCCCAGCCCGCAGGCCCTGATCTCCGATGGGGCCTGCTGGCCAACCTCCTGGTCCCTCCCCCTGGCCGACAGACCCCAATCACCTGATCGGGGCCAGGCCCCTGGGCTGGGATGGGGAACAGGGGGTTGGTGGTGGTGTACGCGGCCCCTTTCCCAGGGGGCTGAGGGCCAGCTCCCTCCTTGGGGCTGGCGGCCAACCTCCCAGGTCCCTTCCCCCACCCCTCCCGCCCGCCAGCAAGCCATGATCAGTCCACTGTCCACCTACCACAGTGGTGGTTGGGCCTTCCCCCTGGGCAAGAGGCCCCGATTGCCCTATCGGGGCCAGGCCCCAGGCTGAGATGGGGAACCGGGGGTGGGTGGTGGTGGACGCAGACGGCGAGGGAAGAGGGGGGAAGCAGGGAACCATGTGGTGGCAGCAAGGGAAGGGGGGGGAGAAAGAGAGGCAGGGAACCTGATCTGTCCTGATCGCTGACCAGGCCTAGGGACCCCACCCATGCACGAATTTCATGCACTGGGCCTCTAGTCTATATATATAAAAGCTAAGCAACCAGAACGACCTGTCAACCAGTCACTATGACATGCACTGACCACCAGGGGGCAGACGCTCAATACATGAGCTGCCCCTAGTTGTCAGTGTGCTCCCACAGCCAACCTCCCACAGCCCCTCCCCTGCTGGCCAACCTCCTGTGGTGACTCCTCCCAGCCGGCCGGCCCACCCCAGATGGCTCCAATCGCCGGCCAGGCTGAAGGACCCCACCCATGGACAAATTTGTGCACCGGGCCTCTAGTTAAATGATAAAACTCTTGCCCAAGGAGGACAGGCAAAAAAAAATAAAGCTTTCCAAAGCCCTTTCCTCACCAGAAGTCCAATACCATTCACCTGGGTATAGGGACTCATGTCTCTCTATGAGCAAACTTTGGTCTTAAAACAAAGTTTTTACAATTGAAAAGTGTTCCATCTCTACCTCAGAAAAGCATATGAATTCAGTAAGCCATATTAATTAGAAATAAATATTAGCTCATTACTTTTCTTCTTCCACTGCTAAATGAGTTGAAATCTGTATTTACTCAAGGCTCCCTCACGTCCTATCAAGTCTAGGAACTGAATTGATTTAACCTTTCGTACAATTCTAAATTGTATTTGGAAAACTTACCTTGATTTCCTTTATTCCTTTCTTTGCTTTTGAAGTTTCTTCAGCAGACTTTGTTTTCTCATTCTTCTTTATTGTTTCACTTGCAGATTTCTTTCCACTTGGTATAACCCCAAAGAATTTCCGAATATCCTAAAAGTAAAAAAGATTCATAAGTAAACATTAACAGCATAAAATTATAATTTCAATTGTAAAAAGGGACACCTCTATACACACACTGGTTTACCTTGAGTAATTTCTTTTTTGTTAAATATATTTTTATTTATTTCAGAGAGTCAGGGAAAGGGAGAGATAGAAACACCAAAGATGAGAAAGAATCACTGATCGACTACCTCCTACACGCCCCCACTGGGGATCGAGCCCACAACCCAGGCATGTGCCCTGACTGGGAATCAAATGTTTCATAGGTCAATGCTCAACCACTGAGCCACGCCAGCCAGGTGAGTAATTTCATTATGGTGACATAGTTCCATGTGTAGCAGCATTCTTTTTATATGCAAAAGTGAACTGATAAAATTACCTGAGTTAAAAATGATTTGCCTAATGAAAAACAGTATTGATTCTAAGAATAGGGCCAAAAAAACCAAGTGAAATTTTTGTTAACAATAGCACAATTACTAAAGTAGCAAGTAATAGGTATCTATTGTTCAATCATGCACATACTCAGCTCACCATACCAGGCACAGTAGCAAAGAAGATGAAGAGTTGAAAAATATAATCCTTGCCCACAGGATTTATAATCCAGTTTGAAAGAAGAATAACCATAACAACCCTGATCATTTAAGACTTTAACAACTAAGAACTTTGACATTCTTTTCCTTTATATGAGTTTTCCAAGTTCTGAAGAAAAAAATTTTGATGCTTATTACAATCTTCTCTTTAATTTCTCTACCCCCTCCCAGTGTTACACTGTATAATTTAATCATACACTTACAATGTAATTTATAATTAAAATCACTTCATTTTCTTATCCATACATATTCTTCCCTACCCTTTTAGATTTTAGCTTTGAATCAAAAAGCCTTGGTTTAAATCTTTAATTTACTGCCTTCTATCTGTGTGTGACCCTGGGCAAGTTACTTTAATTTATAAGTCTGTTTCTCATCAGTAAAAATAGAATTAGTAATACCTATTTTATGAGAATTAATTATAGCATCTATAACAATTTTGGCTCAGTAAAAAGCTTCCCTTCCCCCTCCTTTATGAACTATTATCCCTTCATACCCTGTAACATCTCCATTTACAAACCTCTACTCATAGTCAAGGGTATCAGGAACAAAAAATAATGAGAACCTAGGATCTGAATTCCAACGAACTAGGTTCAAGAACCAATTGTACCTTCTTCCCGCTTCTTATTCTTGGTGATTATAATTTTGAATTTTCAAATCCTTTTTACCTGTTTCAACCTATCTCTCTTTATTGTGGTGAGGAAAATGCCTGTAAAATTATTTTGTGAAGTATAAGAAAGTTAATTATTTCCTACACTAGAGGCCCGATGCACAAAATTCATGCATGGGGGGGAGGGGTGTGTCCCTCAGCCCAGCCTGCACCCTCTCCAATCTGCGACCCCTTGAGGGATGTCTGACTGCCCGGTGGGATCGGGCCTAAACGGGCAGTCGGACATCCTTTTCACAATCCAGAACTGCTGGCTCCCATCCACTCTCCTGCCTGCCTGCCCAATTGCCCCAACCACTTCTGCCTGACAGCCGGATCACCCCCTAACCACCCCCCTGGCAGCCTGATCGACACCTAACTGCTCCCCTGCTGGCCCAATTGCCCCTAACTGCCCTCCCCTGCCGGCCTGGTCACCCCTAACTGCCCTCCCCTGCCGGACTGGTCGCCCCTAACTGTCCTCCCCTGCTGGTCCGGTCACCCTTAACTGCCCTCCCTTGCCAGCCTGGTCGCCCCTAACTGCCCTCCCCTGTAGGCCTGGTCACCCCTAACTGCCCTCCCCTGCTGGCCTGATCGCCCACAACTGCCCTCCTCTGCCGGCCATCTAGTGTCCACATGGGGGTGGCCATCTTGTGTGTTGGAGTAATGGTCAATTTGCATATTATCTCTTTATTATACAGGCTATGGGAATAATTGTCATTAAAATGTCCAAAACCCAAAACAAGTGTTTTATGTATGTATACATGTGTACACACACACACACACACAGATTTGTGGCTAAGCAATAAACAAAGCAGATAAAAGAGGTACATGGACATGTTAAATTCTGCCAAAAAGATTGAAGGCTTCCCTGGTTTTAAACCCTCTTATGTAAATTTCCCAATATAGGAAAGTCACAAATCTATCCTAATAAAATCCAAGTCTAAAAAATACTGTTTATTGCCGAAACCGGTTTGGCTCAGTGGATAGAGCGTTGGCCTGCGGACTGAAAGGTCCCAGGTTCGATTCCGGTCAAGGGCATGTACCTGGGTTGCGGGCACATCCCCGGTGGGGGATGTGCAGGAGGCGGCTGGTCGATGTTTCTCTCTCATCGATGTTTCTGACTCTCTATCTCTCTCCCTTCCTCTCTGTAAAAAATCAATAAAATATATTTTAAAAAATAAATAAATAAATAAATAAATAAAAAATACTGTTTATGGCCCTAGCCAGTTTTACTCAGTGGATAGAGCACCAGCCTGTGGACTGATGAGTCCTGGGTTTGATTCCAGTCAAGGACACATACCTCAGGGTTGCAGGCTTAATCCCCGGTCCTGGATGCGTCAGGGCTCATGCAGGAGGGGAGGCAACCAAACGATGTGTCTCTATCACATCGATGTTTCTCTCTCTGTGTCCCCCACTTCCTTCCTTCCAGTCTCTCTAATAGATGGGAAAATACCCTCAGGTGAGGAGTAACAAAAATAAAATAAAAATACTGTTTATGAAATGGATACCTCAGCTATGAAACTGAGACATTTGTGTCAGGTGCTAAAGAAGAGAAGGATGACTTGACCCAGTGATCCCACTTCTAGGAATATATCCTAAGAAACCCTAAGCACCAATCAGAAAGAATGTACGCACCCCTATGTTCATAGCAGCACAATTTACAATAGCTAAGATCTGGAAACAGCCTAAGTGCCCATCAGCAGATGAGTGGATAAAAAAGCTGTGGTACATTTATACCATGGAATACTATGCAGCAAAAAAAAAAAGAGAAGAATCTCTTACCCTTTGAGACAGTATGGAGGGACCTAGGGAATATGCTAAGTGAAATAAGTCAGTCAGAGAAAGACAAGTATCACATGATTGCACTCATATGTGGAATCTAAGTAACAAAATAAACTGATGAACAGAGTAGATCCAGAGACATGGAGCAGAGTGTGGAATCTCAGAGAGAAGGCAGGGGAGGATGGGTGGGTGGGAGGTAATCAACCAAAGACCTTGTATGCATATATGCATGACCCATGGACACAAACAATAGGGTGCTGAAGGCCTGAGGCGGGGGCAGTCAGAGGGTCAATGGGGGGGGGGGAGGGGGGAGGAGACATCCTATCTAATAAAAGACAAAAAGGATAATTGACCGTACGTTCGCTATGCTTCCCATTGGCTAATCAGCACCATATGCAAATTAACCGCCATCAAAGATGGCGGCTAATTTGCATATTGTGGGCAGGGCTGGCCAGCACCAGACACCATCCGGCCCCCATATGCGGCCCTGGGTGGCCGGGCTTAGGCAGCACGATCGCATCACCTAAGCCCCACTCCAGCCGGGACCCCCGTGTGCCACCTAAGCCCCATGCGCCTAAGCCCCACCCCCAGCCAAGACCCCCAAGTGCCGCCTAAGCCCCACTGCCAGCTGGGACCCCATGGTGATCCCAGAGCAGGCAAGTGCGGAGGGCAGGCGGCCCCCAGGTGGGCCTGCTCCTGAGATCGCCATGGTGATCCCAGAGGAGAAAAGTTCCCCACAGGCAGCACCCAGCAGGGCCTGCCCCTGGTCTCTGCAGTGATCCGGTGATTCATGAGCAGGAAAGCGCAGCCTGCAGGCAGCACCCCACCCTGGCCACAGCTCAAGGGAGAGAAAAACGCAGTGGAGGCCAGGAGCCTGAGAGATCAACACAGAGGGGCACCTGCTCCAAGCCTCCACAGTGTGGCTGGGGGCAGGCCCCCAGCAGACTCACACACACACACTCACACACACACACAGCGCCTGCTCTGAGCCTCCAATGTGGCTGGGGGCAGGCCCATAGCGGACACGTACACACACACACAGGACGCCTGCTCCGAGCCTCTGCTGCCAGACTGTGGCCGTCAATAGGACATCCACTGAGGGCTCCCGGACTGTGAGAGGGGCAGGCTGGGCTGAGGGAACCCCACCCCCCAGTGCACGAATTTCGTGCACCGGGCCTCTACAATAAAGAATAATTTAACAACTAGAGGCCTAGTGCATGAAATTCATGCACCGGGGTGGGGGCCCTCAGCCCGGCCTGTGCCCCCTCACAGTTCAGGACCTCTTGGGGGATGTCCTCCTGCCAGCTTTGGCCTGATCTCTTGGTTGCAGTCTGGGACCCCTTGCTCCTTACTGCCCACCTGCAGCAGAGGTGGGAGAGGATCTTACCACTGCCACTGTGCTCGCCAGCCACGAGCATGGCTTCTGGCTGAGTGGTGCTCCCCCTGTGGGAGCACATTGCCCACCAGGGGGCAGCTCCTGCATTGAGTGTCTGCTCCCTGGTGGTCAATGTGTGTCACAGCAACTGGTCGTTCCGCTGCTCAGTCAATTTGCATATTAGGGTTTTATTATATAGGATAATAAAGAATTATTATTCTTTATTTCAACAATAAAGAATTATTTAACAGAGGAGGAGGAGGAGGAGGAGGAGGAGGAGGAGGAGGAGGAGGAGGAGGAGATAGGTAATAAAGAAAGTCTCAGTCTTCTGTATAGCTTGCACAGAACTGAATTTGAGGCTGACAACTACTTACGTTACTGCTTCTGGAGGAAATGAGAATTTCACATTAGAGTTTCACTTTTGAAATTGCCAAATGATTCTTCATTTCAAACAGTGGTGATTGTGCAAAACACAGACACACAGACACAGAGTGCACATGCACCATGGAAATACCAAAACTGAAGATTAATAATCAGGTTTAAAACAGCGGTGTTTTTCAATGTTTTAGAACCACAAATGCTTAAAACCGCAAAGAGAAAAAAACAATTCAGGAAATGAAATTGTTGGTAAGGTTGAGTAACTGCTGAGCTCTGATTTCGGTTTGTACCACACTGCTCCGCCTCCACACTGTGACAACCTTTCCTTCCTAAGTAATTCTATTCACACCCCCTGTCCCTTCCTTTCCCTTTAGTCTACCCTACGGGCCCACACTCCCCATGCCTTATCCCTGATGGCAGCAGAATAGTTGAAGAAATCACAGCATCCTGATCCAACGGAACACAAACTAAAAATCTAAGCTTTGGGAAAAAAATTTTCATCAGAGTGAGAGCCATTTTACTCATACCTTTAGTATTACCTCTAACGTGAGCAGCCATCTTGTGTATAAACATCTAAAAGACAAAGGTCACCAATCTGGCCTAACACTTTATAGAATGTGACTTCACCTTAGTCTTCAGTTAACACTCTCTGTTTAGTATTCCAGGTCTTCAAAGATTTAAAAAACTGTTGAAGAACAAGTCCAGTGGCTAATCATGTCCCAAATAATGAATCTAAACAGCAGAATAAACAGGAAAAGGCATGAAATTTTAAATTTACTTTTGCAATCTTGGCACAGAGAAGGCCTTCCAAGCAAAACATCAAGGCTAGAGACCATCCATAAAAACAGATTTGACTACATAAAAATAAAACAAAAGATGCCATAAACAGCCCTAGCTGGTTTGGCTCAGCAGATAGAGCATCAGCCTGCGGACTGAAGGGTCCCAGGTTCGATTCTGGTCAAGGGCATGTACCTGGGTTGCGGGCACATCCCCAGTGGGGGCGTGCAGGAGGCAGCTGAATCGATGTTTCTATCTCATCGATGTTTCTAACTCTCTATCCCTCTCTCTCCCCCTTCCTCTCTGTAAAAAAATCAATAAAATATATTTTTTTAAAAAAAACACGCCATAAACAAAGTTAAAATACAAGAAATTAATTTGAAAATATCTACAAACATCTATGTATACTAACAAAAGGGTAATATGCTAATTAAACCGACATCTTCCAGACAAAGCCACAGCTGTGAGGGCTGAGGGCCGACAGCGCGGGCTGGTCTGGGGGCGCAGCGCCTTTCGCATAGGGGCTGTGGGGGGTGCGGGAGAGGTCGCAGCGTGAGTCCAGTCCAGTCCCACCACCCACGCTGCGGCCCCTTCTTCCCCAGAGGTGGCAGCAGAAGGGGCCACAGCGCCTCGGTCCTGGAGCCTCCACAGAGGCTGAATGGGGTGCAACCACAGTGCCTCAACCTCCCACAGCCCCTCCCCCAGCTGGCCTGGCCCCAGATTGCCACCCCCCTGACCAGGGGACCAGGGGCGGGGCCAGCACTATGAAGCAAGGGCTAAGGGCCGGCAGCCGTGTCAGCCAGCAGTGGCAGCAGCAGCAGGGTGATGGGGATGGCGTCTTCGCTTGATCAGCCCAGTTGACTCCTGCAGAGGGAGGCTAGACTGCAGCTTAGACCCACTCAGAGTGGGCCTAAGTCGTCAGTAGGACATCCCCTGAGGGCTCCTGGACTGTGAGAGGGGACAGGCTGGGCTGAGGGACCCCCCACCCAGTGCATGAATTTTCATGCACCAGACCTCTAGTCCTATCTAATAAAAGAGAAACACGGTAATTAGCCATACCTCCACTACCCTTCCCATTGGCTAATCAGGGTGATTTGCAAATTAACTGCCAGCCAAGATGGCGGCCGGCAGCCAGGCAGCTTGAAGCGAACATGAGGCTTGCTTGCTTCAGTGACGGAGGACTCCAACGTTCCCCACCTGCCGCTGCCAGCCTCTGAGCTTGCAGTTTGAAACATTGTTACAAATATAGAAGCTAAACAAAACCCCAGAAACCTGCTTTCAGCCAGCCGGGATCTCAGAGCTGGAGTTGAAACAGTGTTTCGATTATAGAACCCAAACAAACCAGATATCTGCTTTCAGCAGCGGAGGCCTAAGAGCTGGAGCCAAGCCTCAGAGTAAAGCTGGCCCAGAATTAAAAAAAAAAAAAAAAAAAAAGGAGCGGTTGGGAGCTTCAGTCACTCGCCAGCCTGAAAACAGCCCTCAGCCCCACACCCAGACTGGCCAGGCACCCCAGTGGGGACCCCCACCCTGATCCAGGACACCCTTCAGGGCAAACCAGCCAGCCCCCATCCATGCACCAGGCCTTTATCCTATATAGTAAAAGGGTAATATGCCTCCCCGCACCGGTAAAAGGAGCGGTTGGGAGCTTCAGTCACTCGCCAGCCTGAAAACAGCCCTCAGCCCCTCACCCAGACTGGCCAGGCACCCCAGTGGGGACCTCCACCCTGATCCAGGACACCCTTCAGGGCAAACCAGCCAGCCCCCATCCATGCACCAGGCCTCTATCCTATATAGTAAAAGGGTAATATGCCTCCCCTATCGGTCCTACTCTGTGAGTGACAGGGGGAGCTCCTCAACCCCCTGATGGGCCCTGCTCTGTGCGTGACAGGGGGGAGCTCCCCAAACCCCTGATGGGCCCTGCTGTGTGTGTGATAGGGGAGAGCTCCCCAACCCCCTGATCGACCCTGCTCTGTGCATGACAGGGTACGGAGCCCCAACCCCCCTGATGGGCTCTGCTCTGTGAGTGACATGGGGCAGCACCCCAACCCCAATTGGCCCTGCTCTGTGCATGACACGGGGTGGCGCCGCAACCTCCCCATCGACCCTGCCTTGAGCGTGACAGGGGGCGGTGCCCCAAACCCCCAATTGGCCCTACCCTGAGCGTGACTGAGGGTGGCATCGCAACCTCCCGATCCGCCCTGCTCTGTGCATGACAGGGGGCGGCGCCCCAACTCCCCAAGCAGCCCTGCTCTGAGCCCGACCAGGGGCTGCACCTAGGGATTGGGCCTGCCCTCTGCCACCCGGGAGCAGGCCTAAGCCAGCAGGTCGTTATCTCCCGAGGTGTCCCAGACTGCGAGAGGGCACAGGCCAGGCTGAGGGACCCCCCTCTGCCCCCCACCCCCGAGTGCACAAATTTTTGTGCACCAGCCTCTTAGTATAAATATAAAAGGCTAATATGCAAAGTGTCCTCTCAGGAGTTCAACCAGGAGACCGGGAGTTCGATCGCTTGCTATGACGTTTGCTGACCACCAAGGACCGGCGTGGAACGAAGGGAGGCTCCGGCCAGCAGCCAGAAAGCCCCGATCAGCCCAGATCACCGGCCAGACCTAGGGACCCTACTTGTGCACGAATTTCATGCACCAGGCCTCTACTGCTATATATAAAAGGGTTCCTACAAATCAAAAGATAACCCAATAAAAAATAAATAAAAGCTACTAATAGGCAAATTACTAGTATGAAAGAAATGTAAATATCCAACAGACATAAATAGATGCTCAACTTCACAAATAATAAACAGATAAGTTAAAACTGGATTATTTTTCTCTAAGTTTTAAAAGACTGATAATGCCCAAACTTGTCATGAATGTGGGAAAACAGATGCTCACACACTACAAATGCTGATAAAAGTAAAAATTGGTGCAGCCTTTTCAGAAGACAATCCAGCAATATTATCAAAATTATAAATGTGCACACCTTTTTTCTCAATATTCCATTTCTAAAAGAAATAAAGTTTTTCATGATTTTACTTACAGCTATTGGACACAGATTTATCTCTTTTGATGATCATCCATAGTAAACAGGGCAAATATATAATGATACATCTCCATTTTGTAGATGAGCAAGTGGAACTGTAAGTCAAACACACACAGGCGTTTGTTTTTTGCCACTTATTACTGATGAATTACTTGATTTCTCTGCCCCTTTGTTTCCTCTGTTGCCACCTGCCTCGGTGGATCCCTATGGGAATTAAAGGTGGCCCACCAAAACCTCCAGAATGAAACCTGGTCCTCCTATTCCAAATCTTTTTCTTAGTTTTCCACTTGACCATGCCTGCCCCTTCACAGTTGTCCTGTAATTCTAAGGATCCATACAAAAGTAGCCATCCCCCTACAATTAGGAACATTGCCTTTCCTTCTGATTATTTCTGATACATTTGATCCTGTATGCTTAGACAGGCACTGTGCCAGGGACTTAAGATGGGAACAGGAAATAGCACTCATGGAGCTACCTGGGAGACAAATTAGTATATAAAGAATTAAATATGGAACAGTCCTAAGAGCTAATCACAAGACTAAGAGTACCAGAAGCACCTGACACAGAGTGCCTCAGGGATAGCTTCTCAAAAAAAACACCACCAAGAAATCAGTATGGAGGTTTCTCAAAAAATAAAACAGAACTACCATATGACCTGGCAATCCCACTTCTGGGTGTTTATCCAAAGAAATCCAAAGCGCTAATTCAAAAAGATATATGCACCCCTATATTCATTGCAGCTATATTTATAATAGGCAAGATATGGAAAGCATGAAAGTGTCCATAGATAGATAACTGGATAAAGATGTGGTACATATATAAAATGAAATATTACTCGGCTATAAAAAAGAATGAAATTTTACCACTGCAACAACACGGATGGACCTAGAGAAGATTATGCTAAATGAAACAAATAAAACAAACAAACTCACAGATATAGAGAACAAACTGATGCTTGCCAAGTGGGAGGGGTACTGGGGGCTGCATGAAAAAGGTGAGGGGACTAAGAAGTTCAAACCAGCAGATACAAAATAGTCATAGGGATGTAAAGTACAGCATAGGGAACAGGGAATACAGTCAATAATATTGTACTGTATGGTTTCAGGTGGGTACTAGACTTATTGGGGGAACCATTTAAGTTATACAAATGTCTAACCACTATGCTATACACCTGAAACCAATATAATATTGCATGCCAATTGTAATAGAGAAAAAAAAATTTTTTTATATTAAAAAAAAAAAAAGAAGCCCTAGCTGGTTTGCCTCAGTGGATAGAGGGTCGGCCTGCGGACTGAAGGGTCCCAGGTTGGATTCCGGTCAAGGGCACATGCCTGGGTTGCAGGTTTGATCCCTAGTAGGGGACGTGCAGGAGGCAGCAGATCAATGATTCTCTCTCATCATTGATGTTTCTCTCTCTCCCCCTCTCCCTTCTTTTCTAAAATCAATAAAAATATATTTTTTTAAAAAATGGAACCAAGGAACTTGCCCTGGGTCCTAAAATGATTACCAAGAGACTTTTGATAGTCACAGAAATCTAAATTTAAATACACTGCTGCAAGTTCCATAAAGCAGGCTTGTCTATCTTACTCACCACTGTATCTCAGGCACAGGGTCGGCACCTCAGATGACTAAACGCTTAATTAATATTCAATGAACACATGCGCAGTTATTCCTGAGGTCACTGACCTTCACACCTGGGCTCAGGGATATTCTTAATTATGTAAAATAAAATTCATGGTAGATTTGTTTTTAAAGATTGTATATTAAAAGAATCTTTCATTAGGATTAAATTTTGCTGTGATTTTACCAATTGCTTTAAGAAATTTTAAGTATTAAACTAACACTTATTGTGTATTATTTCTGAAGTAAATTATTAAAGTTGACTTATAATTGATCCCTATAATAAGGACTCTTGTCATATTACCATATTGTGGCTACGAAAACCAAAATACTTTCACTTTTAGTAGGCTACTTCCTCTTCTTAAAATTTGTTTTTAGCCAAAGAAGGTTTTTGGGTTTTTTTTAGAAAATCACAAATATCTCTTTATATAATCACTATTAATGATAAGTAAAGTCAAACACAGGCCTCAAGAACTTACCTAAGGAAGATACCGGAGAGTGAAAAAAGAAGTGCAGTTTGAATAATCTTTGAACAATAACAGTTTCAAGCTAAAAATAATTTTAAGTGCCTGCATCAACTTCCTCCATTCAATCATTTATTTATTCATTCACCAAATATTTAGTGAGAACCTTCTATGGGCCAAGAACTATTCTTTGTGCTTGGAATAAACAAAACAGGCAAAAATCTCTGTTCTCATGGAGCTTTCATTCTATTTTCTGCTTTTGGTCTTTCTGCCTTTAGAAAGTGAGGCAGAACATAGGAAATAAAGAACAGACCAAATAAAGCACAGCAGCGGCCCGGGAATGGGGACTGGATGATTCTGGGAGACACAGTGCATAGAAACTGCTTCCCCTGCTTGCTCTGTCATCTATTCAGTATACCTCAGAGGCAGCTCCCAAGGTAATGAAAGATCTACTTTCATTCTTACGTGTGTCAAGATAGATGTGTAAGAGTCTGAAGTTATAATATTTGCATCATGAGCCTTAAACTACTCTTTCAGTGAAATACTGTATCACAAAAAGTTTTCAGGTACCTGATCAAAAAATATAAAACACTGGTAAAATTAAACAGAAAATGTTTATCTAATTTAGGTTTAAAATAAATAAGTTCTTCAAACCTTCTTGGGATAACTAAAGCATTTGAAACTGTTTATGCCCTATATAATGGTTTATTTCAACATTTTGAAATTTTCATCAGGGATAATGTACTGTGATTACGGTTTTTATTCATCAAGACATCAAATTTTACAACTGACTCCTGGATCTTAAAAAATCATATTTAAACTATTCAAATAAATGTTGTTTTTTTTTTTTTCAGTCCTCACCCAAGGATATTTATTTTAATTGATTTTTAGAGAGAGGAAGGGAAAAGGAGAAAAACATGAAACAGTTACCTCCGATACATGCCCCAACCAGGGATCAAACCCACAACCTGGGTATGTGCCCTGACCAGAAATCGAAACCACGAACCAACTGAACTACACAGGCCAGGGCTAAACATTGAAATTAAGTTCACATCAAAAATACACCTACAACCTAATAGAGTAAATACTGTATTTCTCTAGGCTAATTATTCATTGTCATTAAATATTCAACAGCTCAGACATAAAGTCATGCAGAAAGGGTTAGAGGTGTTTTTATACCAATAAGTTTTACATTCTAGTTCATTTCTCTTTTTTTGGATTTACAAAGTTTATTTGTACTTATTCATTCATTTACTGAAAATGTGCCATGTGCCAGGCACTATACAGCAATTGCCTATCCTAGTGGCCCCTATCTTTGCCGAGCTTATATGCTAGTATAGAAAGTTGTCAGTAACAGGTTGCCTATCTATTAAAAATATGCCAACCTGTGTGCCAAGGAGGCAAAGTAGGCAGTCTTTTCACTAACCATACAAGTCATTTTTATAGAGGTCTGCATTCCGGACCTCCTCTGAGCTCCATCATGTAGCATCTACTCCTACTCGATACATCTCTGTCCAAATTCCCAAAGGTCCCTCCAACTCCTAACATCCAAACTAAGCTCATATTCCTCCAAGACATGTTTCTCTTCCCTTATTCCCAACTTCATGCATAGTACAATCATTCATCCAAAACGGAAAATAAGCAGTTTTTCCTCCTCGCTCTGACCCTCCGCCTAATCATCCTATCTAACCTATGTCCCAAGTACTGCTGTCCTCTTCACTCTATTTCCATTGCCCCTGCCCTGATTCAGGGCTTCATTTGTTTATTTATTTATGTATTTATTTATTTATCAAATCCTTACATAAATGATTTAAGCGCCTTTAAAAAATTAACTTACCCTAACCGGTTTGGCTCAGTGGATAGAGCATTGGCCTGCAGACTAAAGGGTCCCAGGTTCGATTCTGGTCAACGGCAGCTGATCAATGTTTCTCTCATGTTTCTCTCTCATCGATGTTTCTAACTCTCTATCCCTCTCCCTTACTCTATGTAAAAAAATCAATAAAATATATTTAAAAAATTAAGTCATATGTTTAAAAAAAAAAATTAACTTATGCCCTAGCTGGTTTGGCTTAGTGCAGTGATGGCGAACCTATGACACGCGTGTCAGAGGTGACACGCGAACTCATTTTTTTGGTTGATTTTTCTTTGTTAAATGGCATTTAAATATATAAAATAAATATCAAAAATATGTCTTTGTTTTACTATGGTTGCAAATATCAAAAAATTTCTACATGTGACACAGCACCAGAGTTAAGTTAGGGTTTTTCAAAATGCTGACACGCCGAGCTCAAAAGGTTCGCCATCACTGGCTTAGTGGATAGAGTATTGGCCTTTGAACTGAAGGGTCCCGGGTTCAATTCGGTCAAAGACTTATGCCCAGGGTGTGGGCTCCATCCCCAGTAGGTGTCATGCAGGAGGCAGCCAAGCAATGATTCTCTCTCAATATTGATGTTTCTATCACTCCTCCCTTCCTTTCTGAAATCAATAAAAATATTTTTTAAATTAACTTATTTAATTCACAAAACAACCCTATGAAATTTTTTAACCTCAATCTACAGATGAGAAAATTAAGAATGCCAACAATACATTCTCTAGTAAAAGTTTTGAAATTTAAGTTGCTCCTAAATGTAAGCAAAAAGACTTTTTGCATTTTCCTACCCTAAGGTGTAACTAACAATTCTATAACACTGTCAGAGAGAAACAATGCCCATCAAGTGGCCCAAGTGCGATTTTAATAAACATATGCCAAGACAAAGTACCAGACTTCTCCAAGTACTCAGAAAAACTATTTTTCAAAAGTCTGCTATCCAAGGACTTAAACGTAAGACAGGAAACCATAAAAATCTTAGAAAAATCCATAAGCAGCAAAATATCAGACATGTCGAAGCAATTTCTCCACCGATATGGCTCCTAGGGCAGGGGTGGGCAACCTTTTTGTGAGTGCATGCCGAAACAAGCAAAATCTCTGACTCAAAATTCTTCTGCGTGCCAACCCTAATTTTTTTTTTTTTTAAATATATTTTATTGATTTTTCACAGAGAGGAAGGGAGAGAGATAGAGAGTTAGAAACATCGATGAGAGAGAAACATCAATCAGCTGCCTCTTGCACATCTCCCACTGGGGATGTGCCCGCAACCCAGGTACATGCCCTTGACCGGAATCGAACCTGGGACCTTTCAGTCCGCAGGCCGACGCTCTATCCACTGAGCCAAGCCGGTTCTGGCCAACCCTAATTTTTTGAGAACATTTTACACCTACTTGATATCTCTTAAGGTGTACATATGTGAAGAACATTGAAGAAATAATAAAATTCATTCGAGCGACAAAAACACAGTATATGATGATGAAAAATACATTTATTTTTTAATGTATACATGTACACTGATAGTCCGACAGAAAACTTTATGATTCTGTTTGATATTATCAGTAGGACTTTCGCTGCTGCATCACTGATGACAGAGATTTTACATCAGGTTTATATTTCGTGACCTTCAGAGATATGCACGAGCTACTACTTTCATCCATTAGGCTACTCCTATTACGAGACTTAACAAAATTCATCACTGAGAACAAAGATTCACAAGCGTATGTGGATGAAACCAAAACACTGGTCGGATCTAGGAAGGCAGGGAGAGTTAAGGCAGAGGCATAGAAATTGCTCTTCCCCTCTCTCGTCAATCCATGTGTATATGGTCTTTAAGATAACTTCTTATGTAAAATTATTTATTTATCTAAGATGCACCTACACTGAATTTATCTGAAAAATAAAAAAGTCGATATTAAGAAAAAAATTGTAAATGGAAGATTATAAGAGAGGGTTTCGCGTGCCAGCAAAGGTTACTGGCGTGCCAGCTTTGGCACGCGTGCCAGGGGTTGCCCACCCCTGTCTTAGGGCAATGGAAACTGAAGAGAAAATAAACAAATGGGACTGCATCAAAATAAAAAGCTTCTGCACAGCAAAAGAAACCATCAACAAAACAATAAGAAAGCCCACTGCATGGGAGAACATATTTACCAATGTTACCTTTGATAAGGGTTTAATCTCCAACATTTACAGGGAACTCATACAACTTAACAAAAGGAAGATACACAATCCAATCAAAAAATGGGCAAAGGACCTAAATAGACACTTTTCAAAAGAGGACATACAGAAGGTCAAAATACATGTGAAAACACTAGAGGCCCAATGCACGAAATTTGTGTAAGGAGCTCGGCCCAGCTTCGTCTGGAACAGTGGTTCTCAACCTGTGGGTCACGACCCCTTTGGGAGTCAAACAACCCTTTCACAGGGGTCGCCTAAGACCATTGGAAAATACATATATAATTACATATTGTTTTTGTGATTAATCACTATGCTTTAATTATGTTCAACTTGTAACAATGAAAATACATCCTGCATATAAGATATTTACATTATGATTCATAACAGTAGCAAAATTACAGTGATGAAGTAGCAACGAAAATAATTTTATGGTTGGGGATCACCACATGAGGAACTGTATTAAAGGGTCGCGGCATTAGGAAGGTTGAGAACCACTGGTCTGGAAGGTCCTTCTGCTGTTCGGTTTAATTAGCATATTAGCTCTTTATTATATAGGATCCTCAAAGTCACTAATCATCAGAGAGATGCAAATCAAAATGACAATGAGATACCATCTCACACCTGTCAGAATGGCTCTCATCACCAAATCAACAAACAACAAGTGCTGGCGAGGATGTGGAGAAAAAGGAACCCTCGTGCACTGCTGGTGGGAATGCAGACTGGTGCAGCCACTGTGAAACCAGTATGGAGTTTCCTCAAAAATTAAAAATGGAACTCCCATTTGGCCCTGTAATCCCACTTCCAGGAATATATCCCAAGAAATCAGAAAGGATATATGCACCCCTGTGTTCATAGCAGCACAATTTATAATAGCTAAGATTTGGAAAGAGCCTAAGTGCCCATCAGCAGTGGTACAGCTATGCAATGGAATAATATGTTGCTGTAAAAAAAAAAAATGAACTCTTACCATTTGGAACAGCATGCATGGATGGACCTGGAGAGCATTATGCTAAGCGAAATAAGCCAGTCAGAGAAAGATAAATACCACATGATCTCACTCATTTGTGGAATATAGTGAAGAACATAAACTGATGAACAAAAATAGAGCCAGAGTCATAGAAGCATCGAACAGACCATCCAACTTAAGAGGGAAGGCAGGGGAGAGGAGGTTAAGAAATCAACCAAAGGACTTGTATGCATGCATATAAGCATAACCAATGGACACAGACAGTGAGGGCATGTGCTAGGGGGTGGGAATAGCTGGGGAGAGGTCAATGGGGGGAACAGAAGACTTACGTAATACTTTAAACAATAAAGAATTTAAATTTTTCTAAAAGATTAAAGAAAAAGTCTGTTGTCCATACATTTCCAACTTGATTGGTTATAAATCTATCAGTAGTAAGAGATAAAAAATTCTGCAGTAAGTACTCCTCAATCCACACTGAGGAAAGTTGTCATAATATCTTTAATTTCAAAAGGCCAAAGTACAAATGTAGATATATATTTATTCTGACATATAACCAAACAGCTCTAATTACTTTTTTAGACTGCTAATGTGCTCAATCAGTAAATAAATTATACTTATCAAAATGCAAAATAGAAAGCAAATTGTGTCACTGTCTTCATTTACCTTTGAAGAATACAGGATTTTGTACAAAGTAAGTACTGCAGTGCTCTGAAAACTAGTTACCAAAATATTATATTTCAGTTTTTATTTCTCTATTTTGAGAACAAAGAATTATAAAAGTTTGATTATTTTAACATAGTATATCAAATACACAGCAGAAACTGATTAGCAACACACATTTCATAAAATCTATCCAAATGCAAAAATTTTTTATCTTGAAAACCACCAAAATGCTAAACTATATCTGTCTAATATATTTGTTGGATATAACCAGTAGCAGCAAAGCAGAGACAAACTATGAAATAATTTTATATTATTTAAAATTATATTAAGGCCTTATACTTTGAAAGCAAAAAGCTGTTGGAATGCTTTCGCATCACATTAGGAATAAGACATGCCTTTTGTCACTTCTATCCAACACTGTAGAAGTTCTAGCAAAAGCAATTAGGCAAGAAAAAAGAGAATAAAATAAAAAGCACTTAGATTGAACAAGAAGTAAAATTATCTCTATTTGCAGATGAAATAATCTTATATATAAAGAAATCCACTTTAAAAACCATTAGAATTACTAAATGAGTTCAACAAGATTGCAGGATATAAGATCAACATACAAAAGTCAATTGTATTTCTAAACTCTTGCAATGAACAATTCAAAAGTGAAATTATAAAAACAATTCCATATACAGTATTATCAAAAAGAACAAAATACAGCCCGGGTGGCATGGTTCAGTGGCTGAGCATCAACCTATGAACCAGGAGGTCATGGTTCAATTCCCAGTCAGGGTACACGCCCTGATTGTGGGCTCAATCCCCAGGGTGGGGAGTGCAGAAGGCAGCTCTCCAATTATTCTCTCTCATCACTGGTGTTTCCTCTCTCTCTCTCTCTCTCTCTCTCTCTCTCTCTCTCTCTCTCTCTTTCTCTCTCTATCTCCTTTCTGAAATCAATTAAAATGTTTTTTAAAAAGAACAAAATACATAGAAACAAACTTAACAAAAGAAATATAAAGGAAGGAAAACTAAGATGGCGGCATAGATAAACACCGGGAAATTTTCGCCTCACACAACAATTGAAAAATACTGCAAAGGTCAGAGCAAACATTATCCAGAACAACCAGAAGCCTGGCTGAGTGTAATTTCTACAACTAGAAGGAAAGAAAAGCACGCTGAGAGCCAGAGGAGCTGCGGAGGCTGAGTGCAGAGGTACGGCGGCGGCTCACGCGCGCGGAAAGGGGGTGGCACCTGAGGACGCGGCTGTCTTTTTGAATCACAAGCTCCCGACTGCTCTGAACTCCGGTTCCGGGAAGTCTCTGGGGACCCAGGACTTATACGGGGAGAGGCTGGTCTGTCAGGCGGCAGCGGGCGAACTTGAGGGCGGCTTCCCCTCAGAGGTGCTTGCAGCCGTTACCAGGACACTGAGACGCGCGACTCCGGGCGCAGAGAATCACCGTAGCTGTTTTCTCCGCCCTTTGACTCCTTGAGACCCCGCCCCACCCAGGCTGCGGCAGAGGCTTTTGCATGTGAATGTACCTAACCACAGCCCAGCCAGGGAGACCCGGAACTTCCAAGAGAAGGCCCAAGGCCCCGAAGCGGCTTGCATTGCTTCACAGCTGAGCCTCTTTGTGGCTCCAGCTGTGTGGCCTCAGGCAGGGGCTGAATTAGCACCTCCTTAGATCCAGGAGCCACTGTACCCAGTGGTCAGAGGGGGACCATTCTCCCACTTCAGACACAGCTGATTCCCACAGCCAGTTGGCCTGGAGGTCAATTCCTCCCAGTGATCCTACAACAACCAAGGCACCAAGAGTGCACCAAGAGTGTCCACCCCAGGTAACTGGGGAGGCTGAGCCACTGGGCCCTACAGGACACCTGGCGCGCAGGGCCACTCTATCAACACAGGGAAGCAGCCAAAATGCGGAGACAAAGAAACAGGTCACAAATGGCAGAAACGGAGGAAAGCAAACGACTGGATATAGAGTTCAAGGCCACGTTTATAAGGTTTGTCAAGAATTTTATGGAAACCGCCGATAAATTTAATGAATCCCTCAAGGAGTATAGTGAGACCATGGAGGACATGAAAAAGGACCAACTAGAAATTAAGCATACACTGACTGAAATAAAGAATAATTTACAGAGATCCAACAGCAGACAAGAGGATCCCAAGAATCAAGTCAAAGATTTGAAATACAAAGAAACAAAAAATACCCAACCGAAAAAGAAAAAACAAAAGAGATTCCAAAAATATGAAGATAGTGTAAGGAACCTCTGGGACAACTTCAAGCGTACCAACATCAGAATTATAGGGGTACCAGAAGGAGAGAGAGGGCAAGATATTGAAAACCTTTTTGAAGAAATAATGACAGAAAACTTCCCCCACCTGGTGAAAGAAATGGACTTACAAGTCCAGGAAGCGCAGAGAACCCCAAACAAAAGGAACCCAAAGAGGACCACACCAAGACACATCATAATTAAAATGCCAAGAGCAAAAGATAAAGAGAGAATCTTAAAAGCAGCAAGAGAAAGACAGTCAGTTACCTACAAGGGAGTACCCATTCGACTGTCAGCTGATTTCTCAACAGAAACCATGCAGGCCAGAAGGGAGTGGCAAGAAATATTCAAAGTGATGAATAGCAAGAACCTGCAACCAAGATTACTTTATCCAGCAAAGCTATCATTCAGAATGGAAGGTCAGATAAAGAGCTTCACGGATAAGAAAAAGCTAAAGGAGTTCATCACCACCAAACCAGCATTATATGAAATGCTGAAAGGTATTCTTTAAGAAGAGGAAGAAGAAAAAGGAACTCTTACCATTTGCCACAGCATGGATGGAACTGGAGAGCGGATAAATACCACAGGATCTCACTTATTTGTGGAATATAATGAACAACATAAACTGATGAACAAGGACTGATCCAGAGACGGAGAGGCATTGATTGGACTGTCGGGCCTTGGAGGGAAGGTAGGGGAGGGTGGGGGCAAGGGGGAAAGATCAACCAAAGGACTTATATGCAAGCATATAGGCCTAACCAATGGACGGACAATGGGGGGGTGAGGGGATGAGCAGGGGGGGGGGGGGTAGAGGGTACACATATGTAATATCTTAATCAATAAAAAATATATTTAAAAAAAAGAAATATAAAATACATACTCTAAAAACTATAAAACATTATTTAAAGAAATTAAAAAAGATCTAAATAAATGGAAAGATATCCCATGTTTATGGATCACAAGACTTAATATTGTTAAGATGGCAATACTCCCCAAATTGATTTACAGATTCAAAACAATTAGTATCAAAATCCCAGCTGGGTTCTCTGCTGATTCTAAAATTAATATTGAAATTCAAGGGACCCAGAAGAGGCAAAACAATCTTGAAAAAAGGAATAAAGTTGGAAGACTCACATTTCCCAATTTCAAAACTTATCACAAAGCAACAATAGTAAAGACAGTGTATTACTATTAGGATAGACATACAGATCAAGGAAATAGAATTGAGAATCCAGAAAAAAACAACCCTCACACTTTAATGGTCAACTGATTTTTGACCATTAAAAGGATGCCAAGATAAGTCAAGGGGAAAAGAATAGTGTGCAAATGGTGCTGGGGCAAATGGATATGCAAAAGAATAAACTTGGATGGCCCACTACTTCATGCTATATATAAAAATTAACTCAAAATGAATTAAAATCCTAAAAGTAAGAGCTAAAACTATAAAACTCTTAGAAGAAAACATAGGCATAAATATTCATGACCTTGGATTAGGCAATGGTTTCTTAGCTATGAAACCAAAAGCTCTAAGGAAGTGATGACTGAGACTTGAATGAAAAAGGCAGAGATATGTAAAGATCTGGGGGAAGAGTATTCAAAGGAGAAAACAGCAAGAACAAAAACCAAGACAGAACCAGCTTAATATATACAAAAAACAGAGAGATGAGATCACAGAGGCAGGTAGGGACTTTACAGGCCAAGCACCAGTATATATGACAAAAGCTACATTACAATAGGGTCACAGCACTTCTCCAGGGGGAGCATTCACATAATAAACTAAGATGTGAGAGGGGTCCCCTAGAGTGGCGCGATGAAACAGATCAAATTACAATGTATTTTTATTTACCTGACAACTCTTCAAAAAGGCTAGCCCATAATCTCCTGTGTATTTAATTAAACCTTATTTTTATATTTTCAATAAATATTTATACCAGCCAATGAAAATTATATATACTGACTTCTTAAAAATGGCATCTCTCAGGTTTTATTTGCATTTTGACCAATTAATTAAATCCTCATAGCAATCCAATTGTTTACATGGCTTCTTATTTTACAAGCATACCTCAGAGATATTGTGGGTTCAGTTCCAGACCACCACAATAAATTATTACAATAAAGCGAGTCGTAATCTTTTTGCTGGTGGAAGTTGTTGCCTTCAATTTGTAAAAAACACAACATCTATAAAGTGCAATATAGCAAAGCATAAAAAAACTAGCTATGCCTATATTCTTTTTATTTTCAATTTTGCTTCATTTCCTTTAAATAGACATTATATTCATATGTTTCAAAATTCAAAAGGATAAAAAAGTCTCCCTCCCACCTTTCCTTTGACACAAACTTCCCATCTTGCCCTAACCGGTTTGGCTCAGTGGATAGAGCGTTGGCCTGGGGACTGAAAGGTCCCAGGTTCGATTCCGGTCAAGGGCATGTACCTGGGTTGCGGGCACATCCCCAGTAGGAGATGTGCAGGAGGCAGCTGATCAATGTTCCTCTCTCATTGATGTTTCTAACTATCTCTCTCCCTTCCTCTCTGTAAAAATCAATAAAATATATTTTTTTAAAAAATCAATAAAATATATTTAATTAAAAAAAAAAAAACTTCCCGCCAAACCGGTTTGGCTCAGTGGATAGAGCATCATCGGCCTGCGGACTGAAAGGTCCCAGGTTCGATTCGGGTCAAGGGCATGTACCTTGATTGCGGGCATATCCCCAGAGGGGGATGTGCAGGAGGCAGCTGGTCGGTGTTTCTCTCTCATCGATGTTTCTAACTCACTATCCCTCTCCCTCCCTCTCTGTCAAAAATCAATAAAATATATTTAAAAAAAAAAAAACAAAAACTTCCCATCTTTGCAGGCAACAAGTGTTATTTATGTATTAGTTGTGTATTCTTCCTGAGAGATTTTATCTTCAAGCAAATATGTATATATTCTTTTCTCTCTTTTACTGTATAAAGTTGTAGCATACTTCACATATTTCCTGAACCTTATTTTTTTCACTGAATTAGCTTGGCAATTGTTTCACAGCAGGGCATAACATTTTTCCTTTTTTTTTTTTTTAATATGTTCTTATTGATTTCAGAGAGAGAAAGGGAGAGGGAAAAAGAGAAACATCAATGATGACAGAGAATCAACAACTGGCTGCCTCATGCACGCCTCCCACTGGGGATTGTGCCCGCAACCCAGGCCTGTGCCCTGACCAGGAATCAAACCATGACCTCCTGGTTCATGGGTCTACATTCAAGCACTGAGCCACACTGGCCATGCAAGTTTTTCCATTTTTAATGGCTGCATAGTATTCCAGTTTGTAGATATAGTATTTTATTCTCTTATTGATAACTTCTAATTGAAAAATATTTGAGAGGACAACCAAGATGGTGGCATAAGGTATATACCTGTACGTGCCGCCCCCCACAACCACATTAAAACTACAACTAAAAGACAAAACGGCTATCATCCAGAACCACGGGAAAGCTGGCTGAGTGGAAGTTCTACAACTAGAAGAAAAGAAAAAAGAGCATTGAGGCTGGGTAGGAGGTGCGGAGGCGCCAAGAACAGAGGTACGAAGGCATGCGAACCAGGCTGCACCTGGGTGCGCGGTTTTTTTCGATCGGGAGATACAAGCTCCCGACTGCACTAAACTCATTTCCGGCGACACTCTAGGACTCAGACTCCTATAGGGAGAAACTCGACTGTTTGGCATCGGTCGGGAAGCGAGGGTGGCTTTCTTGCAGAACTGCTCGCAGGGATCATTGTTACTGTGGAGACCTGGAGACCTGGAAATGGCTGACAGACAGCCATCACTGTTTGCTCCGCCCTGGTGATTTTCTGAGACCCCGCCCCACCCAATTTACAACCCACCCAAGCTGTGCTCAGCGGCGCAAATGAATCGCCTCTCCTTTTGCAGCCTAACCTAACAAACTGCAGCTGGGTCAGAGAACCCCAAAAGTTCCAAACCCCAAACAAAGAGGTGAAATCTGCAGATTTAGTGGTAGCTCCTGCTGGGTGGACTCACACATTGGTTGAATTTGTACATCCTTGGAGAGCCAGGAGCCAGTGTACCCAGTGGTCAGATACCAGATTTCAACTCCTCACATCCGTAAGTGACACACTCAAGAGGCAGACTCAGTGAGCACCAAAGCCCCACTGAAACAAGTCCTGCCCCATAAGGGTGTCTCCAGCACAGCAGTTCTTCCACTATAGACACAGCTGGTCCTTGCAATCAATTGGCCTGTAGGTCATTTCCTCCCAGGGATACCAACAGCAGTCAAGGCTTAACTACAACAAGACTGTGCACCCAGCCCACAAAGGGGTACACCAAGAGTGTCCACCTCAGGTGACTGGGGAGGCTGAGCCACTGGGCCCTACAGGACACCTAGCACACAAAGCCACTCTATCAACACAGGGAAGCAGCCAAAATGCGGTCACAAAGAAACAGGTCACAAATGAAAGAAAAGGAGGAAAGCAAACTACTGGATATAGAGTTCAAAACCACAGTTATAAGGTTACTCAAGAATCTTCTACAAACCCCTGAGGAACTTAGTGAGACCTTCAAGGATCTTAATGAGAATACCAAAAAAAAAAATGGAAAAAGACCAGTCAGAAATTAAGCATACACTGACTGAAATAAAGAATAATATACAGAGATCCAACAGCAGACTAGAGGATCCCAAGAATCAAGTCAAGGATTTGAAATATGAGGAAGCAAAAAACACCCATCCGGAAAAGCAAAATGAAAAAAGAATCCAAAAATATAAAGATAGTGTAAGGAGCCTCTGAGACAACTTCAAGCATACCAACATCCGAATTATGGAGGTGCCAGAAGAAGAGAGAGAACAAGATATTGAAAGCCTATTAGAAGAAATAATGACAGAAAACTTCCCCTACCTGATGAAAGAAAGACAAGTCCAGGAAGCAAAGAGAACCCCAAATAAGAGGAATCCAAAGAGGACCACACCAAGACACAACATAATTAAAATGCCAAGAGCAAAAGACAAAGAGAGAATCCTAAAAGAAGCAAGAGAAAAACAGTCAGTTACCTACAAGGGAGTATCCATACGACTATCAGCTGATTTCTCAACAGAAACCATGCAGGCCAGAAGGCAGTGGCAAGAAATATTCAAAGTGATGAATAGCAAGAACCTACAGACAAGGTTACTCTACCCAGCAAAGTTATCATGTAGAATTGAAGGTCAGATAAAGAGCCTCACAGACAAGAAAAAGCTAAAGGAGTTCATCACCACCAAACCAGGATTATATGAAATGCTGAAGGGTATTCTTTAAGAAGAGGAAGAAGAAAAAGGTAAAGATAAAAATTATGAACAACAAAGGGTCAACAAATACATATCTACCAACAAGTGAATCTAAAAACTAAGTCAATAAAAAAAATCTGATGAACAGAATAAACTGGTGAATATAATAGAAGCAGGGGCATAGAAAGGGAGTGGACTGACAATTCTCAGGGGGAAGAGGGTGTGAAAGGTGCGGGAAGAGATTGGACAAAAATCTTACACCTATGGATGAGGACAGTGGCGGGGGGTAAGGGCATGGGGTGGGGTGGGAACCAAGTGGAGGGGAGCTATGGGAGGGTGGAGGGGGAGAGGAACATCTGTAATAATCTGAACAATAAAGATTTATTTTTTTAAAAAAAGAAAAATATTTGAGAAAAAAATGCAGGTCCCAGGACAAGAAATGTTAACCTGGTGCATATGGAAAGGCCTCAGAAAATATGTAAACCCTCTAAAATAGTATCCTATCTAATAAAAGAGAAGCATGGTAATTGGCGTACGACCACTACCCTTCCCATTGGCTAATCAGCGAGATATGCAAATTAACTGCCAGCCAAGATGGCGGCCGGCAGCCAGGCAGCTTAAACTGAACATGAGGCTTGCTTGCCTCAGTGATGGAGGACTCCAACGTTCCCCGCCTGCCTTGCTGGCCTCTGAGCTTGCAGTTTAAGAAACATTGTAACAAATATAGAAGCTAAACAAAACCCCAGAAACCTGCTTTCAGCAGGGGGAAACACTGATGTGAGAGCAAGACATGGATAGGCTGCCTTCTGCACGCCCCTTATCAGGGATCAAGCCTACAACCCAGGCATGTACCCTGACCAGGAATTGAACCTGCAACCAGAAAGACTAAATTAAGTGTCAATATAATCCAAAATTCTTATCTACTTTATTGAACATTATTAACTGCTGTTTTCCATTAACAAAGAGCAAAACTGACCAATATGTCTTCGTTTCTTACAAGGGCTTTGTTTTTCATCTGCACCGTGAAAAGAAATTCTAAAGAAAAAAAAATAACTGCAATGTAAAGTATCTCTAGGTGAAAATGATCAAATAAAGCTGACTATACCAGTTTTGTTCACAGTAACTGACAACAGCAGAGGCATCTATGATGCCCCTTAAACTCTATGTAACATTCCATAAAGAGTCCTTCCTGCCCTGGCTGGTTCGTCTCAGTGGATAGAGCGTTGGCCTGTGGACTGAAGGGTCCTGAGTTCAATTCCAGTCAAGGGCACATGCCCAAGTTGTGGGCTCGATCCCCAGTAAGGGGCGTGCAGGAGGCAGCCTACCAATGATTCTCTCTCATCACTGATGTTTCTCTCTCTCTCTCACTCTCTCTTCCTCTCTGAAATCAATAAAAAAAATTTTTAAAAAGTCCTTCCTGAGAAAATTAGATTATGAGTAGAATGTAAATGTATACTGCCTACCATATGCTAGGCACCAAAATGGAAGCTTTACATATATAATCTTGTTTAATCCTCAAGACAATTACTTAAGGCAGCTGTATTTCCCCCTTTTATAGGTAAAAAGATGGAGGCTTAAAGAGTGTAAAGTTAAGCCCCAAACTACAAACTGATTAAATGGCACAACAACACTAAAACATCCCCTCACTCTCACCTTCAGGACTCCAAATCTCATCAACTTTCCACAACACTGTAGTGCCTGAAGTATGATCGTTTTATGGAGGCGGTATAAACTAGCAGTCAGAAATCCCTGGGTTCTAATTCTAATTAAACAATGTATTAGTTGTATGACAAATGGTTGAAACTCTGAAAGCCTTCTTTACCGTCTGTAAAACTAGATTGCTGTGAGGTTTAAGTGAGAAAAGGTAGTAAAACAGACAGATCACATATGGACCTGAAGAAGATACTTACTCCAAGGTAGCTATAATCATTATTTTATCCCTCTTGGAAAAAAAACACAAGGTTTCCCAATTTAGCATAAAAAAAAACTCCCCCTCCCCCAGCCCCACCCCCCCCCACCCCCACAATGCTGGCATTTGTGACAAACTGAAGGATTGGAAAAATTATGTCTAATTATTCAGTATATTCTGGTGTAATGAACATCATAAAGTGTCCTTTAAGTTAAAATATCTCAAACACAGGCCTGTATCTATGGCCCTAGCACCGTGAATGTCTGTTTTGGCGGCTGCATAATTATCTCCCTCCTCATTTAAATGCTTTATGCACAATCCTGCACTGAGGTTTCTGGGCTGTTGCTGTGACGATGTTAACATCAGGTGATAAGCGATGACAGCTGTCAAATGTATTACATCTGTTTTTACTGAGGGGGGGGGGGTCGTGTTAACCCTTTGACTTCTGTGCACCCATCAAGACAAAACAAAACACCCTCCCCAGGCCCTAGGTCTCCAAGCGCCTGCGTGAGCAGCTCCTGAAACTGTTAAAAATAAAGTTGAAGGCCTGAGATAACTTATTCATAAGAAAAAAAAAAGTTTGTTACATTCCTTTCCCTTAAGACCTAAAGAAGCTTTGAACGGCCGTGACCGGTTTGGCTCAGTGGATGGAGCGCCGGCCTGCGGACTGAAGGGTCCAGGGTTCGACCCGGTCAAGGACATGTACCTTGGTTGGGGGGGGGGGTATATACCCAGTGGGGGGTGTGCAAGAGTCAGCTGATCGATGTTTCTAACTCTCTATCCCTCTCCCTTCCTCTCTGCAAAAAATCTATAAAATATATTTTAAAAATAAATTTAAAAAGAAGCTTTGAACGCTTCACCTAGGACCTAAGCCCAGGTCCGGGGCAGTGCTGAGCAGGAAAACCACTGTTCTGCACCCCGAAACCTCCTTCGAGACTCTTCCTCCCACCCTGCCCCCAAGAGTGGGAAAGAGCGCCACTGCCGCGCACCCCAAAAGCCCGGCGCGCCGGCTGCCAAGCGAAGCGGGGCGACCGACGCCCGGTGGGTGGTCCCCTCGGTGCCTGGCTCCCCTCGGAGTCGCGCACCCCAGCCCCCCGCCCGCCCCGCCCCTCCGCACCACGAGAGCCCCGTCCACACCCGCCCGCGGCCTCCCGCGCCCAGAGCCGCACGGCCTCCCCGGGGGCTCACCATCGCAGCCCCAGGACACAGCGCGGGCGGGCGGGCCGGCGGGTTGGGGGATCCGTTACCGGAGCTCGGGACCCATTCGCGCCAACTACTTCTCCCTTGCAGCAGCGGGGAGGCGGAGGCGCGGCGCCTGGCGATGACGTCACAGGCGCGCGGCGCCCGGCGGTGCGGGCCGCGGCGGGAAGTGTGACGTGGACGCCGGGCGGCGCGGGCGGGCGGGCCGCAGCCTCGCGAGGAGCGGCGGGACCCCGCGCGGAGTCGCGCCCTCGGGCTCTGGCGGGGGCGCTCGCGGGGAACTTCCGAGCCCGGCTTCCGGGAGGGCGGCTCCCAGGCCCTCCCGCCTCCCGCCTCCCGCCGGGGCCGCGCCGCCCGCCGTGGCTTCCCGCTGCGCCACCCGCAGTGAGAAGTCCGTTTAGGAGGGACTCTCACGGGTTAGACCTAAGCCGCTGTTTTTAAACAAGGCTTTCACCAAACGGCATTTACTCTGATGGTTTTTTTTTTCATGTTTGGCCCATCGATTGGTCTTTTTCACCTATTACGTGGAGACCCCTAGTTTGAAAACCAGCAGGCTAAGGATCACCTTTAGGTTATCTAGTTCTAGAGCAAGAAAGGACCGGGGAATGTCAAGGTGGGGGGGGGGGGGGAGACAACCACCGCTCCATATTATATAAATGAAAATTATGAGGCCTAGTCCTGCTCGCATGGCTCAGTAGCTGAGGGTCCACCAATGAGCCGGGAGTGACTGGATTCAGGTTCGATCCCCGATCCCCCGTGTGGGGCGTGCAGGAGCGGGTGATCAAAGATTCTCTCTCATTGATGTCTCTCTCTCTCTCTCCCTCTCCCCTCCTCTCTGAAATAAATTTTAAAATATTCTTAAAAAAGAAAAATATGAGACCTAACCAAGCTAAGGAGTCCAGCTTTATTCCAAAACGAAGCCAGACTAGGCATCTAGGCCTCCAAACCTGCCCTGCCAAGTTCCCCAAAGAGCAGGGGAGGGGAGGGGGGTGAAGTCCAGTCATAACCATAACCAAGGTGCATCTTCATAGAAAAACAATGATCCCAAAGCTTTGGGAGTAAACAGGTTTTATATTAATAGATAGGCGACAGGATTGTGGAATAGAATGTAACATTTGCATACAAGTTTAAGAGAAAAGGTAAGACCCTAAGGCAGTGGTTCTCAACCTGTGGGTCGCGACTCCTTTCACAGGGGTCGCCTAAGACCATCGGAGAACACATATATAATTACATATTGTTTTTGTGATTAATCACTATGCTTTAATTATGTTCAATTTGTAACCATGAAATTGGGGGTCACCACAACATGAGGAACTGTATTAAAGGGTCCCGGCATTAGGAAGGTTGAGAACCACTGCAGGAGTTCAGTGGGAAGAGCAGTATCTCCAGCATCAGTCCTAGACTTTCAAGTCCTAACCCACCCACCCTGTTAGGACTTGCACTTAATCACACCACTGCCTCTACAATGAGAGATAACGAGGTCCCTGGAATTCAACAATGGCTAAGCATGGAGAGTTGGTGTTTATTAAGCGCCCACTGTAATCGGTGTTAGGCTTACAACTATGGACTGTCCTAGTTTGGTTCATTTAATCCCCATGATGACACTGCCTGCTATTATCCGCAGTTTGCAAAGGAGTAAACGATTACTCATGAACAGGGCCTCCTTGCATGCGTCCCTTTGAAGCCAATGTGCTAGGGTTCCCAGCCCCACCACATTCTATTGGGTGACCATGGGCAATTTACTGTGCCTCAGTTTCCTCATCTGTAAAATAGGAGTAATAGTACTACTTCATAGGCTTGTTACAGAACTCTTCCTGGCACGTAGCAGGTAATAATTTTTTAAGTCAGCTTTTTTTTAACATATTTTTATCGATTTCATAGAGGAAATGAGAGAGAGAGAGGGATAGAAACCTCAATGATCAGAGAGAATCATTGATTGGCTGCCTCCTGCATGCCCCACACTGGGGATCGAGCCCACAACCAGGGCATGTGCCCGGACTGGGAATTGGACCATGATCTCTTGGTTCATAGGTCAACGCTCAACCACTGAGCCATGCTGGCCGGGCAAGTCCACTATTATTACCATTATTAATTACACAAGAAGGGAGATAACTCTAAAAATGAACTTACCTACTTTGGAATTTTGCTTAGAAATACTTGAATGGGGAAGGGAGGAGTCATTAGATTTTTTGAGAGATTAATAAAAACTATGAACCTGCCTGGCCAGTGTGGCTCAGTGGTTGAGCATCTGCCCATGTACCAAAAGGTCATGGTTCGATTCCTGGTCTGGGCACATGCCCGGGTTACGGGCTGATCCCCAGTAGGAGGCAAGCAGGAAGCAGCCAATGAATAATTCTCTGTTACCATTGATGTTTCTATCTCTCATTTCCTCTCTGAAATCAATAAAAATATATTTTTTAAACTATGAACCTTCTCCTCAGAAAAATGTACATAGAAGACACATCACATAAATCTTTGCCTATATGAATCCATAATGAATCCACATATGAACCCATATGTGGAAATATCCTCCCACCAATTAAATAACCAGGCCTGGCTAAGAGGAAGTTGCACTTCCCACTCTTGAAATAAAAGGGAGCCAGCAAGCAAGGGCACAATGTAAATATAGCTTAATAAAATCATTAGATTGTGACTCTAATAACAAAAAGTAAAAATTGTTATTTACCAAAAAAGTATGCAAAAAACTGACAATTCATGCCTTCATGCATAATAGTATGGATTTTTCAATCTTTAAGGGTAGCAGTTACCCATTTGTGTTAGCAACTAAACTACTGGTGGGGCTCCAAATAAAAGTAATAAACCTATTTGTCCCCTCATTAGTAATTTTTTAAATATATTTTTATTTATTTCAGAGAGGAAGGGAGAGGGAGAGAAAGAGAGATAGAAACATCAATGATGAGAGAGTATCATGGATCATCTGCCTCCTGCATGCCCCCCACTGGGGATCAAACCCACAATGGGCATGTGCCCTTAACCGGAATCGAACCTGGGACCCTTCAGTCCACAGGCCGAAGCTCTATCCACTGAGCCAAACTGGCTAGGGCCCCTCATTAGTAATTTCACTACTTATATTGATTCTGTTAATCATAGCAATCACATATACTATTTACAAAAGCAAGATTTATCCACATTACATAAAAACTATCCTATATAATAAAAGTGTAGTACGCAAATTGTCCCTTTGACCGGAGTTCTTCCAGGAGTTTGACCAGGGGGCAGACCATCCAGGAGAAGGGAGGGAGGCCCGGGCTGCCAGCCAGCAGCCACTAAGGACCCTACCAGTGCACTAATTTTGTGCACTGGGCCTCTAGTAATTTCATATGCCTTTATTACTACCATAATCACAAGAATAATATTTATCCACTTTGCATTTGCTGGTTCCTTTACCTGGAGTCCATATATGAATCTTTGCCTATAAGTTCAGAGGAACTAAACCAATTCACAGTGTTTATTATGTTTAAATAAGTAAAGAAGATGTATATTAAAAGTTTTTATTTTATTTTTAATTATAGTTTACATTCAATATTATTTTGTATTAATTTTAGGTGTACAGCATAGTATAAAAAGTATACATATCTTTTCCATTATATCACTTTTAACTTCTTTATTTCTTTATTAGCATTTTGAAGCCTCCTTTGAATTTAGGTGGGACTTCAATCAGAAGCCTGTAACTTCCAGAAAGATACTGAATTTAATTTGTTGGATTGTGTTGGTTTTTTTTTTTTTTTTTTAGGAACATCTGCTTGGAAATATTGTCTCTCAGAAATATTAAAAATGACTGCATCTGCTTTGATACTTCTCACCTGATCCTGGGCTGGCCTGTGACTGATCTGACCAAATAAACGGTGAATACAACACTATGCCAGGTCCAGACAGCTTTAAGAGGACTAGCGACTCCCACCTTGCTCTCTCAAGCAGCCTGAGCTGCCATGTAAAGCGAAAGAAGGGGCCAGCTGAGCCCAGGTTTATAGCCATCTCCATCAGGTGCCAGAATTTAAAGTGAAGCCATCTTCCCAGGTGCTGGTGGGATTCCACTGTGACCCAAGCCAACACTGTGTACAACAGAAAGATCACCTCACCTGACTAAATACTCTGACCGACAGTAGTGTGAGCATAATAAAATGATTGTTCTTTTTAAAAAATATATATATATTTTTATTGATTTTCTACAGAGAGGAAGGGAGAGAGACAGAGAGTCAGAAACATCGATGAGAGAGAAACATCGATCAGCTGCCTCCTGCACATCTCCCACTGGGGATATGCCCGCAAACCAGGCACATGCCCTTGACCGGAATCAAACCCGGGACCCCCCAGTCCGCAGGCCGACGCTCCATCCACTGAGCCAAACCGGCCTCGGCAAAATGATTGTTCTTTTAAGGCACTAAGTTTTGAGGTAGTTGGTGTGAAGATAACCATAATAGAAACATTTTAAAGGGCTCAAAAAAATAAGCATGAACAGAACACTGATGCCTTTTTTTTTTTTTTTTTTTTTTTTAACTGTGGTGATTTTTACTCATGTACTATTCAACAAATATTTATTGAGCTTCTGCTGTGTCAGCACTTTTTTGTGTGTGCATGCTGGGAACCCACAGTAAATAAGACAGATAGTCCCGGCTTCTTTGAAGTTTATATTTTTGAGGAAGAATAAATTTTTTATTTTTAGATAAGTGTGAGTGCTGTAAAGAAAATGAAGCAGCATGCCCAGCCAGTGTGGCTCGGTGGTTGAGCATCAACCTACGAACCAGGAGGTCACAGTGTATTCCAGGAGGTCACAGGTCAGAGCACATGCCTGTGTTGTGAGCTTGGTCCCCAGTAGGATGCCTGAAGGAGGCAGTCAATCAATGTTTCTCTCTCATCATTGCTGTTTTTATCTCTCTCTCCCTCTCTGAAATCAATAAAAAATATTTTTTAAAAGAAAATGAAGCAACATAGTGAGATAGAGGAAAGCTGGGGAGAAGAATGGGGAAGTAGTGATCAAAAGACGTCTAAGAAGGGGACATTGAGACATGAATGTTGAGAAGGGACAGCAAGTATAAAGGCCCTCATGTGGTATGAGTTAAATATATTCAAAGAAAAGCAAGAAAGCCAATTATATGACTGGTGCATATATCTCTTGAGTGAGTTTCTTATTAAATTTGTTTCTACGTAATAACTGCATCTGGATTTTAACCCTTACTTGTCACTATTCTCTAATAGTGTCTAGTTTGAATTTGTTCCAGGCAAAAGACCATTCTATATGCACCTTCCATTTCTATATAGCCCTTCTTTGATGAGAATAAAATAATACGTCATAACTACTTCCATTTCTAGGTCTTAGTTGAAAGACTGCAATAATGCATTCCAAGAAATTGGGGATACACAAAGAACATAACAAACTAGGCTGCTGATATTTTTTAATCTTTACCCAAGGATATTGTGTGGTTTGGGGGTTTTTGTTGTGTTTGTGTGCATGTTTTGTTTGTTTGTTTGTTTTAAGAGAAAGAGGAGAGAGAGAGAGAGAGAGAGAGAGAGAGGCAGAGAGAAAGAGGGAGAGAGACAGATAGAGACAGAAACATCGGTGCCCTGACCAGGGGATCGAACCTGTAACCTGGGAATGTGCCCTGACCAAGAATTGAGCCTGAAACCCTCTGGTGCCCAGGACGATGCTCCAATCAATTGAGCCACACTGGCCAGGGCAGGGCTGCTGATTTTTAGATAGTTTTTCAGAAAGGCATAGAAAAGTCAGTTCTTCATTATATAAAATATTAACTAACAAAGACTCCATGCATGTTTTATTAAAAGTATTTTGGTCAAAAGTTTTCTTCATACTCTCCTTAGTCATTAGTTCAGCTCTTCTTAATATCAATATATATCAACCCAACTGATGAATAAATAAGACTAACAATTCATTTGTAGAGTGTAGTTGGTAACAGATAATATAGCCCTGAAAGTTCCAGAATTAAAGACACCTATTGAAATCCTAAAATTTTTTTTTCTTGTCCTTATAATAAGGATTTGAGACCTAACATGAAGAAGACAATTTTTAAGGGATATGTTTACATTGGATCTGATACCTGATGCTCACTGGCCTTGTCTTAGTCCTATGAAGAAAAGGCTTCGGGGAAAGCTCTATCAACAAAGCCAGTTTTGTGCAAGTCAGCGGTCCCTTTCCTGCCCCACTTAGGGACAGATCCCTTTGGAAGAACTGTTTACATTCCATGGAGAACTCTTTACTCCCAAAGTTAGAATATTGACATTAACATCTCTCTGAGTATGTTTCTAAATTTGCAAATGGTTGGGATTATTCTTATTATATTATTGCCACTCTTTCCATATCTTACACAGAGAGTTAAATTGCTGCCCTCCTGAATGGACTGACAGATGTGTATTCATTAAAAAGGGCATGATTTGTATTTGGTCATCCTTTATAATCTCACGTAACTACTGTGTATCAGTGAAAGACAACTGCAAAGGTCAATATAAATCCTCAGTGGCAATGCCTCCGCCCTGGTTATCTGCGTTATCTAACTTATCTGTGCCATAGGAATACCTCTTCACTTGAAGTCACTTTAAACTCCTTCTCAGGAGCACAATTGTTGCATTGTCTTTCACATAGACGTTTATAAGTCACTAGGAATCAATCAAATTTTCACTGTGCAACAACAAATGTGACTTTCGGCCCTCTGGATAAATATTAGCCTGTCCTGCCTTGTCAGGGTTTACTGGAACATTTTCCTTATAGAAAACAGTCTGCTAGGCAGCTTGTCCTCTGCTGTGTTTGCGATGACTGCAGAGCCAGACCGGTGATGTCGACCTTGTAATCCATTTATGAACGTAATCATTAAGTCATATCTGTTACCATTAAAGTGCACATATTCTAATTTAGGATATTAGGCACTAACTATGTCATCTATTTTAATTCTTGGATGATAGCCAGTTAACCTTCTTAATGGGATTATGCTTGGGTAATCTAAATTTATATAAATTTGCCTGAAGATTTTTATAACGTATAAATAATAGAAAGTTTCTCCCAAGGAAATCAGTATTTTCACTTAGGTTAGAAGAAACATTGACATTTAAAATAGTAAATTTATTAAAAATCATAAAGCTTTACTGTTGATATACACATTTGATTATATATAATGTATCTCAATGTATTTTATTATATATAATGTATCTATGTGTATAAACAGAGCAACGGGAATGCCAACAGCATTTCGTAGTGATAGGTTTTATGATTAGGATAATGTTTCATTTCCCAAAAGCTACAAACCAAAGTAATTCCATCATTTTGTTGTTATTGTTGTTTCATAGAAACTATGTGAGGCATGGTGAATAAAGAAAATTGCCATCAGCTATTATTTGAGAACGACTGTTATAGGAAGAATGACCACATACCTGGATATAACAGACCTTTAAGACTCTTGAGAATCTGAGATTCTATGATAAGGTATGCCCAGAACCCTCATTTATATTTTAACAATGTTAGCAGTAAAAATAAAAATCTAACTTCCATGGAAATTTCACAGTCATATTTCTCAATATGCAGTTGAAATAAAATTGAATATCATCATTGTTTATACAGACTAGGGTATATTGGAGGTTTAAAAAAAAATCTTGTAAATGAACACAAGTCAGAATAGAAGACATATGAAAAAGGAACTCCAATAAATTCACATCTTCCACAAAATATACAGCAAAAAACTTATCAGATGAAGTCGGATTTATTGCCACAAAAGGGATATAAACAATACTTTTAACATATGCATTTAAGCTGCTACCTGCTATAGAGAGAACTAACTTTGCTTTAAGACAAGGTTGCCCCGGTTTGGCTCAGCGGATAGAGTGTCGGCCTGGCCCATGGACTAAAGCCCTAGTCGGGCTGCACAGATGAGACACTAATCAATGTGTCTCTCTCACATCAATGTTTCTCTCTCTCTATCTCTCCCCCTTCCTTCTGCTCTCTCTAAAAATCAATGGGAAAATATCCTCAGGTGAGGATTAAAAAAAAAAAAAGGACAAGGTCAAATGCGTTAGACTCCACATTTTAAAATATTATACCTGGTTTGGTGCCTTTATAGAAATACTATCATTAGCTCTGGGATGCACTGCATTGGTGAATTTAGTGCAGCATCATTACTAATAACTTGAATTCTCTAGACATTGTTTTGAAAATATTTCAGTTTAAGAACACTTAACATTACTATATGTTGAAACTCACTATTATAGTTCAACTAGAGGCCCGGTGCACGAAAGCCCTTCACGGGTAGGGTTCCTAGGCCTGGCTGGGAATCAGGGCCGATCGAGGCCTTCTGGCTGCTGACCAGGGCCTTCCCTCATTCCACGCCACCCCCTGGTGGCCAGCGCACGTCATAGGGAGCGATCGAACTCTTGGTCTCCCGGTTGAACTCCTGAGGGGACACTTTGCATATTAGCCTTTTATATATAGAGATTCCACTTCTTTCCCTTCCTTCCACCATAGTCTAAATCCGATCACGAGACAATATTAGACAAACTAAAATGGAAAGACCTTCTACAAAACTACTGACTAGGATTCACCAACAGTGTCAAGGTCACGAAAGACAGGGAGGGATTGAGGAACTGTCATAGACTGGAGAGGACTGAGAATATACAGTAACCAGATGCAATGTGGGACCCCGGACAGAAAAAGGACATTGGGAGGAAAATGGGTACAATTTGATTGGTTCATACTTTAGTAAATAGTATCATAGCCGTGTTTATTTTCTGATTTTGATCATTATAAGTGATTATGTAAGTTAACATGAAGCAAAACTGAGTGAAAGATACGCATGAACACTGTACTGCTTTTTGTAAGTTTTCTATAAGTATAACTTTTTTTTTAATTAAAAAAAAAATGATATCCCCAAGGTGGATAGTTGTACTGTTCAACAAACAGGATTGGGAATAGGAAATAAGAATTTGTTTCTGGACATTTTATGTCTAAAATGTCTGTTAGATTTGGAATGAAAGAAATAATCATGAGCAAAGAAATCAGAAAATTTGTATTTATGTATAATGTATAAGATGGCTGTGAAGATGAAATTTTTAAGAAGGTACAATTAATAAATTATTAATGACCTGTAAATTAAATCTCTGTGATTTCAATAAAATATCTCTCCGTGAGGAGTTTTCTTTTTCTTTTCTTTTTTTTAAACACATTTTTATTGATTTCAGAGAGGAAGGGAGAGGGAGAGAGAGCTAGAAACATCAATGATGAGAGAGAATCATTTATTGGCTGCCTCTTGCACACCCCCCACTGGGGATTGAGCCCGCATTCTGGGCATGTGCCCTTGACCGGAATCAAACCTGAGACCCTTCAGTTCACAGGCAGTCACTCTATCCACTGAGCCACACCAGCTAGGGCATGAGTTTTCTTGATGAAGTACTTTCTCGCTTGGTTTTGGGGACATCAGTAGTCTCCTGGCTTTCTTCCTCCTTCTATAGCCACTCCTCAGATGCTGATTTCCCTGTCCTCTCAATACTTGACTGCCTGCGGGCTCATTTCTATACTCACTGCCTGGTGAGCTAGCTCACCCAGCCGCATAGCCTTGTATACTGGCTGAATACTGACACTTTTAAATTTGTATCAACTGCTGATTTTCCCCATGAACTTCAGAATCATGTGTCCATTTTCCAACTTCACATCTCCATTTGGCTGTCTAATAGATATATCAAGGTTATTGGCTATCTAATAGATATATCAAGGTTATTATGTCCAAAACCAAATTCCTGATATTCCCTCATAAACCTGCATCCCAACTAATAGTACTGCCATTCTTCCATTTGCTCAGGCCAAAAGTTTTGAAGTAATCCTTGACCCCTTAACTTTCTCTCTCTCTCTCTCTCTCTCTCTCTCTCTCTCTCTCTCTCTCTCACACACACACACACACACACACACACACACACACACTCAAGCCTCAGGAAATGTTGTTAGCTCATTCTTCAAAATATAACTAGAACCCAACAGATCTCACCACATCCAGCACTACCATGCAGGTCCAAGCTACCGTCGCCTCTCTACTTGTTACTGTCTCTTGACGAATCACCCTGATTCTGCCTTTGTCACCCTTTAGTAGACTCTGCACACATCATCCACAGTGATTCCTTTCAGGTCACTCTGCTAAAAACTCTCCAGTGCTCCTCTTCTCACTAAGAGTATAAGACAGATTCCTCTCCATCCCCCTGTACCATCTGGTCCCATTCCCTCTCTGTACTGACTCCCTACTGCACTCATTCATTCCACTGGCCACACTGGCTTCATTATTTCTTCTTTTCTTCCCCCTTTTTATTGAATTTATTTGGGTGACACTGGTTAACAAAACTATGCAAGTGTCAGGTGCACAATCTACAACATCTCATTTACACATTGTGTCTGTTGGCCTTCAGTGTAGGAAACAGAAATCACTCTGAGTATTGTGTGTTCACCACCCCAAGTCCAGTCTCTGCCCCTAAGGAGTTCATCATTTCTTGAAGGTGCCAGACATACTTCTACTTCAAGGACCTTTTACTCACTACACACTATCTACCTGGAGTGCTCTTTTCCCTGATATCTGTATGGCTCACCCTCTCACCACTTGCAAAGTCTCCACTCACAATTAAAGATGACCAAGCACGCCCTGGCTGGCGGCTCAGTGGTTAGAGTGCCGGCCCCCACACCGAAGGATCTCAGAATATCCAGTCAAGGGCACATAACTGGGTTGCAGGTTCGATCCCCGGACTTGGTCAGGGCGCATGCGGGAAGCAACCGGTCAATGTGTCTCTCTCACATTAATGTTTCTCTCTCTTTCTCCCCTCCCTCCATCCCTTCCACTCTCTCTAAAAATCAATGTAAAAAATATCCTCAGGTGATGATTAACACACACACACATGCACACACACACGCACACACCACAAAACAAAGATGACCAAGTACAAGCACCATGAGTGAGAGTCAAAGGAAACAACCAAAAAGAGGGCATTTTGCTTTGTTTTGTTTTAACAAAATTTGGTACTTAGTATGTTAGAGGAGCAGGAGCTGGAGAAATGAAGCCAGATGCCATCACTAGGCTTCTGTGTAAGGTTACCCTTGGAAACGGCAACTGCTGCTGCTGCTGTCACTACCACTGCCACTGCCACAGCCTCCCTTCCCTCACTGATGAAATTGGAGACATTCCAGGGAATGTCACTCTGGCTGCTACACATACCAGTGATGCCCAGGGTGGTCCATCAGGCTCTTCCAACACCAGAATCATCACCTCTGTCTCCCTTCAAAAGCTTATATGAAAATGAGCCCCAACCTAGAATTCTAAACTCAATCAAACAAGCAAACGTGTGGGTAAAAAAAGACATGTAGTCCCCCCTAAGCCTGCCTCCAAAATTGATTCCCTACTGGGAAACATGCTCCACCAAAATGAGGGAGTGAAGAGAGAAGAGGCAGATGCGGGGTACAGAAAACAGGGGACCGAGCACCTGAAAAAAAAAGAGGGGCATCCCAGGTGGCAGCTGTGCACCAGGAGTAGGGGGCGAGCAGTCTGGGTGCAGCAGTCGCTCAGGAGACATGAAAAGCAAGAACTGTCATCACTGTGCCTCTGGACCAAGCTGCTGGGGCATCCACTCCATGACAATGAGGGAGTGAACCAAGGAAAATGAAAGAATGAGATTCAAATAACAATACAAAGCAGGGGAAAGGGAAAGGAATTCCAAAGACAGTAGCAAAGGGCAGCGTCCCAAGACAGCAAATAGTCAGAGCATCACTAGATAGAGGGGAACAAAGGTCCCCAGCAGGGCTACCTCCAAGAGGAAAGATTGAAACTAATAATAAAAGAGATGGTCTTACGGAAAATTGTAGAGAGCTATTGGCAGGTGTGGGAAGCCTTAGCAATAGCTACAAGGACAACTGAGCAAAATTTTTTTTTAAAAAAGGGCAATAATTAAACTATAAGAAAAAAAGAGAGAGAGCATAATCATAGTATACTACAATGCTCAGCAATGAATAATATTTATGTAAAAGTCATATAAACCCTAAATATCAATTTAACCAAAAAAGTAAGTGTTGGGATTTTTTTTACCAAAAGGAAATGGTGATCCAAGAAACCTAAAACTTGCCCTGACCGGTTTGGCTCAGTGGATAGGGCGTCGGCCTGTGGACTGAAGGGTCCCAGGTTCGATTCCAGTCAAGGGCATGGGCCTTGGTTGCGGGCACATCCCCAGTGGGGGGTGTGCAGGAGGCAGCTGATCGATGTTTCTTTCTCATCGATGTTTCTAACTCTCTATCCCTCTCCCTTCCTCTCTGTAAAAAATCAATAAAATATATTTTAAAAAAAGAAAGAAACCTACAACTTCATCTACCAAAACAGGAAATTGATAGTCTGAAATTAATTAATTGAAAGATACCGCTACCTGAAGATTATACAAAATGAAATATGGAGATGTACAAATTCTAGAAGAACAGTTGTAAGAGTTGAAAGTGGGGAAGAAGACTGGGGGGAGTAAATAACTTAAAAAATTTTTAATTTTAAAAAGATCACAACATGTAAAGCAAAACTATAAATGTACTAGAGAAGATATAAGAGGCTATCAATATAATTTTAGAGTGGGCATGGCTTTCCTAGCCCAGAAACATTAAAGGAAATGAATAATAAATTTGGTTGCACAAAAATTCAAATCATTTGCACATGTAAATACATTAAAACAAAATTAAATATTGTTCTAAAATTGATTGTGGTAGTGGTTGCACGGGTCTAAATACACTGAATATACTAAAAACTGGTGAATTGCATACTTTTAGTGGATGAATTGTATGGCATGGAAATTATATCTCAATAAAACTGTTTTTTGAAAAGTTAAAAGACAGATTGTTGAGAGAAAATATTTACATTTATATCACACAAGGGATTTACTGCTTCATATATAATGAGCTCCTTCTAATTCATTAGAAAAAGACAAAAAAAAACAGAATAGTAAAACAAAGTAGATGAAAAGGCAACTCACATGAGAGGAAATAGAAAGAACCAATAAGAATATGAAAAGATCAATAATCAGAGAAGCCAAAATGAATGCAAAAATGAAATGCTATCTTTTCCTTACCATATTGACAAAAAGTAAAAGGACTGGAAATACCCTGTATTGAGGAGAGTAGGGGAAACTGGCTTTCAGGTGCTAATGGCAAGAGCTTAAAAGTACCAACTGCCTTTCTGAAGGGCAGTCAGGAAATATCCATAAAGAGAAAATGCACACCCCCTTTAACCCAGCAATTCCAGTTTTAGCAATTTCTCGTATCTCTTACATATGCAGTCATGAATTCAGGGTTGTTCATTTCTGAATTGTTTGTAATAGAAAAAAATAGGGCCAGCCAGCATAGCTCAGTGGTTGAGTGTCAACCTAGGAACCAGGAGGTCACGGTTCAATTCCCAGTCAGGGCACATACCCAGCTCTAAATGTGCATATTAGGCATTTATTATATAGGATAATTGACATATAACATTGTATTAATTTAAGGTGTACAACACAATGATTTGATATATGTATATACTGCAAAATTATTACTAAAATAAAACTTTTAAATGGAATAATTTACACAAACACACCTAATTCAAAAATATATAGCCACAGAAATGTTAAGATGGTAAATTAAAAATAATATAGCCACAGCAAACTGGAAGAAAATAAAAGTAAATATTAAATTATATAATAATAAAAGCCTAATATGCACATTTATGTGCATAAAACTTTTAAATTTTTAGTGGGTTAATGTATAGTGAGCCACTAGGGACCCTACCGGTGCATGAATTTTGTGCACTAGACCTCTAGCATATCAATAAACCTGGAACATTTTTATTTTATAGTGAGTTAATTGTACCAACTCCATTTACTCCATAGACAATAATTAAGCATTTTCTATGATAAACAATGATTTAAAAATTTAGATAAGAGATAGTCTTACAGTCAAGTGGAAGAGACAAACCATTCTAGGATTATGTGATAAATGTAGTGATAGAGGTATACATAGTATACTATAAGTACATTCATTAATTCATCATATACTTTAGTGATGACTACGCCCCCTATATTAAATATTCAACTAACTGGTCATGATTGCTGTTTTTTAAAGAAAGATGAGAGAACAGTGGAACAGAGGCTACAGATAAATTTACTGTGTAATTTATTGATTTATTGTGTGATGACTGTCCCAGTAGAGAAAGCATGAGCTGCCATGGGAGCACAGAGGAGATCCATCTAAATCAAATCAAACTGGCTCTTTTCCTTCCTGGCTGCCTGTGGATCAACCACCACCTTGAACAGCACAGTAACTGTCTGGCCCAGGAAGTTTATGACCAACCTACTCCTTCAACAGAAACAAACAGTTATTGACGTCCTTCACCCCGAGAAAGCAAACAGTCCCTAAGACAGAAATTTTGGGAGAAACTAGCCAAAATGTATAAGACCACACCAGATATCATCTCTATATTTGGATTCAGAACCCGTTGTGGTGGTGGCTTTAGCATGATTTACAATTCCTTGGATTACACACACACACACACACACACACACACACACACACACACACACTGAACCCACACCCAGACTTGCAAGACATGGCCTGCATGAGAAGAAACAGACCTCAAGAAAACAGTGAAAGGGTCACAAGAACAGGATGAAGAAAGTCAGGGGGCTGCTAAGGCCAAGTTTGATGCTGCAAAATGTTGGAGATTGGACAACAGAGGAGTAAAGATTCTGCAGTGACCTTATCTGCAGTGATTGTGAAGGTTTTTCACGAGAGGATTAATAAACTGTAAACACATTTTAAAAATGTAAATAAATAAACTCAAACCAGGAGTCAGAAAGGCTTTCCAGAGGAAGTAGTGAAGTTTTGAAGAACAGGTAGACATGAGCATCATCAACAGTGGTTTTCATCACTAATGTTTACTTTTGGTAATTTTGTACTTTTTATAATGTTTGGTGATTTTGATACTTTTGGAACATTGTACTAATTTAAGGTGTACAGCCTAATGATTTGCTATAAGTATAAGCTGCAAAATTATCACAAAAATAAAACTTTTAAATGTAATCATTTACACCCTCACATGCAGTAGAACACATCCTATGCAGAGAGCACATGTACCAAGGCACAGGGGTGTGAGTAATTAAAATGTGTACAACTTATTAAAAGGTGTTTGCTATGGCCCTGGCTGGTGTGGCTCAGTTGGTTGGAGCGTGTCATCCTATACACCAAAAGGTGGCCGGTTCGATTCCTGGTCTGGGCATATATTTAGGTTGAGGGTTCAGTCCCAGTTTTCACATAAAAATTACAATAGTAACATTTATTGAGCACTTACTCTGTGTCCATCTCTGTTGTAAGTGCTTTACTTGTATGTAGTCCTCACATTAATCCATGCAGTAGATACTATTAAATGTATTTTCTTATATAAGAGAAACTGAGGTGCAGAAAATTAAATAACTTTTTCTAGTCACACAGCTATACTTAAACTTAGGCAGTCTAACTCCAGATGCCAAACTATTAACCACTCTGCCTCTCATTGGTGTGTGATATTTCAAGTATTTAAAACATTTTCAAGGTTATTTGGAGGCTATAGGTTCTGTACAATATTTCTTTCTATTTATTCTTATTCCAGAATCATGCTGTTTAATTTGTGCTTTTTTTAATGTTTTCATATCTGAAAGTAGTCTATGCTTTCACTATTTTCTTTTTCAGATTTTTTTTTGTAATTAGTGCCTATTTATTCTTCAAAGGAACTTTCACAATAATTTCGTGTAACTAAATCTGGTATTAGAGGATTTGGGTTAAAAGTGTATTAAGTTTATAAATTAAATTGGAAAGTATTCAGTGTTCCCACCAAAAAAAGTGCTATATAGTTCTTCATCTTCTCTCAAATTTAGCAATACAGTTTTATAATTTTCTTAAATTGGGTAACATTTAAGAATATTCTTAGATGTATTATAATTTTTGTGAAAGTGTAATATCTTATGTTTTCTAACTCTTTATTATTGGCATGTAAAAATGCTATTATTCGCATATAAGATTGTTTTTCCTGAAATGTGAAATAATAAATGACCACTCAAAAATTATAAAAATAAAAAAGGCATATACTGTAGGCAATCATGGTCAAAACATTCAGGAAAGATTTGAGTCAGTAGGCTACAGAGAAAAGGCTAAAGAGAAAATATGGCATTTTTATTATTGTTTACATATGTTTTAGTTACACATTCGGACTATTGCCACTGATGCATTTTCATCTAACTTTCCCCATAATAAGAGGATGAAATGTGTTGGTGGCTGTAATAGAGCCACCTCCCTCAGACTACGTTGCTCTCCATGGCCCATCCCAAGCCTCACACTTCAAGCTAATCATTGACAGAGCTTTACAATCACAAGCTTTTACTGAAGCGTTGATAAGACAGTCGAGCAGTTAGTGGCGAGTGAAGCCAGGCTGTGCGGCAGAATCTCCAGGGAATGAATGGATTTGCTTCAGGACTGATGAAAGCAACGTACGCTATAGGGAAACAATGTCCACCGGGGGACTGCAGAGATCTGTCATCCTGTCAACATTTCTTCTCCTCCGAGCTGTTACTGGATTCTCCGGAGACGGAAGAGCTATATGGTCTAAAAATCCTAATTACAGCCCGGTAAATGAAAGTCAGCTGTTTCTCTATGACACTTTTCCTAAAAACTTTTTCTGGGGCGTTGGGACTGGAGCATTTCAAGTGGAAGGGAGTTGGAAGGCAGATGGAAGAGGTCCCTCTATATGGGACCATTTCACCCAGACGCACCTTAAAAATGTCAGCAGTGTGAATAGTTCCAGTGACAGTTACATTTTTCTGGAAAAGGACTTATCGGCTCTGGATTTTATAGGCGTTTCTTTTTATCAGTTTTCAATTTCCTGGCCAAGGCTCTTCCCCGATGGAATAGCAGCAGTTGCCAATGCAAAAGGTCTCCAGTACTATAACAGTCTTCTGGACGCTCTAGTACTTAGAAACATTGAACCTATAGTAACTTTATACCATTGGGACTTGCCTTTGGCACTGCAAGAAAAATACGGGGGGTGGAAAAATGAAGTTCTAATAGATATCTTCAATGACTATGCCACATACTGTTTCCAGACGTTTGGGGACCGTGTCAAATACTGGATTACAATTCACAACCCATATCTAGTTGCTTGGCATGGATATGGGACAGGTATGCATGCCCCTGGAGAGAAAGGAAATTTAGCAGCTGTCTACGCTGTGGGACACAACCTGATCAAGGTACTGTACCGCTGGCTTCATATTATAGCTTCCGAAAATGAGGAGCAGGAGTTCAAAAGAAACCCTAAGAAATGTATAATCTGTTTAAATAAGTCTCTTTATTGCAATCAACTCAACTAATTTTATTCTAACCCTCAAGGTCTATCCTCAAGTTTCATGTTTAAAGTAGTGTATATTTTATTTATCTAAGCTATTATTACTGCATTAATCCAATTATTTTCCTTAAAAGTGCACTTTTAAAAATTAACTATTTTTAAATGTACAATTATACATTAGAGGATGAGAATATGAGTTTCCTTTCATTCTGTGGAAAACCAGTACCTTATAAATGTAATTGTTGGAAAGCCTTTTCTGACAATATGCAACCATTTCAGAATTATTCTAAGGCATGACCATTTCAAATATGTATTTGTTGTTACTATCGCTATTCTTACTGGTACTTAGCTATAGTAAGCTAAATAAGTGTTAGCTAACTGATACATATTAAATGCAGGAATTGAAATAAATGTAATTCACAGTTGGTTTCATTTGTTACATAGCAGGAAAGATTAATTGTTCTAGGAGTTAAAATTAAATGAGTAATATCAAAACTGGAAGAATATGCTCTACTAAGTGTTTTAAAGCTGTATAGTTCAAAAGCTAGACTTTATGCTGGGAGATGTTAAATAATAGTGAAACTCTAAGCAAAATAAATTAATATTCATTGAGTGTTTAAAGACTACTTTAAGCATTTTACTTGCATTATTTCATTTAATCATCATGATAACCTTATGAACTATGTCTTATTATTATCCCCATTTTAAAGATGAGAAAACTGAAGCTTAGTGAGATTAAATAGCTTGCCCAAGGTTACAGAGTAAAATGCACCTGTTGAAACATGGGCTTTGTAAATGACAATATAATTAAACACTAAATGTCTTTATTAAGGATATTTTTAAAGGAACAATTTTTTGAAAAATTTCAAGAGATTTTGCCTCACATTGAGGCTAATATTTAAAATCAGGTTTATCTTTTTAAGTCAACTAGTTTGCTTGGGAAAAATAAATTACTCTGAATAACTGTTACATTTTGAAAATGAAAAAACTATTAGTGGGGTTTCATCATGTGATAGGAGAAGTAATCTGATTTCTAATAATCAAATGTTAAATATATAGAAATAGAAAAAATATATAGGAACATAAAATCACTCCATGTCTTAATTTGCACATACAAAAATACATGAACTTTCTGGATTATTGTACTATGATTCAGTCACATCTGCCCATGCAGTAAACAGATTGCATTATAATTTCAAGGTCATTTACATATCTTTGAATAGAGTTGTATGTATAACATATTAATGCATGGGTATTCTGTGATTTGGGAAAAAGACATTAAAGGGGAGAAAACTTGGAGCTGTCAACTATGAAGAATATACATATTTAAGCTAGAAAAAATATTTCTTTTATCTAGTTCTTTTAATTATTAAAACAATACATGCTGGTGTAAATTGAGAAATATCAGATTGTACCAAAGGATATAAAGTGAAAAAGTTAAATTCTTCTCTCCTTCTCCATCTGACAACTCCAACCTTGAAAAAACTGCTGTTAATAGTTTCTAATATAGTCTGTTTAAAGTTTTCTATACAATTACATGTACATATATTGTTATTTAATGTCTTATTTTAAAAATTCTAAATTGTTGAAAAGTTTTCAGTTACCTGGGAAAATGTTAACAATTAGAAATCGCATTAAAAATATGTTTAAGTGGCTAATTTAAAGCCTTAAAATTGGCTATCTGATTAAAAATACACAGGAAAAAGATGTAACTAACAAATGGATATTGCTTCCAAACTTAGTATGTAAAATGCTATATTTTCAGATAATTTTCATTTTCCTCTAATTTGAGATAAACTCTGTCTTTACCACAAAATTAGCACTCTGGTAGATATTTTATTGTTTTAAACTGAGGTATTACATTTTTAAATTATTGTGTTTTCCAAGTAATTTCTTCCACCTCTTTAAAATTTCTAAGGGGTCTCTTGGGTGGTGGGCACACAACGCAGATCATGTATCATAGCGAGGTACACTTGAAATCTATATAGTCCTATCTATCAATGTCACCCCAATAATTTTAATTTTCAAAAAAAAAGTGAAATATACTGCATAACCCAGTGACTTATAGCACTAGAGAGAAAGCTGGCAGTGGTTTGGTAGCCTGAGGTGAACTTGTTTTTCCCACTTGTCCCCTCTCTGCCTTTCTTTTAACATAGCAAAGATTAATTGGATATTTTATGTTGCAATGGAGCGTTTCTTCCTTATTATGACACCTTGTGACCCAACAGAAGCATTCTTTAGGATTAGTTTTTAGTCCAAGAACATTTATTGAGTGGTTTTTTTAAGCCTAATATAAACCTAAATTCATGGATGGTGATTATCACTCCATTTCCCAATCCTCAGCTATTGAGAAGATTACATAGTGGCTACAGGGTCTTTTCAGTTCCAGGATGATCTTGAAAATTCCATCTCAGTCTGAAATGTCCTGGTTTGGAGGAAACCTGAATTGTCTGGCCAGTCCTGAGACGGAGCTGGACAGATCTGGTCATTACCTGGCTTAAAGCAAGTCTAAGCCTCAGATAAAAGTTTGTGGTAATCACACCAGCTAATGGATGCTTCACTCTGAATCCGTAACCATGTTCAGAACAGAAAGAGCACACCTTGATTGGCTTGTCCATCTTTAAGCACAGCAAACATAGCTTTAAAGATTATCTAATATTTTTGCAATAATATTCCGAGGTGTCTGTTATTACCCCCATTTTACAGAGCAGATACTTCTTAAAAATGCATCATGTCGCTCCCCTGCATAAAATCCATCAGTGATGTCCCAAAACTTCTGGGATAAAGTCCCAACTTTTCATCAAGATCTTCAGGACACAAACCCAGCCTCCATTCCAGGCTCCTTCCTGGCCATTCTCCCACCCCCATCACTAATGCCAAACCCTTGCACCCCACACTCGGCTGTAATGCACTACTAAAGTGTCTGGATTTTACCTTACTATTGCCCTCTGCTCAGCCTTCATTAATGCTCTGTGCAACTAAAATGCTTTTCTTACTCCCAGCTTTGCTGATAATGTCCTTCAAGACTCAATTTAGGCAGTTACCACCTCTACATTATTCTTGACCCTTTAGAGTCAGTGCCCCTCCTGAAGGCTCACATAGTAAGATGTGCATTGAATTCATACCATATGGTGCTTTTTTGTTTCCCCAACTAGACTGAGAGTTCTTTGAAAGAAGATGCTACTGTTTGTCTTCATATTTCCAGCACCTTGCACAGAATATTAGATACATGCTAGGTACATTGAATGAGTGGTTTAGGAATGTCTCTTAAACTTGTCATCAAAGACCCAATCCCAAGTATAAAATACATATTTCATTGCATTATTGCTAATTCCTGAAATCGCCTGTATTAATCCAGTGGTGTATTAGTGTGGACTCTTTTGGTCGCAAGTGACAGAAGCCTAATTCAAGTTGGCTTAAGCAAAAATGAGCAACTTCCTGGCTCAGTAACCAAATCACAGGAATGAATGGACCCAATAACTCTCAGAAGCTCTTCATCTCCTTCTTTCGTGTCCATTTCTTCTTGTAGGTTGGCATCTTTCTTCTTTGTAGAGGAAAGATTTCTTTCTCCCAAGTTCAGTTTTTAAAATTTCAACCTGTTTGGTCTATACTCTCATTCCTCAGATCAGCAAACTCCCAAGGTTTCACATTAGTAAAGGCAGTAATTGTGCCCGTTTTTATTTTTAGATCAATATACATGCATAATATAATTTAAATCTGTAGATTTCTTTCCCACTAAAAATGGAATATTTGAGAGCCTCTGAGAAAATACGCATAGAGGTTGGGGCAGGTAAGTTTGCTCATGAGATGGTAGCTGATTCATTTGATTACTCCACTCAATACTGCCAGCTTCCATGATAGTCTTGACCATGTCACAGCTCTAAATTATTATCTTTCATAGCCATATTCTGTCTATATAGTGCCAGGATTTCTCAATTTCGGCACTATTGACATTTTGAGCCAGAGAATGCTTTGTTGTGGTGGGTTATCTTGTGCACTGTAGGATATTTAGCAGCCTCTACCCACTAGATTTCAGTAGTACCCCTGTTGTCCAGAGTTGTGACAACTGAAATGTCTCCAGATATTGCCAAATATACCCTGGGGGAAGAGCAAAATTCCTCTTCCTTCAGTCCCTTAAAAACAACTGACGAAGTGGTTAAAGGCATGAAGCATAAAGAGCAAGGACATTGAAATATAACCAGTACGAGGGACATGAAAAAGATAAATTACAAAATCACCTCAAGGAAATTTTCACCAGATCTATAAGTTGCACACACAATCTCAAAATTAATTTATAGTATTATCAGGATGTTTCAGGAGAAGAAACAAAGCTTTCAGAAATATTAAATGAGAAAATAATGTTGATGATTATATCTAGCTTGACTTTTCACATATTGGAAATTAAGAGTGGCTTTTAATTATTTGTGAAGTACTTGAAAGAGCTGGCCCAAATCATTGCTCTTACATATGTAGCTATTTATGAGCAAAACTAAACCTACTTTTTTAAAGCTTGTACTTTTTTAAAAAGCAAAATTTAAGAATTTAAGCAAAATGTTATAGAAACAATTTTTATCCATTTTTGATGCTATAACATTGTGTTTCACAAAGTGTAGTTTTTTGGACATCACTCCATGTTGGCTTTTTTGCTGGCTTTTTTGTTTGTTTGTGTATCCAAAAACCACATGTAGTCTTATTTATTAAAACATTTTCCTATATTGCCCTAACTGGTTTGGCTCAGTGGATAGAGTGTTGGCCTGTGGACTGAAGGGTCCCAGGTTCGATTCCAGTCAAGGGCATGGGCCTTGGTTGCGGGCACATCCCCAGTGGAGGGTGTGCAGGAGGCAGCTGATCGATGTTTCTCTCTCATCAATGTTTCTAACTCTCTATCCCTCTCCCTTCCTCTCTGTAAAAAATCAATAAAATATATATAAAAAAAATTTTTTCCTATAAAATGTTTGTTTTGAAAGGAAACTTTATATCCTACTATACATGAGACACCAGTATTTTCTAATACCCTTAAAATAAATAATGTAACATTTAAAATAAAAATTTTCATTTTTGTTACACCTAATGTCATCTCCCATACAAAAGAGGTAGGTGTACCAGACTTGGAAAACACCACAGAATGGGCAAATTTTACTCTGCATTTTAGTATACATGCTGTCATAAAACCAAACACAGGATCATTTAAAAAATGTGTCATATAATAATTTTTCTTATGTCATTAAAATAATTTACATAATGTAATAGTGTTTATAAGATGGGAAAATGCTAACATTCATGTTTGTATATTATGAGTATTTTAAATATTCATTATTTATTTTCTGAATATTTAAAGTAAACTTTATAACCTTTAGCAATAAAATAGATTATATAAGTAAATATATGCCAACACATTTGCGTATACTACACACAAATGATGAAATAATGTTTTAAATTCCTCAGGGGTTTAAGAGATTGTTTAATACTGGGAAAGAGGCTTTTAGGACAAGAAATGTTGGGAAACACTAATCTAGGTCAAGGCCTTACCAACTTGTTCCTCAGCCTGGGATATTTACTTCTCCTTATTTTTTCACTTCTTTGGGAAACTATCTTAGCATTTCTTGCCATCATCCCTTCAGAGAAGCTCACACCAGGCTGGGGTATGTGTTAGATATTCAAGAAATAATTCAATTGATTATTTTATAATTAAATAAGACCTACCTTATCCCAGAAAGGTTTTAAAATTGCAATTGAAGAGAAATTGATTTCAGACACACACACACACACACACACACACACACACTTCAACACATACTCTGGCACAAACATACAGTCTTTTCAGAACATGCAAATCAATTAGGTATGCCAGTTTCTATGAAAAATTTTACATTAATAGCCCGCCTTCAACCAAGGTGTAGAATGCTGACAACTCTCAAAGCTGAGCGATGTGTTCATTGGGGTTCACTATGTTATTCTTTCGATTTTTGTGTACTGTGACAATTTCCACAATTAAAAGTAAAAAATAAAGTAGACAGTAAAAGAAATGTTATATTTTAAAATAAAACAATCACCTCTATATAATACACTTCTTGAAGGCTCTGTCAAAATTCTTAGCCAAAATTTAGTGTGAAAACTGCAAAATCAGATGTGAAAAAGCCACCATTCACATGATTAACAGCTAAGCCTTCTCTGCCAGGAGGCTGCTGCAACTGCTTTCTTGAACAAGAAGACTGCATATTTCACAGGCACATTTAAATGGATTAAATGTCATTTTTAAACCTCTTCTGCCCAACCCCTCACCAATGTCTTGAAGACAAAGTATAATATTTTGACATGGAAATACTAGTAGAATCCTTTTTTAGTTTGTTTTAGTTGGATAGAACCAAAATCTTCAAAGATCATCTGAAATGACTTTTTCCCATAAGATAGAGGAATTTTTAAAAATTCCTGTTGTTAGAGTTGGGTTGCTAAATCTGGTAGCTAAAAAGCTAGTCCAGGCCAGCCAGCATGGCTCAGTGGTTGAGCGTCGACCTATGAACCAGGATGTCATAATTCGATTTCTGGTCAGGGCACATGCCTGGGTTGCAGGCTCAATCCCGTGCAGGAGGCAATCGGTCAATGATTCTCTCGCATCATTGATATTTCTCTTTTCTCTCTCTCTCTCTCTCTCTCTCTCTCTCTCTCTCTCTCTCCTCCCCCTTCCTTTCCTCTCTGAAATATATACATATATATATATATATATATATATATATATATATATAATTCTTTATTGTTGAAAGTATTATATATGTGCCCTTTTCCCCCTCATCGACTCCCTCCAGCCTGCCCCACCACCTCCTTTTTTTAAAAGCTAGCTCAAGCTTTTCTGTCAATGAAGGAATAAAAAAAAGCTTAAAAAAAAACCCAAAACTTGTTATTTGCTACTTTCCACACTTTGCCCTTCCACCCCACCCCCCAAAAATGAATGCAGAAATGGGGAGAAAAAAGGACAGAGATTGGTCTTAATTCTTAAGTGGAGGGTTGAAACATTACTACAGGTAATGTTTTGACATTCTATACTACTATTCTTAATAATTATTTTTATAGTAAGACTATTTTATTGCATACCTACTGTAGTTTCAGAAACTACCCTAGGTACTTTTCATATATTGTTTAATTCTCACATCAACCCTACCAGGTAAGTATTCTTATAGCCATTTTGTGGTTGACTAGAGGCCCGATGCACAAATCTATGCACGGTTGGGGTCCGGCCAGCCCGCCACGATCGGGGCCAATTGGGCCGAGCCGGCCAAGGGGAGGGGACATGGGAGGTTGGCCAGCCTGTCCCTGATTGGGGGCGGGGGGGATGATGAGGGGCAGGGCCAGTCAGAGGGAGGGGCCACAGGTGGTTGGCGGGCTGGCCCCACCCCCTGGTTGAACTCCCAGTTGGGGGGCAATTTGCATATTAGGCTTTTATTATCCTACTAGAGGCCCGGTGCACAAAAATTTGTGCACTGGCCGGGGTGGAGGGGGGGGGCGTCCCTCAGCCCCACTTGTGCCCTCTCACAGTCTGGGACCCCTCGGGAGATAACAACCTGCTGGCTTACGCCCACTCCTGGGTGGCAGAAGGCAGGCCCAATCCCTAGGTGCCTGCCCCGCAGTCCCTGGTCCAGCTCAGAGCAGGGCCAATTGGGGGGTTGGGACGCCGCCCCCTGTCACATTCAAGGCAGGGTTGATGTGGAGGTTGTGGTGCCACCCCCTGTCATGCACAGAGCAGGGTAGATCAGGGGGTTGTGGTGCCACCCCTGTCACATACAGAGCCGGCTGATCAGGGGGTTGGGGCGCTGCCCCCTGTCACACACAGAGCAGGGCCCATCAGGGGGGTTGAGGCTCCGCACCCTGTCACACACAGAGCAGGGCCCATCAGGGGGGTTGAGGCTCCGCACCCTGTCACGCACAGAGCAGGGCCGATCAGGGGGTTGGGGAGCTTCCCCCTGTCACGCACAGAGCAGGGCCAATCAGGGGTTTGGGGAGCTCACCCCTGTCATGCACAGACCAGGGCCGATCAGGAGGTTGTGATGCTACCCTCAGTCACGCTCAGGGTAGGGCCAATTGGGTGGTTGGGGCGCCGCCCCCTGTCACACTCAAGGCATGGTTGATGGGGAGGTTGGGGCACCGTCCCGTCACCCACAGAGCAGGGCTGATCAGGGGGTTGGGGCACTCCCCCCTGTCACACTCAGGGCAGGGCCGATGGGGAGGTTGCGGCTCCACCCTGTCACACACAGAGCAGGGCCGATGGGGGGTTTGGGGGCCGCACCCTGTCACACACAGAGCAGGGCCGATCAGGGGGTTGGGGAGCTCCCCCCTATCAGGCACAGAGCAGGGCTGATCAGGGGGTTGGGGCGCCTTCCCCTGTCACGAACAGAGCAGGGTGGATAAAGAGGTTGTGGCCCCGCCCCCTGTCACACACAGAGCCTCAGGGCGATCAGGGGGTTTGGGCGCTGCCCCCTCTCACGCTGCTCCAGGAGCCAGGAGTCCTCGCGGCTCCTCTGATCCTGGTGCTGGGAGGCATATTACCCTTTTACTATATAGGATAGAGGCCTGGTGCACGGGTGGGGGCCAGCTGGTTTGCCCTGAAGGGTGTCCTGGATCAGGGTGGGGGTCCTGCTTGAGTGCCTGGCCAGCCTGGGTGAGGGGATGATGGCTGTTTGCATCTGGTCACACCCCCTTCAGGGTGGGGGTCCCCACTAGGGTGCCTGGACAGTCTGGGTGAGGGGCTGAGGGCCGTTTTCAGGCTGGCAGGTGACTGAAGCTTCCAACCGCTCCTTTTTTCCTTTTTTTTTTATTCTTGGATTTATGGCTGTCACTGGAGCTGAGAGCCGGCTTTAGCTGTGAGACCTCGCTGCTGAAAGCAGGTTTCTGGCTTTGTTTACTTTCTGTGTTTGAAACTTTGTTGCGACTCCAATTCTGAGATCCTGGCTGACTGAAAACAGGTTTCTGGGGTTTTGTTTAGCTTCTATATTTGTAACAATGTTTCTTAGCAGCTGAGAGCCAAGCAGCAGCAGGCAGGGAACGTTGGAATCCTCTGTCACTGAAGCAAGCAAGCCTCCTGTTCGTGTCAGTAGCCTGGCTACCGGCTGCCATTTTGGCTGGCAGTTAATTTGCATATCGCCCTGATTAGCCAATGGGAAGGGTAGCGGATGTATGGCTAATTGCCATGTTTCTCTTTTATTAGATAGGATACTAGAAGCCTGGTGCACAAAAATTTGTGCACTGGCCGTGGCGGGGGGGGGGGGGGGGGTTCTCTCAGCCCAACCTGTGCCCTCTCACAGTCTGGGACCCCTCAGGAGATAACCACCTGCTGGCTTAGGCCCGCTCTCCTGGTGGCAGATGGCACGCCCGATCCCTCAGTGCCTGCCCCGTCTCTCCCAGTCTCACATGGCAGGCCCGGATCCCGCAATGGGGCGGGTGGCAGCTGGGGATCTCACTACTGCCCACAACCCCCACCCCCGCCCTGGGCCCCACATGGCAGGCCCGGATCCTGCGCTGGGGTGGGCAGTGGCTGGGGATCTTGCTGCTGCCGCGCCTCCCCCCCGCCCCCCCCCCCGCACACGGCAGGCCCAGATCCCACGCTGGGGCGGGCAGCAGCTGGGGATTGCACAGCCGCCTCCGCAGGGCGGCACAGCAGGATCTGCCTGCAGTATGCAAATTTAATGGCCATCTTTGTTGGGTTAATTTGCATACTCTTCTGATTGGCTGATGAGCGTAGCAAAGGTATGGTCAATTAGCATCTTTGTCTTTTATTAGTGTAGATAATAAAATCATAGTATGCAAATTGTCCCCTTGGCTGCGAGTTCCGGGAGTTTCACCATGGGGGGCGGGCCGGCCAGGGGAAGGGAGGGAGGCCCTGGTCAACAGCTGCTAGAGACCCTACCAATGCACAAAATTTCGTGCACTGGCCTCTAGTATAAGATGAAACTGAAGCCCAGAGAAATTTGCCTGAGGCTACATAGCTGATAAGTGGGGTTTTTTTACTCCATAGTAAGTATCAGAGCCAAAATTCAAATCTTAGCCATCTGAATCCAAGTTAGCCAGGTTTAATGGCATGAATCAGCTACCTAGCGAGATTCAATGAAAGATAACAATTTTCAGCTTTAAACCCATAGCAGTCACTAGTGTTGATACTGACTCAACAGATATTTGACTTCACTTTGCCTATTTAAAGACCAGAAAAATCTATGTACATGTTTTATTAGTCTGCAAAATCTTTGAACAATTTATCCCTGATTCATTGTCCCCATGATTTTAATTTTTATTTGCTCAAAACTTTAGTGCTCACCGGGCTGGCACGGCTCAGTTGTTGAGCGTCGACCTATGAACTAGGAGGTCACGGTTCAATTCATGGTCAGGGCACATGCCCGGGTTGTGAGCTCGATCCCCAGTGTGGGGTGTGCAGGAGGCAGCCAGTTGATGATTCTCTCTAATCACTGATGTTTCTATCTCTCTCTCCCTCTCTCTTCCTCTCTGAAATCAATAAAAAAATATATCTATATATTTAAAAACTTTAATGCTCCATTAAAGTGATGTTAAATCACATATGTGTGCCCTTGGCAATACCATCTAAAGTTTAATTAAATGTTAACACAATTATTCATTTACTTAGCTAATGATCATAGTATTTATATGGTCATCCCACTCATCTCCATTAGGACCTAAGACATCTCCAACAAAATACAGAAAATAATGATCAAACAAGTTAAAACTAGCATTCTTATACATGTTTCTAACCAAATCTGAATAAAGATGAAAACCGCTTACAGATAAGAATTGCCGCCGAAACCGGTTTGGCTCAGTGGATAGAGCATCGGCCTGGGGACTGAAGGGTCCCGGGTTCGATTCCGGTCAAGGGCATGTACCTGGGTTGCGGGCACATCCCCAGTGGGAAATATGCAGGAGGCAGCTGATCAATGTTTCTCTCTCATCGATGTTTCTAACTCTCTATCTCTCTCCCTTCCTCTCTGTGAAGAATCAATAAAATATATTTTAAAAAAAAAAAGAATTGCCAAAGACAGTTTCTATAATCAGAAAGCACCATTAGATACAAGAACCATGTAAAAAAAACACAACTATTTGTAGATGACAATTGGTATCCAAAACCTTCAAGAGAGCAATATTTACTTTTTCTAATCATTAAGTAGAAAAAGTTATACTTCAGTGAATGATTAACAAGCGTTTAAATAAATGTAATTATAAATGCCCAGAAAATAACATTGGGATCATGTTTAAACAGCTTGATTTGATATGAACACTCTCATACATGGAAAATTAGGCCCAACTGGAGATCAGAAAAAAAATGTTAAGTAATGGAAACGGTACTAAATATGATGTGTCTATGAACTGAGGGAAACTTTACATTAGTTTATAGAATAAGTCATTTTACTGTATATAAAAAGGCTTACTGAGAAAACTCAACATTAGAAAATAGTCTTTGTTAAAAAAAAAAAAGGTATAATCAAAACTATTAAACCTTAACAATGATTTCGTTGCTGAAAAGTAGCAGGGATGCTGAGAATACATCAAAACATTTCACTAACTAGTAATGAGTGCATACTTAAGTAGTCAAAGTGGTTCTTGGGTGACCTAGTACTGCTTCCTGGAAGTGTGTCTGGGAGAGGCCATTGGTGGGCTCTTCATAGCATCATATCTTGACCAGAGATTATGTGACTGAGTCTTAAATAAAGGGCTGGGGTTTACTGTTATCAGTGCTTCTTTCATGTTCATCACACATGCATTGTACGTCTCCTCCTTTTACCTTTACATATCAATGTATTGTTACAGAATAAACAAACATTCTTTAATATATAATGGAATCCAGAATAACAACTTTTTTTAAGTTTCTGGTTTTTCCTTTGAGATTTATGGAACTTGGAGAAACTGAAGAGTGAAAGCAAAGAGCAATTAAATCCACTGATAGAAACTATTTGTTTCAACCAATGCTCTTGACCTTTGCATTTTTTAAAATATATTTTTATTGATTTCAGAGAGGAAGGGAGAGGAAAAGAGAGATAGAAACATCAATGATGAAAGACAATCATTGATCAGCTGCCTCCTGCATGCCCCACACTGGTGAGCAAGCCCACAACCCGGGCATGTGCCCTGACTGGGAAATCAAACTGTGACTTCCTGGTTCATAGGTCGACGCTCAGCCACTGAGCCACACCAGCTGGGCTTGGCCTTTTTAAATTACAAAAATGATGCTTTTTACCACAAAACGTTCAAACAATATATAACACATAAAGTTAAAATGAAGTCTCAAAAAAAAAATTGAATTCTCCTCTATAAGTCTTACTCCCTAACTCCATACCCAGAAGTAACAACTGCTAGCAGCTTGTTCAATGTCCAAATATTCTTCTATGTATAAATAAACACATACATTTGGTCAAATTTTTAATAAAATTTGAATCATATTAAGTTTTTGTTATTGTTTCTGATTAATTGAAACATAAAACTACACTGTTTTTATTCTATTTATTTCTGTACTTGTGTCTCCTAATAGAGGTCAGAGGTCATAAAACCGGCACTGTTTTGTTCATCTCTATCCAAATGTCTACCATTGTGCCTTGTATTTGTTAAATAAGTGTTTGTAGACTTGAATTTAAGGAAATAATCAATGTAAATGAATGAAGAGGAAAGAAGGATAAAATAATAGCTGTGGGTTGAATGAACTTAAAGAAAAATGATTTATCTAAACTTGCCTTTGATGATGTACAGAATTTCTGTAAGGGAAAGAAGTTGAACAGAATCTCCATTTAATTACCGAGGTGTTGCTCCAGACTGCTCCTCTCCTGAGCGTGTTCCTGGCCCCCGTACACTGACACGTGGCTTTCTCGGTCCACTGGCCCTTGATTTGGGGCCATAGCTGTTATACTAGTACACCCCTTGCATTTTCACAGCCTGTTCAATCACCATTGAATCTAAGGTATAAAAGTGTGTTTCAAAGACACATAATTTAATTTTCGTGATGATATGACAGTGAACTACAAGGCTGAAGTACTTACTTCTAATTCTAGCTTTGCCACTCTGGGACTTTGGGTAAGCCATTTATTTCTGAGTTTCAGCTTCTTCATTTAAAATATTTAAAAAATTTTATTGGGCCAAATGACCCATAAGGTTCATCCTCTACCTCTAATTAGCAGGCATGAGCACAGAACTTGGAGCATTCCAGCTTGGGCTTGACAACTCATGAAACTCTCCTCCAAAATGAGAATGATAATAGTACCTACCTCAAGAAATTTAAGTGTGGATTACAGGAGATAAATGTGAATTAAATGGAAAGCACTTAGAACAATGTTTGGCACTCATAGATGTTAGTTCTTATCACCATTTATATTATTAATTTTCTATGGTTTTGTAATTTAATCACTATTCTGTTCTACCTGACCATGAAAGTCACTCATCTTTAAGGACCATTCGTTAATGACTTGTTTGTAGGTGATGCAGTGTTAAACACTATGCAAGCACGGCATCCCTGCCCTCTCGGTCTAACATTGACAGTGGTGTAAAGATCACCGTCCTCAGTTGAGACAGTCAAATGTAGAAGTGGTGCATAGGGATTCATTTAGCCTCTGAGGACAGTATCCAATGCCAATACTGGGACAGGGAAATACGCATAAATGTTACATGCTGTGCTGGGCACTTGGACTACTATGTGGTCTTCTGAACACCCCAAATTTGCTGGCAGGTCTTCCAGAACCTTTCTGGGTGATCCTGAATTCCAGACATACTACTACATAGACATTTTCTTCTCAGCATGCAAGACAGCTTAGTTCTTTTAATAACCAAGTTCAGCGGAAAGAAAGCATAATTTTAAAACAGTATGTTATGGTTCATATCCAGTGCTCTTTCCCCAACAGTTTCAAAATTTAGAACTGGCACATACAGAAAGCAGGATGGTTTAGTAAGGAGATCAGGGAAGACCTGGGTTCAAATCCTAGCTCCACCACTACCCAGCCTCTGGGAAGTTCAGTTTCTTCTCTAAAAGTAGAAAACTAAAATCTGCCTCGCAGAAGCTGTCAGGTGGCCAACATACTAGCTGGCTCATAGTGGGCATTCATTCAACAAGTATTTTATGCCAGGCTCTATCCTGGGCATGTGTATGCACAACTGTATGACAAAATACATACGGTCCCTGCACTCAAAAAGCTCATAGGCCAGGCGTGGACCTGTGTGGCGCTGGCCTGAGACTTACGCAATCTGGAGCCCCTATCTAAAAAAATATATAAAAAATGACAAACACAAAAGTTGGTACAAAAGTGAATGTTTAGAATCAGAGAAATCTTACATCAGATTGCTGTAGTCTCGGAGATTCTGACTCCTTCTTTTCTGAGGTCTCTTTAGGGAATTTATCAGAAATCCTTACCTAGCAGTGCTTCATCACAGCCTTACTCAGAACCCACGTAGAGCATTTTACAAGGACCCATGCACGCCAGGGGCCTGAAGCTTCAGCTCCTGAGGCTCATGGTGAATCTGCCTTTCTTGCACGCCCCAAGATGGGGCCTTCGTTTTGTTATTTTTTAAAAATGTATCTTTATTGTTGAAAGTATTACAGATGTCTGCTTTGTGTGGTTTTTTTCCCCCCATTGACCTCCTCCTCCCTGGATCTGCCCTCCCAAGCCTTTGCCACACTACTGTCTGTGTCCATGGGCTCTGCATATCCTATATAATAAAAGGCTAATATGCCAATTGTCCCTGTGGGTGGGTGTTCCACCGACCAGGAGTTAGACGTGCACTGACCACCAGGGGGCAGCGCAGGCAGTGGGCTGCAGTGGAGGTGCTGCCAGCCCCAATGGGCCCCGACAAAAGCGGGATGGCGGCAGGATGGTGGAGCAGGTGAGCGGGCGGCGCCAGGCCAAGGCAGGTGCAAAGGGAGGCCCCAGCCTGCGGCAGCAGTAGGCAGCCAGAAGATGGGAGGCCCCAGCTGGCAGCCAGCAGCCGCTAGGGACCCTACCCATGCACTAATTTAATGCACTGGGCCTCTAGTATGCATATAAATTCCCCCAGTTAATCTCTCTCCCCCCACCTTTCCTCTGAAATTCATCAGTCTGTTCATGACTCTATGTTTCTGGATCTATTTTGTTCATCAGTTTATTTTGTTCATTAGATTCCACATTTATTTTTGTTATTTTAAAAATATGTTTTTATTAATTTCAGAGAGGATGGGAGAGGGAGAGAGAGATAGAAACATCAATGATGAGAGAGAATCATTGATTGGCTGCCTCCTGCACTCCCCCTACTAGGGATCCAGCCTGCAACCTGGGCATGTGCCCTTGGGTGGAATCGAACCTGGGACCCTTCAGTCTGCAGGCCAACAACTCTCTCCACTGAGCCAAACCTGCTAGGGGTATTTGTGTTATTGTAAGAGTTATATTATTTATGATTTCTAGAATGGCTGTTATATTGATTCTATTTTTTTAAATATTTTTTATTGATTTCAGAGAGAGGAAGGGAGAGGGAGAAATAGAAATATCGATCAGCTGCTTTCTGCAAGCCCCCACTGGGGATAGAGCCCACAACCCAGGCACATGCCCTGACCAGGAATCGAACTGTGACTTCTTGGTTCTTGGGATGATATTCAACCAACTGAACCACACCAGCCAGGCTATACTCGTACTGACTATCTTTAACTCTTCATTCCTAAATCCTGAGGAAAAACTTCAGGTTCCCAACCCAGGCTGTTTTAGCTTTAATTATTCTCTGAGATATGGTCCTTTTACATGAAAAAGTTACTAACAGGATTGCCATTGTTAATGTAGTAAGAACAGAACACTGAAATTGGCATACGAATGTTATCTCTGGGCAGGGAACCTGGCCTCCAGTAAAGCTCCAATTTACTAATATTGATTTCTTCTAAACTCCCTTCTAACATCTGTGGAAACCACAGATGCTTCGTTTAATTAATTAGGAACTTTATTCTAGAGCTTTTTCCCTTTGTGTTGCCAGGTTTAGACTCTGGCTCAGGCATTGATTTAATTCAGTAATATTATAATGGAAATTAGAATTCTATAACAACAATAGGACCGTTTTTTAAATCTTATACTCCTCAGGAAAACAGAGCACTATTGAGTGTCTATTATGTACTATAAAGATCTTCAGTCTTAGGTCACAGAGTTAAGAGCTCCTGGTTTTGGTCCCATAAGCTCTCTTTGAAATGACCTATAGGACCATTTTTTAAAGGAACAAATATATTAGAGCTTAGTTTTTACATGATTCCTATGGGGAAAATCCTGAAACTATACAAACTGAGAACAATCAATGATTTGTTAAAAATACTTTGCAAATATAATGATTACAAAGAAAATGGGAGGAAAATTAATTAAAATGAATTTTATTAAAATGAAAATTCATTAAAATTAATTTTAATATGATTATTTCTGAGTTATTTCAACTATAGAAAACATGAATAGGATGGGTAAATATTTTCCTTATGAAAGGTGGTAACTTTTTTTAATATTTAAATATTCTCTCCTAAGAATAATGAGGGTAAGATATTTCTAAGAGAGTTGCAAGATTATCAAAAAAATTAAAGAAATGACAGTGATATATTTAAGGAGATAATAGTAATAATTTTTTAGCAATGAACTTCTGTAAAGTTCACACACCTTAAACACCTAATAAATATTTGTAGAATGCAGAACAAATCACTGAAGATTAAAAAAAATCTGGAACAGCAATTGTAATCAGTAGAAAACAAATATAAAGAAGTGCTGAATAGATGAAAAAATGAATCAACCTGAAATTAATTTCAGTCCCAATGGACAATGAATAAAACTCGGTCAACTTCAAAAATAAAAAAAATAAGGACAAACAGGTTAGCCATGAAACTCAAGGGGTAAAGGAGAGTTATTACAACATTATTTATAACAGGAAAAGGGGAAGGAAGGGGGAGGGAGGAGGGAAGGAAGAAGGAATCATTTCTATTAACACTCTTCATCCCACACAGACTCCCACTGTTGTTTTCCACAGCAAGTTAATTTTCAGCTTGCTCTTTCAAAATACTTCAAATTTTCATTTGTGTAGTTTGCACAGGATCTTCACATATATTACCTCATTCCGTCTTCACCACAATTCTCTAGTGTTTATTTTTAGCTCAGTATGATGGAGAAGGGAACTGAGGCTGCTGAATGGGAAATGCGTTATCCAAGATCATAAGCTCAGTAGTCGCTGTGCCGGTACTGGAGGCTGGGTGTCCTGCTTTCAAGGCCCAGGCCCTGTCACCTAGAGTGCCATGTAGGTGAGATGCATTTTATATCATTCTTCATGGCCATTTATCCCTAAAAGAGAGCAATCAATATTTCCAAGCAGGTGGTCAAAGAACACTCACACCAAAGGACAAACTGGCCGAAAAACCATTTGGAGATATGTAAAACAACTTTAAAAATTGTTAGGCAGTCATTCTGAGATTAACAAAAGGAAATAATTCAAACAAATTAAAAGCTATATGCCCACCATTAGTTATTACAACATTATTTATGATAGAAAAGGGGAAAGAGAGGAAGGAAGGAAGGAAGGAAGGAAGGAAGGAAGGAAGGAAGGAAGGAAGGAAGGGAGGGAGGGAGAGAGAGGGAGGGAGGGAGAGAGAGGGAGGGAGGGAGAGAGGAGAAGCTAATTTCTATCAAAAGAGAGAGATGACTAAGGAAATCGTATTTCATACAATTGGTGAATTATTATACTGTTAAGATAGTTATGAAGACTAAAAACAACATGCAATATGTCCAGTCATTTTAGCTGGGAAATATACTGGGAAAAGCTGGCAGGGAACACAGAAATAGGAAAACAGTTTGCTGTGATTGTGGAGTTTAAAGTAAATTTTCTTTAATAGTTTTTGCTTAATACTTTGTTAAATTGCTTTAACATATAAACAAATCCACATGAAGATATTTCAGCCAAAATGCGACTAAAATTAGGCACCGAATTGGAAATTTAAGTTGGACAACTGATTGGCGGTAACTTGGTTACAGACATGTGTGCTCATCTGTCTTCAGCCCACGCCCTCCACAGCACTCCCTCCCACCAGCGTCCCGCCATGCCTCCCGACCTCCAGCCCCTTCTTCATCTTGGCTTCTAGAGTTGTGTCTTATTTGCTTCCTATCACCCACAGAACTGATCTGAGTCTGCATTTCCAGCGGCATCAAAGAGAACTGCCACGCTAGGCCAGCAGCTGCCTCTCAATGATATGAGGCCCTGATAGCTGACCCCAAACAACAACAGAAAAAAAGCTGCTGACTTCCCCTTTAAGCTACTGAATTTAAAGAACAAAGGTTGAAGCTCCCTTAAATCAATCATTCCAAAGGTAGATGGCCTTGTACAGATAGAGGGTAACCTTGGGAAAGCTCAGAAAGACTGTTGTGCAAGGTGGCAGGGCCCAGGCTGCACGGCCCTCCTAGCCCTATTTTAGTCTTCCCAGTAGCCGTCCTTTGTGAGCATCAGAGCAGCGCACACACGTAGATATCTCTGTTTCATCAAGATTTATGTCAAACTCACTACCTCTGAGCAATACTTTTTACCTTGTTACTTGGCAAACAGGATCAAGTTATAACTATAAGCACTGTCCAAAGAACCTCTCCCACATTCTCTACACAAGAATGGAGAGGCTGCCTTCAGCCCAGAGCAAAGATAACCCTAGATACCTTGATAGCCTATGCAAATAGCAGCAAAGGTGAAAGAGACGCTGTGGAACACGAAGGTCACCTTGGGGCATGACGAAACGTGTGTATAGACATATATATCCAGAAAACTTGTTTGGAAAGATGTTGCAAAGGTACATATCCGTTGTCTTCTAAGCTGCTCTATTTCTCATTAAAATGCTGATGCCACCAAGATTTTATCACAGCTTAGGTTATCTTTCATACAATCACTAAAATATGCAATAAAACACCAATTATAAAGAAACGCAAGAAAATTAAAATTAAAATTAAAAAACGCCCCCCTCCCTTTCTTTTTCCTATTAGGACTGGTTCATTGCTGATTTAATAAATTTCTTACTGACTCCATCTCACTCTCCCTTCAGTGTCTGATGGCGTCATATTTGCATGGCAGCGAGTTTCTGGCTCAGGATCTTACTTACATGGGTGCTGAGCTTTATAGTTTACACGTCGGAGCTGCATGACTGCCCTGGTCAAGTATCCAGGCATGAAGTGACGGATTAGAAGCAAGCAAAGAATTCTAGCAATGCATGACTGCTTTTGTTTCAAATCGGAAAAAAAATGCAGTTCTCAAGACTTTGGGATTCCAGGCTTTTCAGCCCAGACAGAGCAGCTGAGACCACTTAAGGTGGTGTCTGTCCCCCGTCCCCATGTGGTTCCTTCCAGAAGCTGGAACCTCAGGCTGGAGGCAGGGGAGGAGGCGGCAGCCTGTACACTTCTCTGACGGGAGAGCATTCTTACAGATCCCTGGGGACATTTGGGTGCTAAATGGTTGCAGTGAAAACAAGTAAGATCAGACAGACAGAGGTAATACCTCGAGACATCTACCTCAGAAAACCTTCCCCGGGAATGATTTCGATGAACTCCTTCCATCAAGCAACAAGGCACCAACTTTGAAATCCTCGCCTCCCTTTCCCCACCCTAACAGGATTTCTGAAGCACAGCTGCTGTCCGCAGGGTCTATTAGGTTTGAACCACTGGGCACATTTGATTGTCCTTGACTTACAGAGGCCCTTTCAGATAATTCAACCCAATACACAGCGTCTCTGATGAGCAAAAGAAAAGCCAAGGAACCAAGAAAAGCAGACTTTGTGGGTTAAAGGGAACGGTGTGCACACTGGTTTCAGAAACAGCCAAATAGAGGAGAAATTGGGAGACCTGGGAAGAGGCAAGCAAGTCAAATGCTGAGGGAAAAGAGTCATGGTCACAGGTAAAGGGTAATTTTATGGCTGGTCAGGGGTCCTTAATTGGAGTCCTTAATGTTTGCTCCTCCTTCTAATAGAGCTCATGGCTCTAATGAACCTGTCTTTTTGCTTTAAATATTTTTTCATTTAAGGCCTTATTTTATGCCATTTTATGTTTCTCTTTCACACCTTTCAGTCTTATTTTTTCAATAAGATGATTGGCTCCTGAGGGCGAGTTCCTGTTCCAATTATTTCAGCCTCTCAGGGCAGGCTAGACAGGCATTGAGTGACACTCGTACCTATTAAATAGACTGGAAACCGATCATGAGGCTCTGTCATAAGAGCTCAACTGGCAATGTAAACTCCAGGAGACTAATAATAATAACGTCCATCCTTTCTTCTTTTTTTTTAAAAGAGAGAGAGGAACATCAATTTGCAGTTCCACTTATGCATTCACTAGTTGATTCTTGTATGTGCCCTTACCAAGGATTGAACCCGCAACCTTGCCCTATCGGACGATGCTCTAACCAACTGAGCTACCCAGCCAAGGCAATAACATTCATCTTTAGGCAGTAGCTCCTAAGTGCTACATACTTAATTCTGTGCTACAGATTTAATTCACACATTAGCTCTACATCTAACAACAACTTTACAAAGGGTATTACTGTTATTTCTAACTTCATTTTACAGATGAGGATAGTACCAGGTTTCAGATAGGTTAAGTGACTTCTCTACGGCCACACATTAAACACCTGAACTTCAAGCCCCAGTGTGCTGACCTCAAGGCCCACACACTGTCCCCTGGTTTTCTGCTTTATGCAGCGCCTGCCACACTTTTATAATGATAGTAATCACAGCTAAGGCTTCTATAGAAGTTACTCTGTCCCGGGCACTGTTCTGAGGCCCTGTACACACATTAATTCATTCAAGCCTCACAACAAGCCTAGGAGGTGGCTCTATTATTATTCATTGACAGAATCTGGATCCCACATTATCCTGGACTTCTAAGTCAGGGCCAGAAGGAGTTTCTGCGGGACAATGAAAGCTCACTGCTCTGCGTCTTTTTATCTAAAGGAAGAAATCCCCTAATCCACATAGCATCTCACCTGCACCAGCCCCAGGAGGGCCAGGAAGGGGGTCAGGGAGAAGAGAAGTAAGATGGAGTTTGGACGAGGGCTCTCTGCCTGCCTCTCAGCAGTCCTATAGGAGAGGCGTGGGTTGCAAGCAAGGGGAGGTGGGCAGAGCACCGCCTCTGAGGCCACCAGGGTTTCCTGGCAGCTTTCCTCTGCGTCACCCTGTGCTGCATTCATTTATCCATGAAAGACCTTCTACCAACCGAGTCAAACCCTTGTAAGAACAATATAAGTTAATCGTATTTTCTTCTTCTCAGGCTCACTCAAAAGTTTGGCACAACTACAACATAAATTTCCGCCCACATCAGAAGGGGCGGTTATCGATCACACTGGGATCCCATTGGATTGAGCCAAACAGACCAGAAAACACGATGGACGTCCTCAAGTGCCAACAGTCCATGGCTTCTGTGCTCGGGTGGTTTGCCAGCCCTATCCACGGGGACGGGGACTACCCAGAGCTGATGAAAAAGCAGCTGCTCTCCATTCTGCCCCTTTTCTCAGAAGCGGAGAAGAAGGAGGTGAGGGGCACCGCTGACTTCTTTGCCTTTTCCTTTGGGCCCAACAATTTCAAGCCCCAGAGCACCATGGCTAAAATGGGACAAAATGTGTCACTCAATTTGAGAGAAGTGCTGAACTGGATTAAGCTGGAATATGGCCACCCCCGGATCTTGATTACTGAGAATGGCTGGTTCACGGACAGTCATGTGAAAACAGAAGATACCACAGCCATCTACATGATGAAGAATTTCCTCAACCAGGTTCTTCAAGGTTGGTTGCACATTAGCTCAATTTAAAAGGATTTTTTTGAATATTTATGCTATATATTTAAAGTTGCCTTTGATTATGTGATTATTGTTATCGCAGCTTTTTTATTGTCCAGTGTTAAATTATTTTACAATATTTTTTATTGATTTCAGAGAGAAGGGGAAAGGGAGAGAGAGATAGAAACATCAATGATGAGAATCATTGATCGGCTGCCCCCTGCACACCCCCTACTGGGGATTGAGCCCGCAACCCAGGCATGTGCCCTGACAGGGAATCAAACCATGACCTCCTGGTTCATAGGTTGATGCTCAACCACTGAGACATGCTGGCTGGGCGACAAAATTTTTTAATGTTATCTCATGTTCTTTTTTAGTGAAAGCTTGAGAACAAAATAATTTTAGACTATAGATACATAATTAATTGGCAACAAGATGCTGTTTCAGTCTATAATGCTGAGAAAGATATGTCCAAAGTTTTTTTAACAGTAGAGCTTTAAGATGCTGATGGCTTTCTTGGAATTGTGCTTTCACTCTATCACATGTCCAAATGATGAAAAAGTCCGAAGACACAGAATGAGCCACGAATCTCAAAGCTGAGTCATTTCTATTGATCCTGAGTATTTCTCTGACCCTTTCTTATCCCCTCATTCCTTTTCCATTACTCAAGTAGTGACATCTACAGGTGGCTGATTGAAATAATGGAGCAGAACACAAACTCAAATCATGATGGCTCTGTCAGAGCTGGGCTCATTTCGCGCAAATATAAAGGAATTCTCGGTAGATCCTTCTAAAATTCTGTAGCTCTCTTTAAAAGCCACCTGTCTGGAGAAAAATCCCAGATTCTGCCGAAGAGAGTGCTCAGGGAGCGTCCTCAGGAACAGCAAGAGCCTGCTACCCACCCTGCAGGAAGGAGCAGCATGGAACAGAGTCGTGCCCAGCCACAAGCATGTGTATAGGGGGCCTCTGGAGCAGAGGGCCTAACGCCATGCCCGTGGGCAGAAGGGTGTCATTTCCCAGGCGTCACTATTCCACCTCTCCTCAGTGCCCTATACCCATGGGGTTAGAACCAGGGCCTGTTAAAATGTATTTATTTCAAACATCAGTGATCTCAAAGAAATCTCTTGGTCAGGATTTTCTACCTTTTAGGAAAAGGGTGTCAATGATAAAACCCAGAAAATGCACCCTATCCAGTTTGGCTCAGTGGATAGAGCATAGGCCCACAGATTAAAGGGTCCTGGGTTCGATTCCGGTCAAGGGCACATACCTTGGTTGCAGGCTTGATCCCTGGCCCTGGGTGACAACCAATCGATGTGAGACACGTTGATGTTTCTCACTCTCTCTGTCTCTCCCCCTCCCGTCCACTCTCTAAAAATCAATGGAAAAATATGCTCGGGTGAGGATTAACAACAACAGCAAAAATCAAAAGTGCAGAAGTAAGGCATTCCTGTGAGAGAAATAAAAGCTTTTAGTAAAAAAAAAAAAAAAGTTTCCTGATTAGTTTTGAGTCTTTGTTGCTTTTATTGCTGCTGTCTGTTGATTTTCATATCTCAGGTTTACCCAACTCCTAAAAGTCGTTGAATCAGCGTTGTAAAGTTAGAAAGACCCTGAGAGATCATCTTTTCCAATCTTTCCTGTTTACAAATGAGAAAACTAAAGTCAAGAAACTTGCCCAACAGTACCCTCCCTTCCCCTGCCCCTCGGCCCAGTGAGTGCTTGTTCTCTTACATCACTGCACGACTTTCCCCTCCTTATATTTACATCCACGTATGTTCATTCTCAAAGCTAGTTTTTCAGTCCCTGAAGGATCATTTCATAGAAGATAGTTTGTCCACAAATGGGAACCAACCCAAGCTTGAAATGAGACCCTCTTGGTCCTAAGCAGACATTTGTCCCAAGGAGTTCTGGGAACCACCACGCCCTCTGACACAGACCTGCACACCGAGTCTCAGGAAAATGTTCAGATGGATGCTTTGACTGTGGTTCACTTGCTGGGGGAGGACCATCCTGGGTGGAAAAAAATAAATAAACGCTGCTTTTCAAGGATAAACATGAATTTTCTATTTGATCTAATGGGCCTACAAATTGGGCAAAAGGTTGGTTTCACAACACGCTGTCCCCTTGGCCTGGTGTTGGTGAAGCCATCAACATGAACGAGTGTGTTTAGGCCTCCAAACATCTGATTTTTTTTTTCTCTCTCTCTCTCTATGCAGCAATAAGGTTTGATGAAATACGCGTGTTTGGTTACACTGCCTGGTCTCTCCTGGATGGCTTTGAATGGCAGGATGGCTACACCACACGTCGAGGATTATTTTATGTGGATTTTAATAGTAAACAAAAGGAAAGAAAGCCCAAGACCTCAGCACATTACTATAAACAGATCATACGAGAAAATGGTTTCCCTCTAAAAGAGTCCACCTCCGATGTGCGGGGTGAGTTTCCCTGCGACTTCTCCTGGGGCGTCACTGAGTCTGTCCTCAAGGTAAGTGGCTACTTAACTCTAAAGCGGGACAATGGTGTTCAAAATTTTATTGCACTTACTCAGTGGCAGCTAAGAGAGAGCCGTCAGACCATATCAAATGCCACGATTACTGGGAGGTTCTGAAGGGAACTTGGGGGAAGAGGAAGGATGAGGAAGAGTAGAACGAAGGCTTCCTGAGAGCCTTGCGTGTGCCGGGACTCACGATGAGGAGCTTGGTGAAGGAGTCGGAGAGGATGCCCTCAAGTCTAGAAACAACTGAGTTCTTTTTGTGAGAGGCACTTGTGAGCAGTGTCGAAGTTATAGGGAAAACATTTTATAGGTTTTTGTTTTGCCAAAAGCAAGTTACTCAGTGGCCCTTTATTTAAGTCATTCCTGTTATTTGATAGATTTAGGTAATTTGCCTTATGAGGTCTCTATATCCCAGAGGGGCCTCCCCACACATCCCATTCCTCACCTTCTTCAAATATTTACTCAAATGTCATGTTCTCAAAAAGGCTTCCTTCCACTCCCAAAAGTCATAGCCCCATTACTATTACCTCTCACCCCTTTCCTCTTTATTTTTTTCATGTAGCACTCATCACTCCCTCACATATATGGACTTTACACATTTTCTCCTCCAGGTTATATTTACTGAAATATAAGCGATATAACAATGTTGTGTAAGTGTAAGATATACAGCTTTTGTTGATTTGATACATTTATATATCACAAAATGATTACCACCGAGGCGTTAGCTACCACCTCCACACCGTCACACAATTCCCACTTCTTTTCATGGTAAGAGCACTTAAGATATACTCCCTGCCAGGCCAGTGTGGCTCAATGGCTCAGCATCAACCCACAAACCAAGAGGTCACTGGTTCAATTCCCGCTCAGGGCACATGCCTGGGTTGCGGGCTCGATTCCCAGTATGGGGCATGCAGGAGGCAGCTGATCGATGATGTTTCTCTCTCATTGTTTCTATTTCTCTATCCCTCTCCCTTCCTCTCTCTAAAAATCAATAAAAACATTTTTTTTAAAAAAAAATCATACTCTCTTAGCAACTTTCAAGAATATAACACAGTATTATGAACCATAGCCACCATGCTGTACTTGTGAATCTTATAACTGGAAGTTTGTACCCTTTGACAAATATCTTCCCACTTCCCCCACCTCCCAGCCCCTGGTAATCACTTCACACATTCTTCTTAGTTATCACCCGTCTTCCCCACTAGAATGCAAACTTTCTCCGCATGAGGGTGGGCATGTTTGAGGCTTTGCTGCCTGCTATGTGTATGCCTCACTAGAGAAGCTCAGGCTCAATACATAGTGAATGAAAAAGGTCAACTTTTATTGTTGTTAATCCTCACCCAAGGATATTTTTCCATTGATCTTTCAGAGAGAGTGGAAAAGAGAGAGAAACATCAATGTGAGAGAAACACATAGATTGGTTGCCTCCTGCACGAGCCCTGATGAGGGCCCTGGCCGGGGAGGAGCCTGCAATCCAGGTAAATGCCCTTGACTGAAATCAAACCCAGGACCCTTTGGTCCGCAGGCCAACGCTCTATCCACTGAGCCAAACCGCTAGGGCAAGGTCAACTTTTAGAGCCAAGTGAGACCTTAGGGAACCCCTGTTCCAAATGCTTCATTTTATGAATGAGGAAAGTGAGATATATCAATTAATAATTGATACCTAAGTGACTTGCCCAAGGTAACACAAATAGTGGCACAACTGTAACAAGCCACCCTCAAGCTCCCAGAGGCAGAGTGCTTTCTCCAAAATAATAATAACAACTATTTTTAAGCCCTTATTACGTGCCAAGCATTAACCTAAATGTATGCAAGTTGTCTTTAGCTAATCTTAAACCCCTCATTTTATAGGCAAGAAAACTGAAGATTAGGGAAGTTACATAATTTGTCCAGGTTCCCCAGATCTGTCTCCTGACCACTATAAGACCTCACAGTACCACACTATTGCCTGTATTCTAGAAGCATATAGAGAGACAACAAGATGTACAAAGATGGGACCAGACAAAAGGGCTCAAACCATAATAAGTAGGCAGTATTCACAGGTTATGAATCTCAAACCCTGTCAATATGTAAACAAGACTTTAGTAAAAGCCCAGAAGTGATAAAAGGAGAAACATACATAGAGCCACACAGACACAGTGACTCACCTTCAGCTCGTGTACCCTACAGAGCCACTTACTTACCCAGTTCCTGTCTCCTCCTCCACACAGCATAGTCAGTCAGCCATCTCTTCCCTGCCACTTCAAGTGGGTTTATATTTTTCAAAATTCCAGGCCTAGCAAAGAGAGATCCAAAAGAGACAGGAGTTCCTGCCTGTACATGACCCAACCTGCAATTTCCTCCTGCCCTATCTGAAGACCTCCATCTGTTTCACATTGATTGGTGATGTGAATGTCTGCCCCATTCTAAAGACCCTATTCCTAGTCTCAAGAGCTGATCACTCAGGTCAGGGGAAAGTAATTCTGCAATCAACTAGGTCTGGGTTTCATGTTCACACCTGCAGCCCAGCAAGAAGTCAGCTCCCTTTGAATTTGAACTAAGAGTGAAGTTGAATCGTTTGCCAAGAAAAATTAGGATGCTTTCTGACATTTCGGCCAGAGGATGTATGAATAGATGCTGTGCTAGCAAAAACTAGATGTCTCTATAGGAAAACTGACAAAATGAAAGTATCACTTTAAGAATATTATTGTGGCCCTAGCTGGTTTGGCTCAGTGGATAGAGCATCAGCCTGTGGACTGAAGGGTCCCAGGTTCGATTCCGGTCAAGGGCACATGCCTGGGTTGCGGGCTCAATCCCCATTAGGGGACGTGCAGGAGGCAGCCAATCAATGATTCTCTCTCATCATTGATGTTTCTATCTCTCTTTCTCTCTCCCTTCCTCTCTGAAATCAATAAAGATATATTACAAAAAAAAAAGAATATTATTGTGCCATTTGTGACAAAACGAATGGCCCTAGAGCAGGCAGAGGTGGGCAACCCTTTTGTGAGTGTGTGCCAAAACCAGCAAAATCTCTGACTCAAAATTCTTCTGCATGCCAACCCTAATTTTTTGAGAACATGTTACGCCTGCTTGATATCTCTTAAGGTGTACGTATGTGAAGAACCTTGAATAATAAAATTCATTCGAGCGACAAAAACACAGTATATAATGATGAAAAATGCATTTATTTTTTAAATGTATACATGTACACTGATAGTCCGACAGAAAACTTTATGACTCCGTTTGATATTATCAGTGGGACTTTCGCTGCTGTATCACTGATGACAGAGATTTTACATCAGGTTTATATTTCGTGACCTTCAGAGATATGCACGAGCTACTACTTTCATCCGTCAGGCTACTCCTATACCGAGACTTAACAAAATTCATCACTGAGAACAAAGATTCACAAGCGTATGTGGATGAAACCAAAACACTGGTCGGATCTAGGAAGGCAGGGAGAGTTAAGGCAGAGGCATAGAAATTGCTCTTCCCCTCTCTCGTCAATCCATGTCTATGGTCTTTAAGATAACTTGTTACATAAAATTATTTATTTATCTAAGATGCACCTACACTGAATTTATCTGAAAAATAAAAAATTCGATATTAAGAAAAAAATTGTAAGTGGAAGATTATAAGAGAGGGTTTCGCGTGCCAGCAAAAGTTACTGGCGTGCCAGGTTTGGCATGCGTGCCAGGGGTTGCCCACCCCTGACCTAGAGGGTATTAGTATGCTAAATTAAGTAAATCAGAGAAAAACAAATACTGTATCATTTCATTTATATGTGGAATTTAAAAGACTAAACAAATGAACAAACAAAAACCAAACAGACTCAGAGAGAATACAAACTGATAGTTGCCAGAGGGTTGGGAGATGAAGGGATGGGCAAAAAGGTGAAGGGGATTAAGAGGTACAAACTTAGTTATAAATAGGTCACGAGGCTACAATGTGCAGCATAGGGAATGCAGTCAACAATGTCACAATAACTTTGTATGGTGACAAATGGTTACTAGACTTTACATGGTGATCACTTCGTAAGGTATGTAAATGTCAAATCACTATGTTGTATACCTGAAACTAACATAATATTGTGTCAACTGTACTTTAATTTAAAAAAGCTTTATATCCCAAAATGAAAATAAATATATTACTATGCCTACCCTCACACATCCCCGCTTTATACCCACTTACCCCACCTCTTAGCATTCTTTTCTCCTCCAACGTTTTGTTTTGCGAAATTTCAAACTAGTACAATAAACACACATATTCCCCTCATCAAGACAAATTGATTGTTAACATGTGGCCACATTTACTTTCTCTCTCATTATAATATTATGTATTTTAGTATTGATTCAATATCATTTAATGTACAATCCATATTCAAATTTTCCTAAATGTTCCAAAAATGTCCTTTATAGATTTTTTAAAAAATTGATCACAAACAAGGATAACACATTGGCTTTCATGTATCTTTAGCCTCTTTTAATTCAGAGCAATCCCCCAACCTCACAGTATTGACTTTTTTGTTTCTTTTCTTTTTATTTTATTTTAGAAAACAATTAAAAAACAGGAGGACAGCTTAAGGGAGCTGTGGGACAATGTGAAACATAACAATATTAGAATAGTAGGTGTTCCAGAAGAGGCAGAGAGGAAGAAAGGAATAGAGAGGTGCTTGAAGAAATAATGGTAGAAAACTTCCCTAACCTGGTAGAGGAAAAAGTCACACAAGGTCAGGAGGCACAGAGAACCCCAAATAAGAAGAACCAAAACAGACCCATGCCCAAACACATCATAATTAAATGCCAAAAATTAAAGACAAAGAGAGAATCTTAAAGGCAGCAAGAGAAAACTGTTACCTACAAAGGAGTTCCCATAGGCTGGCACCTGATTCTCATCAGAAACTCTATAGGCCAGAAGGGAATGGCATGAAGTACTCAAGGTAATGGAAAGCAAGGATCTGAGACAAAGATTACTATATCCAGAAAGGCTATCATTCAAAATAGACAGTCAAATAAAGAGCTTCTCAGACAAAAAAAGGCTAAAGGAGTGCATCACCACCAAGCCAGCATTACAAGAAATGCTAAAGGGATTGCTCAGAAGAAGAAACAGAGAGAGAAACCTATCTAATCTAATAAAAGAGAAATATGGTAATTGGCGTACGACCGCTACCCTTCCCATTGGCTAATCAGTGAGATATGCAAATTAACTGTCAGCCAAGATGGCAGCCAGCAGCCAGGCAGCTTGAAACTAACATGAGGCTTGCTTGCTTCAGTGACAGAGGACTCCAACGTTCCCCGCCGGCTGCTGCACGCCTCTGAGCCTGCAGTTTCAAACATTGTAACAAATATAGATGCCCAGAAACCAGCTTTCAGCAGCTGGGATCTCAGAGCTGGAGTCAGAGCTGGAGTTATACATTGTTTCGAACTGAAACAAACCAGATACCTGCTTTCAGGAGCGGAGGCCTAAGAGCTGGAGCCTCAGAGCTAAAGCTGGCCCAGAATTAAAAAAAAAGAAAAGAAAAAAAGGAGCGGTTGGGAGCTTCCGTCACCCACCAGCCTGAAAACAGCCCTCAGCCCCTCACCCAGACTGGCCAGGCACCCCAGTGGGGATCCCCACCCTGAAGGGTGTGTGACCAGCTGCAAACAGCCATCATCCCCTCATCCAAGCTGGCCAGGCACCCCAGTGGGGACCCCCACCCTGATCCGGGACACCCTTCAGGGCAAACCAGCCGGCCCCCACCCGTGCACCAGGCCTCTATTCTATATAGTAAAAGGGCAATATGCCTCCCAACACTGGGATCAGTGGAGCTGAGAGGCCTCCCGGCACCGGGATCAGCGTGACGGGAGGCAGCGCCCAAACCCCCTGATTGCCCTGCGGCTCTGTGTGTGACACAACCTCCCTATCGGCCCTGCTCTGTGTGTGACAGAGGAAGGTGCCCCAACGCCCCCCACCACACGGGCCCTGCTCTGTGTGTGATGGGGTAGAGCCATAACCTCCCCATCGGCCCTGCCCTGAGTGTGACAGTGGCGGCGCCCCAACCCCCTGATCGGCCCTGCTGTGTGGGTGATAGAGGGCGGCGCCCCAACCCCCTGATCCGCCCTGCTCTGTGTGTGACAGGGGGCGGTGTGCCAACTCCCCTATTGGCCCTACTCTGTGAGTGACAGGGGGGAGCTCCTCAACCCCCTGATGGGCCCTGCTCTGTGCGTGACAGGGGGCAGCGCCCCAACCCCCTGATTGGCCCTGCTCTGTGTGTGACGGGGGTGGCGCCGCAACCTCCCCATCGACTCTGCCTTGTGTGTGACAGGGGGCGGTGCCCCAACCCCCCAATCGGCCCTACCCTGAGCGTGACTGAGGGTGGCATCGCAATCTCTCAATTCGCCCTGCTCTGTGCATGACAGGGGCAGCGCCCCAACTCCCCAATCGGCCCTGCTCTGAGCCCGACCAGGGGCTGCACCTAGGGATTGGGCCTGCCCTCTGCCACCCAGGAGCAGGCCTAAGCCAGCAGGTCGTTATCTCCCAAGGGGTCCCAGACTGCGAGAGGGCACAGGCCGGGCTGAGGGACCCCCACCCCCGAGTGCACAAATTTTTGTGCACCGGGCCTCTAGTCTATCTATATAAAAAGCCAGGGACCATAACGGCCATAACGACTGGTCGCTATGATGCCCACTGTGGCCAACTAACCAGCCGATCAGGGGGTGGGGCTGGCCAGCCAACCTCGTGGCCCCTCCCTCCTGCCCGCTTGCCCCTGATGGGACTCTCCCACCCCGATCAAGAGCGGGCCTGCCGGCCAAACTCCCCCTCCCTTCCCCCTGGCCAGTCCCGCCCCCAATCAGCCTACCCCACCACAATAGGCCCACAGCCCTTCCCCTCGGCTTCCCCACCCTTGATCACCCTCCCACCCCAATAGGGGGTGGGGCCAGCTGGCCAACCTCCTGTAGCCCCTCCCCCACCTGGCTCTACCCCAGATCAGACCCCCACTCTGATCAGGGGCAGGGCTGGCTGGCCAACCACCCCACCCCATTCGGGGGCAGGACCGGCCAGCCCACCACCCCTCCTCCTGGCCGGCCCCGCCCCCCAATCAGTCCCCCAACCCCAATTGGGGGCGGAGCCTGCCGGCCAATCACCTGCGGCCCCTTCCCCCAGCCAGCCCGGCCCTGATCAGAGCAGGCTAGCCAGCCAACCTCCCACCATCTCCTCCTCTCGACAGGCCCAGCTCTCATCTGCCCTGATTGGGGCTAGGCCGGCCGTGCACGAATTCCTGCACTGGGCCTCCAATATTGGCTTTTTTGAAGAGTCCAGGCCAGTTGCTTATAGAATATCTCATGGATTTCTTATTGTTTCTTTATTAGACTCAGTTAACCATTTCTGGACATAATAGTACATAGACGATGCATATCACATCAGAAAGTACATGACGTCAGCTTGTTTCATTACTAAAGACATTAGTTGAAGTAGTTGTCACCAGATTTCTTAGTTAAGGTGGCATTTGCCAGATCTCTTCATTGAAAGGTATCTTTTCCATTTGTAATTAAAAAGTAATCTGATGGTGATACTTTGAGACCATATAAATATCCTATTCCCCAATAGCATTTCACCCAATGGTCTTCATACTGATTCATGAATCTTGTCTTAATTATACTTTATAAATTGCAAAGTGGTGAATTTATCCTGTTTGTTTGTTTTTGTTTTTTTTTGTTTTTGTTTTTTTTTTTTATATATATATATTTTATTGATTTTTTACAGAGAGGAAGGGAGAGAGATAGAGAGTTAGAAACATCGATGAGAGAGAAACATCAATCAGCTGCCTCCTGCACATCTCCTACTGGGGATGTGCCCGCAACCCAGGTACATGCCCTTGACCGGAATCGAACCTGGGACCCTTCAGTCCGCAGGCCGACGCTCTATCCACTGAGCCAAACCGGTTTCGGCTGTTTTTGTTTTTATTGATTTTTAGAGAGAGAGGAAGAGAAAGAGAGAAACATTTATTGTTCCACGTATTGATACATTTGTTGTTGGTTCTTGTATGTGCCCTGACCTGAGATTGAACCCACAACTTTGGCATATTGGGAAAATGCTCTAACCAACTGAGCTACCTAGCCAGGGCCAAAATGACAAATTTCTAATTAGATTATTCCATCTACATTTATTATGTGTGTGTGTGTGTGTGTTTAATGATATTGTTGTCATTGTTTCATTATTCCTTTTGATGCTCAAATTATCTCAAATTTGGCCAATGGGACTCCTTTCAGCTACTCCTGTCTTTTTGAGATTTCCTTTTCTATTCTTAAGCACTTGCTTATTTTTCTGGCACAAGATGTACCAGCATCACCTCATTCTCCTCCTGCCCCAGGCCTGGAAAAAGCCATATTCCTCCAAAGCTCAGGATCCTTTTAGTGGGGAATAATTTAGAACCAAGCTCTGGGAGCTAGGGTTGAGAGCAAGGTGCATTATCTTTAACTAGATCTGTTAGCAGATTAGTCACACACCACTTGCTAAGACTAATGCTTTCTGGAGGTTTTTACAAGTAAGACATTTTCATTTAATATTGCCTTACCTTATGGCAAGATTGCCCTTTGTAAACACCCTATCATTACCAGGATGCTCTGATGTTTCAAGACTCTGAAACTGGCCATCTAGGCTAGAAGGATTTTACTCAAATAATTATATACAGATTTAACTTCATGCTCACCTGATCAATGTTCTCTCAGTTTAATGTTCTAGATAACTAGTTGACAGATGGCAAGTGAGCAGTGATATGGTTTCATAATTAGACTATGAAAAATGACACATGCGAAAACAATTAGAGGGAAAATATTTACCAAAGGTTAATTATCATTTTTTTCCAGGTGCACTTAAATTCAGCCATGGGGAGAAAAGTACTTTAAAACAAGAACTTAAAACAAGTCATTTTTTAAAAAAAACAACTTTTACTTTTTCTTATTAATCTTGAATTTGGAAGTGTTTTTTTCTTAAGCCCTCTTCTGTTATAATTTAGCTAGGAGGCAATTATTGCAACCAGGGAAAACTAAACCCAAGTCATGTCTAGTTTATGTTTGTACAGTGCTTTAGAGTTGACAGAGCACTTTCCCAGAGTCACTGACTCCTCACAGCACACCTGTAAGGGGAGTGAGATTGAGCGGTCACTGTACAGGGTTGCCAAGCCTGAGTTTCAGAGAGAGTCCAGGGCTATCTCCTGGTGAGGAATAGGGAACGAGACACCATCAGATCAAAGAGTCAACTTGGGAGTTTCTGGGGAGTATTTTACTGTCCTTTCTGCTCGTATCCAAGTGCCTTGCATAAAGAGGGTGTTCAGTATTCTCCTGGTGGATGAGTAAATGCTATGTTCTCATAGGCATATGGGTGGGGAGAATATAATGATGCACATGTGATGATATCATTGGACTTTTCAAACCGAAGAGGGTGTTAGAGATTTGCATTCAGCAAATGCAAGGGGTCATTCTTTACCCCGTCACACAGGCTTCTTTTAGGAACTTTGGCTGGGATCAACTAGCCTCCTCTAACCCGAAGTGCTGCCCTCAGTGAAATCCTCTACACTCGCCGAAACCGGTTTGGCTCAGTGGATAGAGCGTCGGCCTGCGGACTGAGGGGTCCCAGGTTCGATTCCGGTCAGGGGCATGTATTTGGGTTGCGGGCACATCCCCAGTAGGAGATGTGCAGGAGGCAGCTGATCGATGTTTCTCTCTCATCGATGTTTCTAACTCTCTATCTCTCTCCCTTTCTCTCTGTAAAAAAATCAATAAAATAAAAAAAAAAAAAACCTCTACACTGGAATTTTAACTTTGCTTCAATTTATGGCAGTGTTTAAAGGGTCCATCTTCCATGATTCTTGTCAACTGAGAGTACCAAGCCAATATCCTGATGCATTTGAATAAAATCACATGAGTCCCCATCATCTGACCTGGGTTTCTAGGACAAATTAACTGGAAAACAGCCTCTCAGGGTTTTCTGTAAAACAGCTTATTTTCCAAGCTAAGCCCTCCTGGGTGTGGTTCCTTCCTGAAGTCTTCTGGTCTCCCTAGGAAATTTCAAGGGCTAGAAAAGAAGATCATCCATCAGGCCTTTTCCATGACATCACCAGAACAGCTGGAACACATGGGTCATTATACTAGGTTGAGGACATACTCATCATGTATCTTCTCTATTGTCAGTGAGAGGCAAAATAAGAGCAGGCCCTTCTCCCTCTCAGATGATGCATGCTGACAGCCTGTCCACCTGGGTGTACTTGACCTGAATGTGCTTGTTTTTCACAGCCAGAGCTGGTGGCTTCCTCCCCACAGTTCACCGATCCTCACCTGTATGTGTGGAATGTGACAGGCAACAGACTGTTGCACCAAGTGGGAGGAGTGAAGCTGAAAACACGGCCAGGTCAATGCACAGATTTTGTCAGCATCAAAAGACAGGTTGAGATGTTGGCAAGGATGAAAGTCACCTACTACCGGTTTGCTCTGGACTGGCCCTCAGTCCTTCCTACTGGCAACCTGTCCACAGTTAACCGACAAGCTCTGCGGTACTACAGGTGTGTGGTCAGTGAGGGCCTGAAGCTCAACATCTCCCCAATGGTCACCTTGTACTACCCGACCCACACCCAGCTCGGCCTCCCCACGCCGCTGCAGCAGAGCGGGGGGTGGCTGAACCCGTCGATGGCCAAGGCCTTCCAGGATTACGCCGGGCTGTGCTTCCAGGAGCTGGGGGACCTGGTGAAGCTCTGGATCACCATCAACGAGCCCAACCGACTGAGTGACATCTACAACCGCACGGGTAACGACACCTACAGGGCAGCCCACAACCTGCTGATCGCTCACGCCCTGGCCTGGCACCTCTACGACCGGCAGTACAGGCCGGCCCAGCGCGGGTCGGTCTCTCTGTCTCTGCATTCGGATTGGGCGGAACCCGCCAACCCCTATGCAGAGTCGCACTGGCAGGCGGCAGAGCGCTTCCTCCAGTTCGAAATCGCCTGGTTCGCCGAACCCCTCTTCAAGACCGGGGACTACCCGTTGGCCATGAGGGAGTACATCGCCTTCAAGAACAGGCGAGGGCTCTCGCGCTCCACGCTGCCTCAGTTCACCGAGGAGGAGAGGCGGCTAGTCAAGGGCACTGCCGACTTCTATGCCCTGAACCACTTCACCACCAGGTTCGTGATGCACGCGCGCCAGAACGGCAGCCACTATGGCACGGACAGGGACGTCCAGTTCCTGCAAGACATCACCTGCCTGAGCTCCCCCTCCCGCCTGGCCGTGCTGCCCTGGGGACAGCGGAAGGTGCTGAGCTGGATCCAGAGGAACTATGGAGACCTGGATGTTTACATCACGGCCAATGGCATTGATGACCCAGCTCTGGAAAACGATGAACTCCGAAAGTACTACCTAGAGAAATACATTCAGGAGGCCAGGAAAGGTGAGGTTGGCGGGCCACCAGCTACTGGGAACAAAGGAGGAGGGGAGCCCTGGCCGGTGGGATCAATGGTTAGAGGGACAGCCCCACGCACGGAATGGTCGCAGGTTCTATTCCCTGTTGGGCACACGCGGGAGGCAATCAGTCCAGAGGCAACCAGTCTTTGTCTCTCTCCTTCTTCCTTCCCTCCCACTCTCTGAAGAACAATGGGAAAAATAAATATCCTCTGGTGATGATTACCAAAACTAAAAGAGGAGAGTAGGCCCCTTAGAGACAGTGTTAGCTCATTATGGAAAATTTGGCAAGTTTAGAAAAGTATTTTTTTTTTAAATATTTTTATTGATTTTGTACAGAGAGGAAGGGAGAAGGATAGAGAGTTAGAAACATTGATCAGCTGCCTCTTGCACACCCCCTACTGGGGATGTGCCCGCAACCAAGGTACATGCCCTTGACTGGAATCGAACCTGGGACCCTTCAGTCTGCAGGCTGATGCTCTATCCACTGAGCCAAACCAGTCAGGGCGAAAAGTATTTTTTTTTAAATAATCACCTGAAATCCCATTCTCCAAAACAAGCACCTAGACTTGTGCTTGCTAGACATTTTTAATACAATTGAGCTCATGCTGTAATGCAATCTTGTACCCAACTTTTTCTTAATATCACATTATAAATGTGTTCCTTGTTAACACATTATCTTAACGGCTCATGTAGAGGAGAAATGGGGGCTTAAGTCTTGGCCCATGAAGGAATATATCCCCATCCCCATTACCAATTTTAGACCTAATTTAGTACAAAATATGGAAGCAGACCCTCACCCTCTAGCCTAAAGCAATATTAGGACTGTTACTGCATTTGAAAGCAGAAAGTCAGGAGATCCAGAATAAGAGAAAATAACTTTACTTACAATACTGGGTATTTTAATTTTTTTTTTTTTAAGGAAAAAGTTGCATTATTTTTCTGGGGCATAAATGAGAAAATTAGTGTTATGGTCGAATTCCTGAGACACTAGCCAATAAACAAAAAAAAAAAAAGTGGAGATGGTAATAAGTGGATATATATTTTTAAAAATATTTTAATATGCTTTTATTGATTTCAGAGAGAGAAAGGGAGAGGGAGAGACAGAAATATCAATGATGAGAGAATCATCGATTGGGATACCTCCTGCACACCCCTTACTGGGGGGATTGAGCCCACAATCCAGGCATGTGCCCTGAACTGTGACCTCCTGGTTCATGCATTGACATTCAACCACTGAGCCACACTGGCTGGGCAAAGTGGGTATATTTTTAAGGTAAAGTCAACAGGATTGCATGTGAGAAAAGAGTAAAAAATGATTCCAAAGTTTTGGCTTGAGTAATTAAAAGAATGAAGTAGCCCAGCTGGCATGGCTCAGTGGTTAAGTGTCGACCTATGAACCAGGAGGTCGCCGTTCAATTCCCAGTCAGGGCACATGCCCAGGTTGTTGCAGGCTCGATCCCAGCCAATCAATGATTCTCCCTCCTTCTCCCTACCTCTCTGAAATCAATAAAAATATATTGGGGGGAGGGGGGAGAATGAAGTGGCCATTTACTAGGTTAGAGGAGACTGGTAGGCACATTTTTGGAAATGAGTTGTTTGATGTTGAACAGTTTGAGATGTCTGTTAGACATCCAATTAGAGATGTCAAGTAAGCTAATAGGTGTGTCAGGTTCAGAGGAGAGGTCTGGGCTGAGATACATATTTGGGAGCCAAGAAAAAAAATGGATGGTATTTTTTAAAAATAGGGCTTATTGAAATCACTAAGGGAGCAAGGATAGAAAAGGGGGGGTCTGAGTTCTGGGACACTTCAGTATTCAGAGGTCAGAAATGAGAAATCAGCAAAAATCACTGACGAGGACCCACTGTTGTAAAAGATAACCAACAGCCTGTTTATATGGAAACTAGCTGTCCGGTGCATGAATTCATGCACAGGTGGGGTCCAGCCAGCCCGGCTCCAATCAGCAAATTGGGGCCGGGACTTTCAAGGGGAGGAGGTGGTGGGAGGTTGGCTGGCCAGCCCACCCCGATCAGGGCCAGCTGGGGGGAAGGGCTGCAGGCAATTGGCTGGTGGGCCCCACCCCCAATTGGTGTGTGTCGGGGGGGATTGATGGGGGGTGGAGCTGGCTGGGGGTGGGGACGCAGGCCAATTGGGGTGGTGGGGGCTGATGGGGATGGGGCCGGCCATGGGGAGGGGCTGTGGGCCAGCCAGCCCCACCCCCAAATGGGGGGGCCGGTAGGGGGCCAGCAGCCTGGGGGAGAGGCCATGGGTGGTTGGCTGGCCAGCCCTGCCCCTGATCGGGGTGGTGGAGGCCCATCTGGTGGGGGCTGATTGAGGGGAGGGCCAGCCATGGGGAGGGGCCCTGGGAGGTTGGCCAGCCGGCCCCACTCCAGATCGGGCCAGTTCGCTGGCCGCAGTGGGCGTCATAGCAACTGGTCATTCAGGTCGCTGGCTTTTTATATATATAGAATATATATCCAGTAGTGAGGGAAGATACATGAGAGAACAGATGGAGCAATGTCCTTGAGTAGGCAAGAGAAAATAAACTTCGTTTGTAAGTGGAGGAATCAGCCTCCTCCTAGAGCACAGACAAATCAATCAGAGTAATAAGAAGGCAGAATATATGTGTGCAGATGCCAGTAGGTAGGTAGATATTTGTGGAAGATTGAGGAAGTTCCCTGAGCATTTCAGTTTTTCAGTGAAGTAGGAAGGTCATTACTTCAAAGCAAGAATGACAGAGGACCCCTAGCCAGTTAGGCTCGGAGAGAACGTTGACCTGAGGACTGAGGGTCCCAGGTTTGATTCCAGTCAAGGGCACATACCTAGGTTGCAGGCGCAATCCAGTCAGGGCACGTGTGGGAGGCAACCAGTCAATGTATCACTCCCCTTCCCTTCCACTCTAAAACTCAATGGAAAAATATCCTCAAGTGGAAATTAGCAACAATAAGATAACTCCCCCATAAAACCATTAAAAAAAAAAAAAAGACAGAGTGAGTGACTAGGGGAAACCAAGTGTGGTTATAAGGCAACACTAAGGGCACATTTGAGGTTTGGAATCAGGCCAAATAGGTAAGATTTTTCCCTATGAACAAGTGACAATAAAGTCCTTCACGGCATCAACTCTCAAATTTGCTTTTCCCTCCAGCTGTGTTTGTGTCATTTATAAATCAAAGTTTTACTTCAAATTTCTTTTTTAAACTTAACTATGTATTTTCACCACCTTTGTATCAATTACAAAAGAATATAACAGCCCTAACTGGTTTGGCTCAGTGGATAGAGCATCGGCCTGCAAACTGAAGGGTCCCAGGTTCGACTCCAGTCAAGGGCATGTACCTTGGTTGTGGGCACATCCCCAGTAGGAGGTGTGCAGGAGGCAGTTGAATCGATGTTTCTCTCTCATCGATGTTTCTAACTATCCTTCTCCCTTCCTCTCTCTAAAAAATCAATAAAATATATTTTAAAAAAAGAATATAACATCCCTTTAGCATGGCCCATGTGACTCAGTGGTTGAGGGTCAACCCAGGAACCAAAAGGTTCTATTTCCAGTCAGGGCACAGGCCCAGGTTGCTAGCTTGATCCCCAGAAGGGGGTGTGCAGGAGGCAGCCAATCAATGATGCTCCTCTTTAATCAATGTTTCTCTCTATCCTGCTCCCTTCCTCTCTCTCTAAAAAAACATTTTTTAAAAAGACTTTTAATGAAAAATCACCCTTTTTTATGGGCATGGGTTTACCTTGTTTCAATGAAAACTAAATTCTTTTTTCTTTTTTTAAAAAATATATTTTATTGATTTTTCACAGAGAGGAAGGGAGAGAGATAGAAAGTTAGAAACATCGATGAGAGAGAAACATCGATCAGCTGCCTCCTGCACATCTCCCACTGGGGATGTGCCCGCAACCCAGGTACATGCCCTTGACCGGAATCGAACCTGGGACCTTTCAGTCCGCAGGCCGACGCTCTATCCACTGAGCCAAACCAGTTTCGGCGAAAACTAAATTCTTATTAAAAGGTGTGTTATAATCCATTTATGGTTAATAATGTTCATTTCTGATATTTTTCTTTTTCAGCATACCTGGTTGATAAAGTCAAAATCAAAGGCTATTATGCATTCAAACTGACTGAAGAAAAATTTAAACCCAGATTCGGATTCTTCACATCTGACTTAAAAGCTAAATCCTCAATTCAGTTTTACAACAAACTGATCAGCAACGGTGGCTTCCCTTCTGAGAACAATAGTCCTAGATGCAGTCAGACTCAAAGAAACACAGAGTGCGCTGTCTGCTTATTTCTTGTGCAGAAGAAGCCACTGATATTCTTTGGTTGTTGCTTCTTCTCTACCCTGGTTCTACTTTTATCAATCACCTTTTTTCATAAGCGAAAGAGGAGAAAATTTTGGAAAGCAAAGGACTTCCAACACATACCATTAAAGAAAGGCCACAAGAAAATTCTTAGCTAAACTGATCCTACTTCTGCCTGCATGATAGAAATCTTAAAAATTCACTCCAGTTCCATGTACTCATAACTTACAGAAGATATACCTATATTGTAACAAAGAAAATTTGAGATATTAGTGGTAGTCAAGATGATGACAATTGATCTTTCTTCTGTGTTTCAGATGAATTTTCCTGTAGGTCTCTTCATGTCAGTGAATTCAGTTCTTGGATCTGAAGATAAAGGCTTTACCTAGACCAGCAATTATCAACTTTTTTCATCTCATGGCACAAATAAACCAATTATTAACATTCTGTAGCACACCAACAAATTTAACTTTGCTGATCTGACAAAAAAAGTGTAATTCTAATTCATTCACACTGGATAGCTATTGTGGTAGCTGTTGTCATTTTTTTTTTTTTGACAATCTAAGGGAAAAGAGGTCAGTGCCCCTAAATAGGTATTGCATGTTTTAAAAATCCTTGCAGTACGCCAGTTAAAAATCACTGACTTAGACATAAGCTATGAAGATTATCTGATACACTGCTTCAATGATGTTTTCCATCATTCTTTTTATAAATACCAAGCTACTTGTCATAAAAAAAAAAATTACTTTGAAAAAGTGCAACTTTGCTTTGTTAGACTCCATAGCAGAGATTTAAAACTCAACACTGGATGATCAGTGATATATTCTGTCACTTCTAATAAGGTGCTTTGCCCTTTATGGCAGGGTGGTTCTCAAATGGAAAGAGAAAAAACAATAGGGTAGAGTGCTGTCTGTAGCCAGTTACAGCATACTCAAGCACATCCCTTAGTTTTCCTCAATAGAAATACAAATTATCATCTAATTTTGTGAGGTCTCTCCTTTATTAAGTGATTTTTAAAAAATAAGATGTTAACCTCCATTAACTCATCTCATGTAAAGATCAGAATACTAAGATTAAGGACAGCAAGACCCAAATGCCTGTGAAGATAGGAAGTCACCCAAGCAACTCTCTTCAGACAAATTGACATTCTTCCTCACATGAGTTTTGTGAGGTGACAAAATCGTATCTAGTACACTTAGGAAATGTTTTATTTATCAAGTTATCAGACCAAGGACCATATCATTCCCAAGACTAGCTCTCCCCTGAGGAGCTTCACTCTTCAGACACCACATGCATACATGGACCTCTCAAGGTGTAGAACGCAGCCACATCTGGGCCTAGCAACTATGACTCTTTGGATGCAATGCAGAATGAGGAGTCTGAATGAGTTCCAACTTTTTACACTGCAGCTGAGATTTAGTGAATTCTTAAGTCTAAACTTGGAGTTTTAACTTTCTTAATTCTTTCTTATGATTTGTTCAGTGTATTCTAATTGTTGGAGGAATAAATCTTGCATGTAAACCCAATTATGCCCATTTTCTTTCTTTAGGTTAATCAACATTTAAACAACCACAGCAGCTAGTCACTAGCCATCCTCTCCAGAAATTCAGATTTTCTTAAGTCAAAGGAAAGCTCTTCAGTTCAAAAAGGCCTGGTAGGAAAATAATCTAAATTAAGGCAATTGTAATTGTTTTCCAAGGCTACCTCTACCAGAAGCCAAATTACATATATGAGATTCTAAGTGAAATAAATAAGTTTCAAAGATACTATAAAGAGGTAACACAATTGATCAAGTAAATGCAAAAGGAATGAGAAATCAGTTTGCTTTGGTTGGCCAAATTCAAATAGCAAATTTTGGCTATTGCTTTTTGTCTATTCATCTTACCCCCAGTGCACCCACTCCTCCAACCATGGCTGTTTTTAGATTTTTGATATTTTCTTATGAACACTAAGTGGGCCTGAAGGTATACACATAGTCAACTTTTTTTTTTTTTTTTAAAGAGGCATTTAAATTCATCACTTGGGCCTAACCGGTTTGGCTCAGTGGATAGAGCGTCAGCCTGCGGACTGAAGGGTCCCAGGTTCGATTCCGGTCGAGGGCATGTACCTTGGTTGCGGGCACCTCCCCAGTGAGGAGTGTGCAGGAAGCAGCTGAATCGATGTTTCTCTCTCATCGGTTTCTAACTCTCTCTCCTTCTCCCTTCCTCTCTGTAAAAAATCAATAAAATATATATTTAAAAAAAATAATAAAAAATAAATTCATCACTTAGCTCAGGTTTTTATTTTGTGCCACAGATTCATTCTGACCCCAGAGCTCCTGTAAATAGTCTTATAGGAAGTACCAGTTAAGAATCTCTTATCAATTTTTCTTTTTTTCCATTGATTTTTTTATAGAATGGAAGGGAAGGAGGGGTGAAGAAACATCGATGTGAGAGACAAATCCACTGGTTGCCTCCCACATGTGCTCCCACCCCACCGGAGCCGGGGATTGAACCTGCAACCCAGGCATTAAACCTGAGACCCTTCAGTGTGCAGGCCAACCCTCTAACCACTAAGCATATCACCCAGGGCGAAACTTGACCCAACTTTTTAACCAGTAACATCCAAGGTTTTGAAAAATGCATTTAGCCATAAGAATAAAAATGGAGCTAAGTTTAGGTTTTGCTTTTTTGGTCTCTACTTTATATCTTGTATTCATGGTTTACAATTCCATTAATCAAACTCACTATTTTTCAAATGTCTTTACATTTAGAGCTTAAAAATGTATTATCCTTTTTCAAACTTGTTGGCTTGCCATAAACTCTCCCAAATCCGCAAATTCCAAACCCAATGCTTACAGTCCTCCATTTCTGCCACTTGGGAAGTATTTTGACACCATTTAAGAATCCTTAGGTAGCCTGGCCAGCATGGCTCAGTGGTTGGGGTTCGACCTATGAACAGGTCAGTTTAATTCCAGTCAGGGCACATGCCCGGTTGCGGGCTCAATACACAGCATGGGGCATGGAGGAGGCAGCCAATGACTATCTCATCATTCATGTTTCTCTCTCCTCCCTTCTACACTGAAATCAATAAAAATATATTTTAAAGCCGAAATCGGTTTGGCTCAGTGGATGGAGCGTCGGCCTGCGGACTGAGGGGTCCCAGGTTCGATTCCGGTCAAGGGCATGTGCCTGGGTTGTGGGCACATCCCCGGTAGGAGATGTGCAGGAGGCAGCTGATCGATGTTTCTCTCTCATCGATGTTTCTAACTCTCTGTCTCTCTCCCTTTCTCTCTGTAAAAAATCAATAAAATAAAAAAAATAAAAATATATATATATATATATATTTTAAAAAGTATTGCATTAAAATACAATTTATCTTAGTTATCTGTAGGTAAAGTATTCAATGTGGCTCATGACCAATTATATTTACTATTTAGGTTTAGCTAAATTCATTTAAAAATCATAAAGGGTCAATTAGAAATGGTTAACAACATTTGACAGAGTAAGATCTTTAGAGTAAGTTTTTGAGATTTGTTGGGGGGAAAAAATCTTAAAAATCTAACTTATGGTTGCATATGCAATATAACCATCTCTCACTAACAAGTCTTTGATATATGTATATGGAAATATAACAACCTAATTATGGTTTAAAGAGCTGGAAAATGAGGTCAGTTTATTGTGACTTAATTTTCAATGTAATTTACTCTAAATTAACTGTTAACAATTAGGTCAAATGTAAGAATTGTGAAATATGAATGGGTTTGATGTTAACTGGGTGCTGTACCAACACTGCCTCCCCCATCCTCTCAAGCTGTGTGCCAACCAGATTAACTTCTCATTATAAAATATGTACTCCTCCACCTCTAAGTTGGGGCAATACAGTGCTTATCCATAGAAGACCCAGAGGATAGGAAAGACTTCCTTGGGGAGAACTAGACTTTCATTTACCACACCCAAGTAACAAAATGGAGATCACTCCTTGGATACAACCAACCTCCAATAGTTATCTCCAGTGAAGGTCTCACCCTGCATGACAATCCACTTCACTCTTGGAGAAATCACACTTACTCTCAGAGTTGCTACTATGGTCTATTACCCACACTCAATATTAACATCTGTGATATTGCCGCTTGAAAATTTCTTCCTCACATCCAGCTCTGAAATCCTGTCAAAACATCTCCTTTACATTTCCACTGCTATTACTGTCTTAAATCTTTATAAACTGAACCTCCCTGGCAATCTGGGTACCATTCACTTGGCAAACAGTTATGTGCCAAACACTGTTCCAGGTACTTAAAATATCCCTATAGAAACCCACCCCTCTGTGAAGGTTAAATTTAGCATCAAGAAAACATACAATTAACACATGACAAAGTAAACTACAAATATTACACTGAAACAGAGTAAGGGTATGCTAGGTTGGGGGTGAGGAGTGAGCACAAGAGGGTGGTCAATGTGGGCTTTAGTAAAATTTGAGGTCATTGGTGAGTCCAAAGACAACCTCCAAAGGGAAAGATAACTTGAAGCCTTAGGAGCAGCAATATTGAATAGAAAGGTCAGTTCAGTCAGTGTAAAAGTAAGGGTAGGTGCAGTTTAAAAAAGCATTCTGGCCCTAGCCAGTTTGGCTCAGGGATGGAGCATTCGCCAAAGGGCACAATTCTGGTCAAGGGCACCTCGGTTGCAGGCTCCTCCCCGGCCTGGGCCATAGATATTTCTGTCTTTCCCTCTCTTCTGCTCACTCTAAAAATTAATGGAAAATTATCCTTGAGTGAGGATTAAAAAAAAGGCATTCTGGCTGCTGCTGAAAACATGGAGGAACAAAAGTAACCAGTTAAAAGACTATTACAGCCCTAGCCAGTATGGCTCAGTGGATAGAGAGTCAGCCTGCAAAGAGTCCCAGGTCCCTTTCCAGTCAAGGGTACATACCCGGGTTGTGGCCTCGATCCCCAGTAGAGGGCATGCAGGAGGCAGCCAATCAATGATTCTCTCATTGATGTTTCTCTCCCTTCCTCTCTGAAATCAGTAAAAATATATTAAAAAAAAGACTGTTACACCAATCCAGGCAAAATATACAGGGATTTTTGTTTCATTTCTACATTATGAAAAATTTCAAATCTTTATATAAGTAGGAATATTATAATGAAGCCCCATCTAGCTTCAACAAATTATCAACTTGGAAATAACTTGTTTCACCTAAAATGCTATTCAATGCCTACCCCAATCCCACCTAAAATACTTCAAAACAAATTTTCGATTTATCATTTCATCCATTTCTTAAACACCTTACAATTATAATCATCAAACCAAACAATATGTATTTGAAGTGTTGACATATGAAATTAGGAGATTATGGAATGTTATCAGTTTGTTAAATATCAAAGACTAGAACGGTGATGCCGAACCTATGACACACGAACTCATTTTTTTGGTTGATTTTTCTATGTTAAATGGCATTTAAATATATAAAATAAATATCAAAAATATAAATCTTTTACTATGGTTGCAAATATCAAAAAATTTCTATATGTGACACGGCACCAGAGTTAAGTTAGGGTTTTTCAAAATGCTGACATGCAGAGCTCAAAAGGTTCGCCATTACTGGACTAGGATATGAAAGTAAATAGATGACGAAGGGTATAGGGTAAAGGATAACATGGAGAGGACCTTGGAGCAGAGCAACTATCCTATATAATAAAGAGCTAATGTGCTAATTAGACCAGACTGCAGAACAACCTTCTGGAACGACCAGTGAGCGGGGCTGCAAGGGCTGAGCCCCTTGCACGAATTTCGTGCATCAGGCCTCTAGTGTTTATCATAAACACAAATTAACTGCATCTCCCAATACCTACTAAAGGTGTACCACTTTGTTTCCCTTCGCAGAATAAGTTACTGGTATACAGACAAATAATTCAGACACCCTTGCCTCAGATTCAAATTCATGCCTCTGCAAAATTAGATTACCTTCAGGCCACCCCCCAGAATTCTCCATCCAATGATAAACAGCTACACAGTGTTGCCTGTCACTGGTATATTCTTGCCTTGATAATTCTTTCAAAAAAAGAAGTCACTCTTTCTATGAAGTCTTACTAGAAACTTAACTGTTTACCAGCCAAACAGTTGGAAAGAATTATCAGTTTAAGAAAAAGTCTCAAATCAATACAAGGCTTTTATTGTACATCTTTATAGTTTGACAAATGTGGCAAACCATTCGGCATCTCGGTGTTTCTATAGCTGGACAACTGTAAAAAGAAATAAAAATGTCTGTAAATCTCCATCAAAATCCTTGCCCAGAAAAGTTCTACTCTAAATATAAAACACAGATTCACATTTTAAAATGTGAATGCAATTTCATTTATTATCTGCCAAATTTACTTTCAGATTGCAACTCATTTCTGCCACTGTAACTCATTAAGTCTTAGTAAATTAAGATACCCCCCCCCCCCAAGTAAAGCAGTAATAAAACTTAAGACACTATAAGAACCTACCTCAGACCTTATTCATCAGCCTGCTGAACTGTTCCTTTTTCAGAAACATAGATACCATCCAAAAATTTCCTGATATCCTTGTTTTTAACTGTTGTGGCTTGCTGAATCAAAGCAGCTATAAGAGATAAGGCAATAACTTTACCAGCCAAACCCATTTAAAACCTGAGTATTTTGAGGAAAGCTTTTAATTTCCACAATTAAAAAAAGCTCACCAAATGAACAGAATACCACATATTCAACTACAATAATATTCAACTAGAAAAAAATTATAGGCATAATAAACATACAAACCTGAATTTGATACAAGTTCAATGTCATTTCCTTCAAGAATCAACTCATCTTTCTGGGCTTGAGATACTGAACAAGCAACGCCTAAAAGGGGAGAAGGTATTTGCATAGTGTCAACGTATAACCAGATGTGCAGAGAAAATATTTCATTTAATCTCTCCCATAGTAGTTACACACTGATTCAATTACGGAGTAGAGAAGATGACATTCAGCTAGTACATTTTAGCTATAGAAAGCTTGTATTCCCATCCCTCCAGACCCCAATGGAATAAAAAGGACCAAGAGCTTTAAAATTTTCTACACCCTATCCAGGGTTACTCAGTGGTTAGAGTGTGGACCCTGAACAATAATGATCTGGGGTTTCCCAGTCAAGGGCACAAAGGAATGTACCTGGTTTGCTGCAGGTTCGATCCCTGGCCAAGTCTAATCAATTCAGGAAGCAAGCAATCAATAGTTCGTTCTCTCTCTCCTCTCTCTCTCTCTCTCTCTCTCTCTCTCTCTCTCTCTCTCCCCTTCCACTCTCTTCAAAAATCAATAGAAAAATTATCTTCAGGTAAGAATTAACACACAATTTTCTAATGCTTCAGTGTTTATGTATCAGGCAAGAACTGCTCTAAGTGCACTTCAAATTTAGCTAATGAGATGTTCCCAATTTTACAGATAAGGAAAATGAGCTACAGAGACAACTGGCCCAAGGCGGATTGTGAGGCCTCAGAATTGAACCTAGGCATTCTATGTTATTAACTGCTATCCAAATAGTCTTTTTTAGGATTTCAGTTTGCAAAGCGAATTAAACACAACTACCATGCCCTGCAAACTACTCTAATGCAAAAGCCTTCAGGAATTGCAACTGGTATAAAGCCTTTAATTAGCACCAAGAGTTATTATAAGCATCATCAAAACAGACAATTCTGAAATATATTTGGTTGTATTCATAGCTAACCCAAACTACCAGCCTTCACAAGTACAAAGGAAATATTTCTGAACCATGAGAAGGTATGCACATACCTGACCTCATCCGAACTCTGCGGATGTATTTTTCGCCCAAGAAATTTCTAATTTCAACAAGAGAACCATTCTCCTGAATAACAACGTTGATGGGGAAGTGAGCGTACACAGACCTCATCTTGTAACGGAAGCCCTACATTAAGTAAACAATTAGCAATGCTGAGAAATTTGAAAGACAAGAAATCGTTTTAAAAATTTGTAGGATACTTATAATTTAAAAATAAAACAGTCCTCACATAGCATTCGTCAAGGTTTTATAACTGTCACCTGAGCCAAGCCTTACAAAAATTTGATACACAAACATTTGTTTCAGTGTCTCCTCACTGGACTGTAAAGCTCCTTAAGGAAGCATTATGTATTTTTTCACTTGGAGTTTACATACATATTATTTTGTCTTAGTTTCAGGTGGACAACATAGTGGTTAGACAAACATATACTTTACAAAGGGTCCCCCAATATTTCCAGTACCCACCTGGCATAGTTACCACATTACTGACTACATTAAGGAAGCATTATTTTACTACCGCCTGTGCCCACAGCAATCAATGCTAGCTTCTTTCAATAAGAAACCCCAAGTCCTTTACCTTGGACATAAGACTAACATTTACTGAGTCACTAAGGTAGGATAGATGGCAAGAACTGAGGATATTAAGACAAGCACTCTGCCCTCAAGGAACTTATTAGGTTGGGAGCAAGGGGAGACATGGCGAGATAGGCTTACAATGGAGTCCAGTACAAGTTGCCATTACCAGGTGTACTCCAGGACAGACTTTTAATTAAAAGAAAAGCATTTCAGCAAAGACAGAAGCATCAATTTTATTTTAAAGGCCAGGGAGAGGGATTTGGAAGGAGAATAGTGATATCAAATATGCCTTTAGGGAAATGAACAGGGAGCTCAGAAATCAGATCCATCTTTTCCTATCCCTATCAAGAGGCCTTGGTGATGCGAGGCACACCATAAATGAATCAAAACCTACCCGATGTGCTACAATTTGCAATAAAAGCAAAACAAAACACACCCTCAGCCCCACTAAGACCACCGGGTCTTTCCTTGCATTGACCACTTAATGCTAAACACTTAAAGGAGACCCTAAGCAAACACTCTAACTAATAAGATCACCTGTTCCCACATTCTAGAGCTCAGAAATTTCAGTAAATCACATGCATAATTTATTCCCCACAGTAGACACTTCCGCTGCCTAAAGTACAGCCACCCCTTAAAGAGTTGTCTGAGGGATTTGCTTACCAGCGTAACGCCCTTGATCATGTTCTGTACATGACTGCAGATGGTGCGAACTGTGGCCAGTTCCTTTCTATTTCCCCACCATTTGTCAACCCGGAGCTGTTAACAGAATAAAAACTTTAGCAGATTCTTTCCAGTAATAAGTAACTTGGAAGAAAAGTCCGTTTACCCAGAGAATTACACTACATTCTAACATGAGGCCTAATTAAAGCACATGCTTTTCAACTGGAAAGATGGAACCACATATAAAGCCCCCAGTAATTAACAGCTATCACTGTTCATCACAGGTACACAGTTTTACAAAAAGGAACGACAACCCGCTTCCCTCCTAGAAAGCTAAAATGCTAAGTGTGAAGAAGCCTACTGCCCGATTCCGAAGATCCTTACAACAACAATCCCGAGGAACTTGCAACAGTTGTTAAGACCGGCCACTACCGAGGGCTACGGCATGGGGCTTTGTTGATAGTCCCCTCCTTCAGGAATTTGGTTCTCCAACTTCGCTAAAACTACCTACAATTTTTGACACCAAATTTTCAGCTAAAACATTAACCCTCAGTCCTGTCCTTTTTAAAGCAGCCAAATACGATGTTACTGAAGCACAACCTTCCAAACAAGCAATGAAGGTGTCACACACACACATACACACACAAAACCTTACCCGCTTCTTCTTCTTTCCGAGGAGACTGAGCTCTACATTGATGTGGTTGAAGTCCCTCCGCAGGGTGCCCCTGGGGCCCTTCACGATCACCGTGCGCCCCTTCAGAGTGATGTCCACTAGGAAAGAACGCATTGGTGAGGCGGCGGAGCCGGGGGCAGCGCGCGCGGTAAAGGCGTAAGAAAAAGACTAACGTCAAGTCCCCTACCATTTTCGGGGATGTCCACAGTCTGATTGCTGAGAATGGTCTTCATTCTGAAACACAAACACTCGGGATAACCAGAGACCCGAGCAGGGCCACGTTCCGCCCAAACTACCCTGCCCCGGGTGTCACATCTATCGGAGACCGGCAGGCAAAAATCCCGGGGAGCTCACGGGTGGACCCACCGGGAGAGCGGCGCCCCGTGCGTGCCGGCCTGCGAGCAGCAAGCCGGTGTCCCGAGGCCCAGCGGACTAACTCCGACCCGGCGCCACCCTGGGAGCCCTATCAGCGAGGCGCCATCCCGGCAGCGCTGCGGGGCGGGGGTAGGCCCAACAGCCGGGACAGAGCTCGAATCCCAGTGCCGCCAAACCCAGATAGGGCCCGCCGCGCGGGGGAACAGCCAGGATAAAGCCTCCGAGCGCCATACCGGCGCCGCTGGCTTTCCCAGAGCCGATGGCTTCAGATTCCCAAAGCCCACCGAATTCAGACATAACCTCACCTCGCAGTAGATGCGGCAAAGAGGAAGCGTCTTTCGTCATCACGTTCTTGTAGCCGTAAGGGCGCTGCGTATGGCGTCATGAGTGCGCGCCGCCACTCGGCTAAAGCAGCCAATCGGGAGCCAGCTTGAAGTTCCACCGGTTCAGTGGTATTTAAGGTCAGCTGTCATAAATACCAAGAGGATTTTCTACCTGTTTTTTCCTGGTAACTAGATCCCGGGACCCTGCTGGAAGGCGGAAGAGGGAGATGTCTCTACGATGCGGGGTAGTGGTCCGCACCGTGAGACCCCAGGTGAGCGGCGGGACTTCAGGGTGCGGGCGTGGGGTGGGGGGCTCCATTCTCTTCAGTGCGCCCAATAATAAGGCCAACAATTTCTGATCATTTACTTCTACCCAGGCACTGTTCTAATCTTTTCTCTTTTTTTTTTAATGGAAGCAACAAATTGCTCTATTCTCGCGGCCTTCTGGATAACATGTGCTGTTTTTTTAAAAAAAAAAATTATTTTTATTGATTTCAGAGAGGAAAGGAGAGGGAGAGAGAATCATTGACTGGCTGCCTCCGGCACCACCCTCCCCTGGGGGTCTAACCGAAAGCCCTGCTGGTGCCGTAATCCGGGAATGGGCCCGCCCCACCACTGACTGAGCCCTGCCCGCGGGGCTCTAATCTTTTTTCACGTGATGTCATTTAATGCTCCCAACTCCCCTGTGTGGTACAGTCTCTGGTATTGGTTTCTTTGTAGATTCTCTGGCCCACGCTGAGAGCTTTTCTCTGTTTATCACTGAGTTGAACCCTGCACTTTTTGGAGCATTTATAGGAGCACTGTGTTGAGCACCCCTTATTATTTACTACTATAGGCCCAGTGTGCGAGATTTTTGCACTGGGGTGGGAGGTCCCTCAGTCCAGATTGTAAGAGGGCACAGGCCAGGCCAATGGGTGCACATTGGGGCCAGGGAGGAATCGGGAGGTTGGCCAGCTGGGGAGGGACCTGGGAGGGCTCCAGGGCCTGGCGGGCTAATCCCTGATTGGCTGGACCCCAGCAGCAAGCTATGCTACAGATTGGAGCGTCTGCCCCCTGGTGGTCTGTGCACCTCATAGTGAGTGGTTGAGCGGCTTTAGCATATCATTAGCATATTAGGCTTTGATTGAACAGATGACCGGACACTTAGCCTATTAGGCTTTTATTATATAGGAAGCATATCAGGCTTTTATTACATAGGATAGGATGTACTAGACACCACTCTGGATGCTGAACACACAAGCCTGTGCTGTAGGCTTTCCCAGAGACAAGGACAAGTGCTGTAGCAATGTGCAGCACCGTTAACAGACGCTCTTCTTAAATTGTTGAAGATTCTTTTGCATTAGATGTACTGACTTTTGCAGTGTTTGGGCTATCTTGTCATGTTCGTATTCACATCTAGAAGCTAGTGGTTTTTTATGGTCAACAAATGTACAGTTGACCCTTGAACAACAAGGGTCTGAACTGCAAAAGCCCACTAATGAGGTGTGTTTTTTCCCCCCTATGTGCATTTGGGAATCCCGATGGGAAGGTAGGATTGTACGCATTGATCCAGTTCGTTTTATACAGGGATGTGAGCATCCTCAAATTTTGGTATCTGCAGGCGGGTGGGGAGAGGGGGTATTAAATGGTAAGTAAATTATTCCAAACCCCACTAAATAAATGTCATAACGAACTCTTTAGGTATTTGGAAAATATTTGTGCAGTCCAGTCAGAGCAGTAAGTTCCTTGCCAGATGAAAAAAAGGAAGTTTTACAAAATGGACCAGACCTTCAAGATTTTGTATCTGGTGATCTTGCTGACAAGAGCACCTGGGATGAATATAAAGGAAACTTAAAGCGCCAGAAAGGAGAAAGGTAATTGAAATTTTTAGATCATTTTAATGTCCAATTCCTTCATCTTGCATTATTCTAAGATATAACCAAACCTTAGAGTATATTTTTAATCAGACTTGTTAAATTTAGCTTAAAATCATTAAAAGGAAGTGTTAACAGACATAGAATAGGTAAGTAGGTGAAATTGTTGAAATGCTTTTCTCTGTGCTCTTTGATAATTTTCCTTTAACCTTTCTAGGATGAACCATCCTACATCTCCATCTCCTTTTTTCTATTCATCATCAAATTTCTTCAGAAAGTAAAGGTTATTACCTTACTACTAATCTATTAGACCTTGTTAAATTTTTCATTGTACTTGGGTGTTTATGATCTAACTTGTGCTTCTCGAAGTCTGTGTACATATGACCTATGGATATCTTGACTTAATTTAAAAGAATGGAGAGGGGATTTCATGCAGAGGACAAATTGTTTTGCTGATACTTTACCCAACAACTTCTAGATCCCAAGTGGGTGTAAGTCAACCTGAGGATACATAGTCTTCACTCCAAATTTCAGATTTTTCTCATTTAATAATCAACATAAAAATTGAGAATATAAAGTACAGCAGAAAATCCTCCTTAATCTAAAAAAATATAGAATTTTTTCATTGGGAAATGAGATGTTCAAAACTTCCTCATTCTTTTTTATTAGGATGGTGTTATTCTGTGCCTTTGCAAATGATAGCCATGAGTGTAGTGCCCTGTTAGACACAAATATCAGTGTTTCCCAAAGTGTTTGAGCAAGCCTACATTTGAATCTCTGTTCTTTCTTCTGTGGCAAAAATTATAAGTTAATTCAGAATAATGGGGCGTAAACCTCTTAACCAGGAATTAATAGATCAACATATGATTATTAGATGAATTAATAGATCAAAGCTGTATGATTATTTGGGGATAAGTTTGTTAATGGATAGTTTTCATTTTCCTCAGGTTAAGACTACCTCCATGGCTAAAGACAGAGATTCCCATGGGAAAAAATTACAATAAGCTGAAAAATACTTTGCGGAATTTAAATCTCCATACAGTAAGTTGTCAAAGTGTTAAATATGTCTCCTAACCAAAAGCCATACATTTTCTACATGTGTAACTTAAAAATTAATAAACTACATAGCAATAACAGTAAGTAAAGTGTTTAGGATGCATTACTATTAATAATGGAAATAAATTTAAAAATTATTTTCCTTACAAAAGAAACAAAAAGTAATTGAAGCCCTAGCTGGTTTGGCTCAGTGGATAGAGCATCAGCCTGTGGACCAAAGGGTCCTGGATTCGATTCCAGTCAAGGGCATGTACCTCAGTTGCAGGCTCCCCAGCCTGGGCCCTGGTCAGGCTCATGCAGGAGGCAACCAGTCAATGTGTTTCTCTCACATCAATATTTCTCTTTGCCTTTCCGGCTCTCTTCCACTCTCCCTAAAAATCAATGGGAAAATATCCTCAGTGAGAATTAAGCAAAAAAAAAAAAAAGTAATTGAATTTCTTAGCTTCTCATTTAATAGTAGGGGGAAAAAAGATTTTCCTGCATATTAGGAAATGAGGGTTTGTTTGTTTTATATTACAAGTTAAGAACTTGCTTGTAGGAAAGACCTCATTTACATAATCCCAAATGTTAACTATACCACTTTGGTAACTGTTCAATATATATCTTTACAAACCTTTTCTTTGCACATATAAAATGTATACATTCATATAGTTTTTAACTTTATAAAGATACAGTTTGACAACTTAACAGCATTTTTAAATAGTGAATTTCTTCATACATATGTTGTAAAGATGTACAGGTAAAATGCCTAGTCACTCATTTGTTCAATTGGTAAATATTTTCAACCTGGTTGTACTCAGTACCCTTTTGCTCACAGGTGTGTGAGGAAGCTCGATGTCCCAATATTGGAGAGTGTTGGGGAGGTGGAGAATATGCTACTGCTACAGCCACAATCATGGTAAGGCCAGTCTCAAACTCTAAAGCTTTAGTCTAGAAATTGAAAGGAAATGTTTTATGTCTTTCTCCTAAAAATATGCATTATGTGCCTCTGATTAGATTTTTCATTTCACATGGATTTTTGCGAAATGCATAAAAAAAACAACCTGACAAAATAAACCAGCCTGTTATGATCTCTCCCTTCTCTGAATAAATCTCTGAATATATTATTGATTTTTCCATCTGTCTGACAGTTAATCATGTGCTGTCTTGAGCTATATCTTCTATTAAGTTTTGGAAATGTTACTTATGGTACTGAACTTCTTTTTCCCCCTAAACAACAAGAATTTATTTTTCTCATGGGCTTTTGGTTGGCTGGGGTTCCACTGACCCTGACTGAGCTAAGCTGAACTCCAGGAAGTAGGTTGGGTTCAGGTCTGCTCTACAGAGCTTTATTTACCTTGGACCAGCAGCTATTCAGGGCATATTCTTATGGAGAATGGAAGGAGTACAAGAGGGCAAGCCAACCACCTATGCACATTTGAGCTTTCTGCTTGGTCATGCCTGCTATCATTCTATTGGTCAAATTAAGTCATATGGCCAAGCCAAACATCAGTTGGGATAGACACATAAACTCCTCATCCAGTGTGTGGGGATTGCGGGGGGCAGGAGGGGGGGGGAGGGTTGGGTTGGGGGAGAGGGCCTGCAAGTAACATGGCAAATGGTGAGATGTATAACCTTAATTTGGTTGCCTAAAAATTTGGATTAACAGTGCAGTCTACCATATTTATCCAGAGGAGTGTGGATATAGAGGTATTGAGGTTAACCTGTATTATGTGCAACTGAGAATTCATGCTTGTCTGGAAAGGTCTGATAAACCATTGCATTGTACCAGCTGGAGGCTATTCACTTGAGGAAGTGGGGATTCTTATGAGATAGAGCTCCTTCTTATAATGCAGAGCCAACCAGGAACTTATCCAAGTCACACAACCTCAGTTCTTGGAGGAGTCATTCTGAATATTCCATGATGGGGATCTCTGGTTCCACCCCTTACCAGGTCCCCTTTCCCACTGTTGACTCATAACTGGTTCCTGGGGAGAGTTCATTGTTTCATTAAAACTGTGAGACATTGGACCAAAGCATCATTGCTGTCAGTCCCCTCTGAGAGGGTTAAAGGGGGAGAGGAGCTTTCTCCTCCAAACTACAACCCCTACAGAACATCTGCAATGGCTGTGCTTGCAGGGGGTAGACACGGTGGTGACCTGTGGCAGCAGCAGCAGTGTCCTGGAGAAAGCGATACCCACAGAGAGCAGATTATTAACTTTTTATATGTTTTCTGTTTCATCTATTTAACAAGAAGGAGCTGTGCCTTCTATTTAATTTCCACAGAGACCTGCATATTGATGTTCATTAAATATTTTATTTCTTTTAAATCATTTTATTAATATTAAATAGATACAAAAGAATCTCTATAACTTATGTGTAAGAATATCAATATAGCAAATAACCTAATAGCTCCAGTTTGAGAGTAGAACATTAGCATTATCTTTGAACCCGCCTATGCATTCCTTGCGGATCGCATCTGTTGGCGTCCAGCCCCAGCAGGTCCAGGGGTTCCCAAAGGTGTGGACGGAGGCAGAGTTCAGTATGATCATCATAGCTAGGTTCTCTTTCTATTGTCCTGTTATGCCGGGAGCCGGTCCATCCTTGCTGTTTCAAGGGACCTGGCATATATGGCATACTGTTCTTAATATGTTTGCTCACCTTCTTGGCACCATGTGTTTTAACCAAGGTCTCCTCTCTGAGAAAGGTTGTTTCCCCAAGTAGGGATTTTCCCCTGAAGTTAGGGAGGGAATAAAACCCCTCAACTAAGAGCTAGGCGGGTAATTAATCACTTTAACTACAAAGAATCATGCTTAAGCTACATAATCTTTACTCCCTGGAATGGAGATAAGAAACGCCCTAACCTTTGTAATAGAGATTGATAGGATTGAATCAACTGGTATAAATACAGATGTAACAAGACAGCAGGAGACAGAACTTAGAAGACAGAACCAAGAGACACAGAACCTACACAGAACCTAGAGACAGAAGAACTTCGCTGGAGAGAACATGGCAAAAGATCCTGGACAGAGACTGGCAACAGAACCTAGAGACAGAAGAACTTCGCTGGAGAGAACATGGCAAAAGATCCTGGACAGAGACTGGCAACAGAACCTAGAGACAGAACCTAGCGAGAGAACATGGCAAAAGATCCTGGACTGAACCTGACTATAGAACATGGCAAGAGAACCTGACTAGAACCTGGTGACTGAACCTGGCTGGAGAACCTGGCTACAGAATCTGGTGACCGAACCTGGCTGGGGAACCTGGGGAACCTGGCTGGAGAACCTAGCAAGAGAACATGGACACAGAACCTGGCTGGAGATCCTAAGCAGAACCTCTCTGGAGATCCAGACCAGAACTTGGCTGAAGATCCTGGCTGGAGATCCTGGCTAGGCTGCTGATCAACTGAACACTGTCTCCGTGTCCTTCTTTCTTCGCCGACTCCGTCCACGCCTTTGGGGACCCCTGGACCTGCTGGGGTTGGACCCCAGCATCGTTACATCTGTATTTATATCATTTGATCCTATAACCATATAATCACATCATGGTATGTTTTGGGTAATCTTCTACAGTTCCTTGTTTCATTTCCATAGTTTCTTATCTGATCTTTACCAAAAATCCTGTTTCTATCTAGTTCTGTTGATTTTAATCTTGTCTAGGTTAACCTCTGTGTTCCATTATAAGGGCTATTCCAAGGTCGCTGCTCTACTGATAGGCTACAAGGAAGTGACTGAAGGAGTTTATCCTACCCAGTAAAGGTTATGTCCTCCCAGCCTCGCTGCTTGCCTTCCCTGGGACTGCCCTGTGTCGGTGGATCTCCAGGGGTATAGGCTTTGGTGCTTTCCCTGGTGGGCAGACCCCTGGGGTTGTGGGCCCAACAAGTCCCAAATTTATTGCCAACAGTCTTAGTCCAAGTTCTTCATAAGTAGTGCATGGTATTTCTGTAACACTAGGGGGATTTACTGATTTATTCTCTTCCTTAGTCCTGTTAATCCCTAACCTGGGGAAACAACCTTTCTCGGGAGGTGGTCCTGTTTAAAACACATAGCGCTAAGAGGGGGAGCAAACCATATGCCATATATGCCAGGTCCCATGAAACATAAGCTGTGCAGATGTTTCTTCCTTGCAGCGACTGTGTCAAGCAGCAAGGTTGGACCGGCTTCCAGCACGCATCCCCTTTCTTTTTCCCTTAACACCATTCTTAATCCTGAGTTTATCACTTTCTATTTTTTTCTCCTTTTACCACATTATATTTGTGTCCCTTAACTATATTGCTTAGCTTTGAATGGTTCAAATTTCTTATAAACAGAGTCAAATTGTATTCATTCTTTGTAACTTTATCCTCTCAATATTACATTCTTGAGGGTCATCTGTCTACTTGATTGAAATGGTAACATCTCTATTTTAGTTGATGGGTGACACATGTACAAGAGGTTGCAGATTTTGTTCCGTTAAGACTGCAAGAAAGCCACCTCCGCTGGATGCCAATGAGCCCTACAATACTGCGAAGGCAATAGCAGAGTGGGGTCTGGATTATGTTGTCCTGACGTCTGTGGATCGAGATGGTTAGTGTCATTATTACCTCTTCTGGAAATTGGCTCTTACTAATTTGTGGCATCACCTTGAGCAGTGGGCTCTCTTGTTTCTAGATTTGCCTGATGGAGGAGCTGAACACTTTGCAAAGACTGTATCATACTTAAAGGAAAGGTACTTGTGTAATTTAAGGACTTTTTTGGTCTCATATAAGTTCAGTATGGTCTTTACTTCAAAGCAGTGGTATTAACCTTTTTTTAGGGGGGGGGGGTGTTATAAATCCCTCTGATAATCTGCTGGAAATTATCTGCCATAAAAAAGCATATGTAAACATACAGATACATATTTGCAGAAATTTTAGGGATTTGGAGACACGAACTTATCCACGAACCTTTGGTGCCCCTGCTTTGTATTTGAGTGCTAGTCTAAACTTCCTTTGAGTAATTTTAAAAGAAGTATAAAGCTGCAGTCTTCCTAGCACTGATTTTGAATAAATCATCATCTAGAAGGAATAAGGATGAGATAAGCTCCCACATTGTAAAAATATGTAAGTCTTGATGTAGATTTTATCTGTATTTATGTGTCCTTGGAATTTTACCCATAATCCACATTTTGCGATTATAACCTCGTCCATTTAAAAAGATTTAAAAAGGGAGTTATGCCTATTTCCTATAGCTCAGTGCTAGTCTAGCACCTACATTCTTAGTAAATGTTTCTTCAATGATTCTTGTAATATTTTCTACTTAATATATTTTATAATTCATTAAAAAAATTTTTGTTTGCAACCCACTAAATTGATTTCACAAACTACTAATGGGTTTCAACTTGCAGTTAACAAACAGTGAGTTACAGGATGTGTTCTTTCAATATCTTTTATATCCATGAAAGGGCATATTTTTCTTTTTTTTTTTTCTTTTTTTTAATATATTTTATTGATTTTTTACAGAGAGGAAGGGAGAGAGACAGAGAGTTAGAAACATCAATGAGAGAGAAACATCCATCAGCCGCCTCCTGCACATCTCCTGGGGATGTGCCTGCAACCAAGGTACATGCCCTTGCCCGGAATTGAACCTGGGACCTTTCAGTCCGCAGGCCGACGCTCTATCCACTGAGCCAACCCGGTTTCGGCATATTTTTCTTTACATCTGTTCTCTTAGGAAACAGCTCCCAAAACTTTACCAAAACTTTACAGTTTGTGGAAAAATTTGTCAGCTGTCCCGGTTATTTCTGCTGCTGTCAGAGAAAGCAGCTCTATGAGCTAGTTCACATTTCAATGCTTGAATGTATAGATATAGCCAATATAAATAGAAAGATTAATATTTAGCTTACACTCTATTTAAGCAAAGCTCAACTTGATTCAGCAACTCAGAATAGCTTTTAAAGCCCATAACACTTGTGAAATATTTGCAAGGACAGTTCTATTTGATGAATTTTAAAAGAAATAAAAATCAAAGCAATCAAATAATGTTTACATTCACATAGAGATATCCCAATTTACTTTCTAAAAAATAAAAAATATTTTATATTTAACGTTGTAATACTTATATTTTAATTCCTAAAAAAATACATATTTTTTATATGCCTTCTTAGTAATGCTTAAAAATCTGCACAGTCTCAAAATGTATCCTGGTTGTCCTTGGCTTAGAGATGTGTTTTAGCCACTGTGTACATATTATTTGATGTTCTGGATTTATTTTTTCATTAAACAGTTCAGTTATAAACATTTGTATGTTCATGCTTTTTGGGGCAGGATTCTAAAGATTACTGTGTTGAAACTGATACAGAATGTGTAGGGTGATTTCTGTTTTGAGCAGCAGTTATGTCAGTTCTTCTCAGTTTAATGCTTATCTTTTTTTCCTTTAGGAATCCAAAAATTCTTGTGGAATGTCTCACTCCTGATTTCCGAGGAGATCTTAAAGCAATAGAAAAAGTCGCTCTGTCAGGATTAGATGTATATGCACATAATGTAGAAACAGTTCCAGAATTACAGAGGTGATTACACATACAGAGTAATGTTGGAATGTTTTCTCACTTTTTTCAAAGGAGAATTTTGTAATAGACTTTGATGAAGTGAATTTTTTTAAACAAAAGCAACGTAAATAAATAAGCCTGTTACAGAAAAATTAAGATAATATTGCCAATGAAAGAATGTGATCATCACCCATAATATTTCTACCCAGTAATATCAGTTTTCAACATCCAAGTATAAATATCATATTTATGCATGTGTATGTTTTGTTATACACACATAATGAGCATCTTTTTTCTTTTTTCGATACTATCTTATTACAAGTGCCAATGAGTTATTTTTTCAAAGAACAGTGTTAAAAAAATTACAAAAGAGCAAATACTTTGATTATAATTCTAAAAAAACAAACAGAAAAGACTATAAAATACATTTGGCATTAAGATATGCAATAAATGCCGAAACTGGTTTGGCTCAGTGGATAGAGCATCGGCCTGCAGACTGAACGGTCCCAGGTTTGATTCCGGTCAAGGGCATGCACCTGGGTTGCGGGCACATTCCCAGTAGGAGATGTGCGGGAGGCGGCTGATCGATGTTTCTCTCTCATCGATGTTTCTAACTCTCTGTCTCTCTCCCTTCCTCTCTGTAAAAAATCAATAAAATATATTTTTAAAAAAAGATATGCAATAAATGATGCCAAAGAAAAACTGGTATTCCGATGTGTTTTAAAACCTCTTTTAAAAAGTAGACACTATACTTCTTTACTTTTTCTAAAAATTTTAGTGGGTAGAAATAATTATAGATTGTTATTCCACATTATGACTATGCTCATATTTCAAAAAAATAAAAATTATTTTAACCTTTAACATTCATTTTTATTAATCTTAGTAAAGTTTTTGATAATGGTTTTGTTAGTTTATAGACATTATACTGTGTTATAGAATTTGAAAGAAATATGATAAAGAATAACCATTTCCACTAAATCATAAACTTTAGGGAGCATAATTTAAATTCAGTGGAGAAGTACTTTCAGAAAATAATGACTTTCTGTATTACCAGTTTTGGGGTTATTTTTTAACTCATTAATTGGTTTCCTCTCTTCTCAGTGAACTGGTCTCTGGTTAAAAATAACCACAACAACAAATCAATTACCCAAAAATAAAGGTTGCTTTTGATTTCAAATGAATGCTGGTTTAACATCAGCAATTTAAGAAATATATATTTTTATTGATTTCAGAGAGGAAGGAAGAGGAATATATAAATATTAATGATGAGAGAGAATCATTGATCAGCTACCTCCTGCATGCCTCCCACTGGGGATTGAGCCTGCACCTGGAGCATGTGCCCTGACCAGGAATTGAACTGACTTCCTGGTTCATAGGTCGATGCTCAACTACTGAGCCACACCAGCCAGGCTAACATCAGCAATTTCTATCCATTGGGCCTTGTCCCAATTTAAACCATGGTGGTTTGGCCCCTGTTGAAGTCTGGCACACAACCTGTTCCAACCCTGCCCTATCTCATCATACCACCACCAGTGGGTGCCAATTTCCCTGTTTTCACTTAAGAAACATTATCCTTTCCAGTGAAAATTCCAGAATCCTGCATTTTTTTAAACTAGGAGATGTCAATGTTGTATACTCACCAGCAGAGGGCAGCTTAGTCTTTTGAAAAGAAATTATCATAAAGTTTCAGCCCTGAAATGTGGGTTTAAGTTAAACAGTTTTTTCTTTGTTCAATATGAAGATTTTCTTCCACGCTTTTTCCTTTGTTTCTTGACTACCTCTTATAATCACTCACTCTCAGCTTCAGAATTCTAGCTTCTCCTCAAGTACTTCATAAATTGAATTACTTTTCTTTTCTTTGCCCCAGACTTGAAAGGCCTTAACAGTCAACAGCTAGGGCGCCCGGCAAAGCCTTATTTTCTATCCTAAAGTAACAGTTAGACATTGGTGCACAAATTCTACCATTGAACCATAAGATGTAACGTAATGTCCAGAATGTACTTTTCTGGTCTTTCATGTTGTTTCCATAATTATGTGCTTAGTTGAACTTGTGGCTATTCTTGCTGACAACAGCCCTGCTGTTTTCAAGGAAAGTTCGTGATCCCAGGGCCAACTTTGACCAATCTCTGCGGGTCCTGAAGCACGCCAAGGAGGTTCAGCCTGATGTCATTTCTAAAACATCTATAATGTTGGGTTTAGGCGAGGATGACGAGCAAGTATATGCAACAATGAAAGGTAAAGGAATTGAAAATTAAAACTCTTTCCCATTTTTTTATTGATTTTTTTATTGATTTTAAAGAGGAAGGGAGAGAGAGATACAAGCATCAATGATGAGAGAGAAGCATTGATCGGCTGTCTCCTGCACACCCCCTACTGGGGATCGAACCCACAACCTGGACACGTGCATTAACTGGGACTAGAATCGTGACCTTCTGGTTCATGGGCCGATGCTCTACCACTGAGCCACAGTGGCTGGACAGGATCCCCACTTTGAAGGCCCCATTACGATTCCCTCCATAATCTCAGTGAAAGTTCCAAGAATTAAGTACAATATATGTTTAGAAATAGTAACATAAAAAGGGAAGGATGTATGTTTTCTTAGAATTTTGTGGAATGATATGCAGGAAGGTCAAAATATGAAATTTGCATCCCATTTTATTTTCTACCCTTGTATCAAGTAACAACATGATTTTGTCCACTTTTCTTGTTCAGTTAGACAATTTTTGAGAGCCATCTAGGTGCCAGGAGCTCTGGCCAGCACTGACAGTTCAAAGATGAGTAAGATGAATCCAGGCCTCTGAGAAAGAGCTTACTGGCAACATTGTCACATAACATGATATATTTTGGACTTTGCTAACCTTAGTCCCGTAAGCCCATTTGCTTTGTGATTCTTAGGCTTTTTAAATTTTTAAACATAACAGCTTTTATTTTACCTGAAAGCCCTTGGCCTTCTTGTAGCTATTTATTGTTTCAAAGAGTAATGAGTTCAAATAGTAATTAAAAGCTTCTCTTTTCCACAGTTCATAATGTTTTACTAGAAAGATTCCAAAGTCAAAGATCAAATCACATCCCCAGTGCATATCTTATACATTTACCTAAAGCCTTATATAGCATGTCTGGTCTACAATGTGGGTGTTTTTGGGCCTTTGATATACTGTTCTCTTCATCTTTTCTGCCTAACAGACTCCTGCTCTAGACACTTTCCAACCCTATTTTAGCATTTATTCCATAGTAATGGAGTCATTCATCTTTATTTTTTATTTTTTTTAAATATATTTTATGGATTTTTTACAGAGAGGAAGGGAGAGGGATAGAGAGTTAGAAACATCAATGAGAGAGAAATATCGATCAGCTGCCTCCTGCACACCCCCTACTGGAGATGTGTCGGCAACCAAGGTACATGCCCTTGGCCAGAGTCGAACCTGGGACCCTTTGGTCCACAGGCCGATGCTCTATCCACTGAGCCAAACCGGTTAGGGCTGGAGTCATTCATCTTTATATCAGCCCCCATGATTGTCTTAATCATTCCTATATTTTCAGTCCTTACTATATTTCCTGGCACATAAATACCTTTGAATGAATGGGTACAGTCTTACTTTCCAACATCAGGATTATAGGCCAGGATAAAGTTCACACTGTTCTATAGTGAAATTACTTTCTGAAAAATTATCCTTAAATGTATAATTTTAGCATCACAGAAGCATCTGCTAATATAATGTGTTTTTGTTTTTTTTCTCTAGCACTTCGTGAGGCAGATGTGGACTGTTTGACTTTAGGACAGTATATGCAGCCAACAAAGCGCCACCTCAAGGTACAGCTACCATGAATTGCCAAATGTTTAATTAAATCTTTATTTTCCACAGGTAAAATTACAAAGCTGCTGGCTTTTCTTTAAAAATATTATTTTATTGATTTCAGAGAGAGAGGGAGAGAGAGAGAGAGAGAGAGACAGAAACAACAATGATGACAGAGAATCATTGACTGGCTGCCTCCTACACACCCCAAACTGGGGATCAAGTCCACAACCATTTATATAAAGCTCTAGAAAATACAAACTAATTTATAGTGACAAAGCAGTAAGTGGGGAGGGGTGGGAAGGAGGGATTGAGAAAACTTTTAAAGGTGATAAATACGTCCATTATACTGATTGAGTTGATGGTGTTTCACAGGTGCATACATATGTCAAAACTTCATTTAAACTTGTGTAGTTTATTACCAGTTTATACTTCAGTAAAGCTGCTAAAAAGCACCAATATTTTCAGAATCACGTAAGAATGAGATATATCACAAGAAACAAAATTTTGTAACTATGTATGGTGACGGATGTTAACTAGACTTACTATGGCGATCATTCTGTAATATATAAGAATATCAAATCATTATGTTGTGCACCGAAACTAATATAATGTTTAATGTTTTATGTCAATTATACTTCAAAAAAAAAAAAAAAAAAAAGGATGAGACAGATAAGTACTGCCTTACTGACAGGCCACTACTCTTTGAGTTGTTACTTCAAAGTGCCTGTGGCATCGTGGAAAGAGTACGTTTTCCACTTGCTTGTCCAAGTTCCACCTCTGTCACAAACCTAGTGACCGCTCAATCTTCAGTGTCCTCATCTCTAAAACGTCCCTGCTTATAGTGACATCAGGCTTTATAATGTTAGTTGTCATGCAAACGTATTGTATTTAATGTTATTAAAGTAGCACAAAGATTGATATTTTCAACTTATAAAGTCTCTCTATGGCAATAAGCATGCTTTAAGACCTGCTCTTTTTAATAAACAATTCAATGAGAGAAAATGGAGATAGTGAATCATTGTTCTTCTCATGTGGAAAACAGCACCTTTTCTACGAACTTTACTGAATGTAGAGACTGAGCAAGATAACAGGTATGAAATGCTTTGAAAAATCTTTGAAAACGTTTTGACAAATATTAGGTGCTATTACTATAACTATGCTTTATGTCCATGTGGCTAACGTAATGCTTAGAGGTACAGGGTAATGGTGGTTCAAAGGACCAAAACACTGGTCCTCAGCATTCCTTTAATTTTAATACTTAATAAATGCCTACTAAACGTAGGCACTGGAAGTCTAAAGTTGAATGAGGTATCTTATATTCGTCATCAAATTAAGTCCTTAAAGCATCCAGATAAGGAAAATGAGACTTCGAGGGGTTAAAGAGCAACAATCAAGTAAAACAACAAATATCGCCCTAACAGATCTGGCTCAGTGGATAGAGTGTCGGCCTGTGGACTGAATGATCCTGGGTTCGATTCTGGTCAAGGGCATGTACCTTGGTTGCAAGCTCAACTCCCATTAGGGGGCATGTAGGAGGAAGCTGATGGATATTTCTCTCTCATCGATATTTCTAACTCTCTCTCTCTCTCGATTCCTCTCTAAAATCAATAAAATATATTTAAGAAATAAAATAAAAATCTACCTGTAAGTTAAAAAAAATCCTAGTGGAAACACTGAGACTGGCCACCCTCTCTGTCCATCTCTGATAATGTCAGTAGGTACCTACATGGTGGCTCCTCCTTTATTCCGGTCCTAGGAGAACCAGAATGGACATGTGGTATGAACAAGAAAGATAACTTCTATATGCAAAGCCACTAAAGCTTTATGGGTGTAACATCTAGCCAATCCTAATGGTTATGAAGTAGCAACTCTGCTCTCTAGGAGTTAATCTCAGCCTAACATTAGAGGCCAGACCTCCGTTGTTGTAGACACATGGTTTTGACTTCTAGTCCTGCCTTTTATTTACTCTATCATCAGGTAATCTACATTCAGTCGCTGAGCCTGGATTTACTCTCTATGAGACAGAGGTTTAAACCATTCAGGGTGACACATCACCTGGTTGCCTCCTGTACACATCCTAACCGGTGCCTGTGATGAACTCTGTAATGGAGCTACAGACAATTGACCAGAGTCAACCTGCAACCCTTCAGTCGTAGGGCCAACACTATCCACTGAGCCAAACCAGGGAGGGCTAACATGTACACTTTTTAAGCATGCCCTTTTGATGTTTCCATCCATGCCTGCATTCCTGAAACCAAGTTCCTCCTGCCCTCCTCAGTGCTTCTTTCTTGGCAAATAAAATAACTGATGCAAGGAAAAAATAAAAAAAGAAAAATCCTGATATTTAAATCCATATATTCTACACTCAATAGTTTGCCCTTTTTACTGCGCTCTCAAAATTGCTTATAATCACAAAAGCACTCAATACTAACAAATCATGCCACCTATGTGCTCTACATATATTTACTTATGTCTATTATATAATATGTAATATATATAATATATAATATGTATGTAATATATAATATATACAGGGTGTCCCAAAAATATGTATACATACTTTAAGATCTGATAGCTCAGTTGTAAAAATGAAATGTATTTTAATAAACACTGCCTTTATAATTATTCAAAGTGTGTTATAGTTTTCAGGACACACTATATGTATATACATATAAAATATATTACAAAGTAAAAACTAGAAATTGCCCTGTGCTCTATATTAAAGAAGACAGTACGTACATCTGTGCCATAGATGAGGAAGTCACCAGTTAAGGCATGACCTAAAATCCGGCACTTATCATCCACTGCTGGGAAGAGTCGAGTCTCACGCTCTTCTTGAGTATCCAAGAGTTCACTTTCTATCTAAAACAAAGAATAGCAGTGGCTCGTAGGGGAGGATCTTTTCCTTAGGTTCAGTTAAACATTCAGACTCAGCAGACTGCATAGGCCAGTTTTCTCAAAGGCGTCAGGCAGGAAGCACGGCTTACGAGCAGGGCAGCATTAGACCCCCCCTCTTTAGCGGGAACACAGGCTCTGAAGTTGTCTAGTGGCTAATCCCTGGCTTCTCAGAAGCAAAGAGCCAAGAACAGATGTGGCAGATGCCCTGGTTTGGAAGCCCCACATTCCAGGGCCAGCATCTCTTGGACAACTCAAGAGGCCTAGTTTCAAGGACCCCCACAAGCAACGTGCCTAAATGTACGAGTCAGTGCACTCCAGGAGGCCCAGATGTGTGGCATTCCCATCAGCTTTTATAGTTCATTTACGGTTTCTCCATGCAGTTACCAACAGGGTCATTTTTACCATAAGCACTGTTGGAAGCAGCTCAGTTGATAAACTGGCGGGTTTCTTGCCAGAGCTAGAAAACTAACTGACCATCTCCTGCAGAAGGGCAAAGGTTTCTGTTAATCCTTTATCCACACCTGGCTTCTAGCTAGTCTGTACAAGGTTGCTTCCTGACCGAAGTTTTTAATAAGACACTAAGTTAACTGACAGGCCTCCAGGACCTCAAAGTTATACTTACCAAGTGTAACTGGACTTTGCCTTCAAAAAGAGCAGCAGCGTAGTCCGAATGAAGGCAAACACTGGCCACTGTCCCCAGATACTCCACATCTTTCAATTTTTTCACACCTGTAGCCATTAAAACAAACAACACATTAAAATATGAATAAAATAAAGATTTGCAAATAATGTTAACCTTTGCAAGGATATTAGGAGCCTAAAATTTTTATTTTGTCCTGAGCCTAAAATTTTTATTTTGTCCATGCTAAAGGAAATAGTTGCCATATAAATTTGCCTTCCAGAATTCTATAATGGTTCCCATGAAACAGAGTAATCGAAAATAAAATCACATGCAAAACAAATATTAAACCTTAGTGACAATAAGCTTAATGGTGTCTTCTATCTGAGAATAATTCTCAGGCTTGTTCTATTGCTGAGGGATATCTGACCTCCAGTGAGGGAAGGGACTGGATAGGGTGGGGAAAGAAGGAGGGGGAAAGCAAGGCTCCCTTCAGATGCTAATGGTCATTATCCAAACAATAAAATCAGGGAGGAAACCAGACCAAGGAGTCACTGTGCAAAGGTAGATCCCACTTTTTATTATTTGTGTATTTGTTTGTTTGTTAATCCTCACCTGAGGATACTTTTCCATGGATTTTAGAGAGAGTGGAAGGAAGAGGGAGTCAGAGAGAGAGAGAGAGAGAGAGAGACACGTGCTCTTGACCAGAATCAAACCTGCACAATTTACAACAGTTAAAGTCCCAAGTGCCCATCAGTAGAGCTGTGGTACATTTATACCTTGGGATTCTATGCAGCAGTAAAAAAGAAGGATCTCTTACCCTTTGAGGCAGCATGGAGGGGCCTGGAGAGTATTATGCTAAGTGAAATAAGCCAGATAGAGAAAGGTAAGTATCACATGATCTCACTCATATGTGGAATCTAATGAACAAAATAAACTGATAAACAAAATAGATCCAGAGACACAGAACCATAGAATAGACTGCAGAATCTCGGAAGGAGGGTAGGGTCGGTGAGTGGGAAGAGACCAACCAAAGAACTTGTTTGCATCTATGCATCATCTATGCACACAGACAATAGGGTGGTGGCTGGCGATGGGGGCAGGCTAGAAGAGGTCAATGGGGGAGACAGGGGATATGTATAATACTTTCAACAATAAATAATTTTTTATGAAACCACCTTGAATGCATGGGTATCAATTTTCTGTAGAATCAAAATGGTTTATGGAAATTCTAGAATCAAAATTAATTCTTTAAATCTAGGTTGAAGAATACATTACTCCTGAAAAGTTCAAATATTGGGAAAAAGTAGGAAATGACCTTGGATTTCATTATACGGCAAGTGGCCCTCTGGTGCGTTCTTCATATAAAGCAGGTGAGGTAGACTGCGGGATGGTTTCATGTAGGCCATAACTTTCCACATTTACATTTTAATAGTTGTGGTTGTCTTTTGTGAAGAAGAAAAAAAGTGGGGAGGGTTTGGGGAAACTTCCTTAGGAGATTTGTTTCATAAGGGTCATATTGAGGGAACATTTACTCTTAGTTGTTCATTTGTTAAATAAAGAATCCTTCCCTTCCCTACCTTAATATGTAATAGCTCAGCTACTCTGATGAAAGCAGAAGTAATCAGTTAATTCTATGCTTGGATATCAATAGTAGGTTACTCAGAAATGACAAAGATCCATCAAGCATATAACATGGTTTTTTGGAAAACGTAGTCATTTGACAATGATGCCAGTTGTTTCTTCAAACTCCACATTTTAGATCAAACTAAACCCTTAAAAGTGTTTGACAGCATTGCTGCCTGCAACATTAATAGCTTTGTGTTTTTCCTCCCAGAGGCAACAGAAAAAAAAATTCTTAAGATTATTTTCCCGCCCTAACCGGTTTGGCTCGGCGGATAGAGCGTCGACCTGCGGACTCAAGGGTCCCAGGTTCGATTCCGGTCAAGGGCATGCACCTGGGTTGCGGGCACATCCCCAGTGGGGGGTGTGCAGGAGGCAGCTGATCGATGTTTCTCTCTCCTCGATGTTTCTAACTCTCTATCCCTCTCCCTTCCTCTCTGTAAAAAAATCAATAAAATATATTAAAAAACAAAAACAAAAAAAAGATTATTTTCCCTATAAACATTTTTTGTTTTTACTTGCTACATGCAATTTTTCACCTTTGTAATTTTAGCTCTTATTTTGATCCAAGAGATCTTTATGGTGTTTGCCCTGTCGGTTAGATTTCATTATAACGTTTTGAAGAATGAACAGCTAGTTATTTTTTGGATGTGTCTGAGCCATGTTGTTACTGTTAATGATCTTTTCTTTTTATTTCATTTTATTTTTTAAATACTTTTATCTGCTCTATCCCTTTTATTTTTTTTTTTTATTTTTAAATCCTCATCCAAGGATATTTTTCCATTGATTTTAGAGAGAATGGAATAGACAGGGAAAGACAGAGAGAAACATCGATGTGAGAGAAACACATCAGTTGGTTGCCTCCTGCAGGAGCCCTGACCAGGGCCCGGGGCTGGGAAGAGCCTGCAACCACTGTAGGTACCCTTGACCGGAATCGAATCCCGACCCTTGGGTCTGCTCTACCCACTGAGCAAAACTGGCTAGGGCTTAATGCTCTTTTAAATGCCTTTTATAGTAGGGTCTAAATCATAGATAAGCTTAAATTTGGCATGAATTATATTTATAAAAATTATACAAAGTATAAGTAATATTTATTGTGTTCCTGTAAAGAAATTAAATGAAGTAATAATAGTTTATCCTAGTTACAAAACCCAAGAGTTTGATTGACTGCATTGACAGAATGTGGGGACTTTGGAAACTAATAATTACAAGTGATTTATTCTTCAGGCAGTGCTAGCAAGCTAACACTATATATAAAGAATAGAAAAATACCAGCTTCCAAAGTGGTTACAGTAGAGTACTGTCATTTGAAAGGAGTTTTTATTTTGTTGTTTTTGGTTTTGTGTATGTGTGTATGTTTTTAAGGAAATTTTCTAACATTTATAAGGAAATTAATTACAAATATTTTAATGCTTTTTAAATTACCAGTAAAAGATCAAATTCTGGTTATAGAGCATTAGATTCAGACCATGCATTAGGATCTGATAATAACATTTGTTTCGCTCCTATCAGATTTAGATAGAAGTATGGAGCAGCAAGGATTGTTTTCTCCATTACTTGGCTAGTTTATGAGCTTTGGGATTCTTTGTGATTGTATACGGAAGTTTGCAATTCTACTCGTATATTTGGATGACAAAGAGACTTGATCAGACTCCTCATAAAATCAGACCTGCAGCTCTGAGCTCTGCCAATAAGCATTGAGCTGTGCTGTCACAGTGATAGACACACCTTAGGGGGCAGAGAAGAAGCCATTATAAAGGAAGAGCTCTTGCTTCCCTAGAGGGGAATGAGCTAAAGAGATTCCATCGGATGAGTCTGCTCAACTGAAACGAGGTCTGTTTTATAAACATCACATCTCGGCTAATAATGTAGCAGAATTGCTCTCCGAAAGGAATTGTGCCAACAGCAATACCTTTGTCAGTGATGAGGAATAGATAGTACACATAGTGTGGAATAAATGTACAGAAGACCCATAGATACAATAGGGTCATCCTTTATAATACTGAGTTACTAGAAAGAATAATAGTAAATTATTTTATTCATATGTGGAATTTAATGAACAAACTGAACTAACAAGCAAAATAGAGACAGACTCATAGTGAGAGAGCAGGCAGACAGCTTTGGTGGTGGTGGTGGTGGGGGGTTATGGGGGATGGAGGGATTGAACAAAAAAGAAAAAACTCATGGATACGGCAACAGTATGGTGACTGCAGGGGAGAGGAAGGTGGGTGGAGGTGGGAGAGGGTGAGGGGGGGATAAATGGTGATGGAAAAAATATAATAAAGAGGAAAAAAACAAGAATAATAGTAGAGATTGTAGTGATCATAAAAAAATTATTTTAAGAATAATGACTAATCATTGTTGGGGAAAGAGCCAAAGATATAGGAGATATTGCCATTGAGAAGAGAGAAATGCCAACAAACACAAAAATCTTCTTTAAAGGGAAACACTGAAATATAATTATTCTGACATTGACTTTAAGTTGATATTAATCTATTTTCATTTTTCCTAAATAGGTGAATTTTTCCTGAAAAATTTAGTGGCTAAAAGAAAAACAAAAGCCCTGTAACACTTAACAAGACATTCAAGATCACAGGAATTCTAGAACTGGATTCCATTTGCTAACAGAGGTGGTGGCAGAATGCCTATGCTTCACTGGATGAACCCAATTTTTGTTTTAAGAAAAATGTCAATAAGTTGTGCATATTTTAATTATAGCAATTTATTTGCCTTTTAACATATCTTTTTTGTCCCCCAATAGACAGTTGCTTGCTGTGATGTAATCATAAAACATCCTTGTAATAGCTTACTGTTTTACAGTATAATTTAAAAATACATTGAAAACTTCTAGCAAACCTTAAGCCTCTCTTACTTGTGCACCATTGATGCATTGCATTTCTGATAAATAACATACTATGATGAAACAGGCAATATAGCTGGAGACTCTGATCAGATTACGTGTAATTAGATTTGTTCTTCACATAACAGTATAACATCATTGGGATGATTTAGAAAGGCTTAAGAGCTTGCATGTTGACTTTTACATTGGTGTGACCACTTTAGTTCGGCAAAATAGTTTTGCATCGATTACTTGTTTAGGGCCTTGGTGAAACCAAGACCACGATGTTGTCCGAGACAGGGAAATGTGATCTAAGGGTAGTTTGCTATCACCATGCACTGTCCCTTTTATTCCTCACATTGCTCTGAGGAGGCGGTTGTATGCATAATAGTATCTGAGTAAGGAATTTATTTCCTAAGTACCAGGAACTTTTGACTGAATCTTGTCTTTCTTCTACATCTCACAAAGGAAGTCTTTAGGTGGCTATATTGTAAAATATGTAATGTGGCTAGCCAGTTCTGTTTTGAGTTTTAAAATGTGTGAACTAGTATTTTTAATAAAAATAATGCATAACTTTGAAAATTAGTACATTTTAATTTCACTTACAGGAATCAAACATACTTTGATTCACTTTCTTTAGAGATCCTAGTAAATTTTGCCGTGTAAAATTAACTTCATCAGTTTAAATGTAAACATCTCTGACAACCATCCTCCCTAAAATCTATTCTTTCACGGGAATAGTAGATTAGATTTTAATGTTTCCTAATTTTGCACTGTGGATGCGAATGGGAATGAAACATTTTAGCAGAAGAATCTTTTTGTCAAATGAAATTTAATGGAATCCAGTGTAAAATAATTAGAATGGCATAACTAACCATTATACCATGACTAAAATCCATGACCTGATGCCTGGGTCTTGCTGGACATTTGGGTGTGATGAACATATACTGTAAAGGTATACTCCTTGCACACCTGTAACAGACATACAGGCTTGAATTTTTAAGAGGCCAGGGCAGAGCTTTGACCTTCCTAAACAATGATGCATTAATAAGAAGTACATTTCGCCCCAGCCAGCTTGGCTCAGTGGATAGAACGTCGGCCCAAGGACTGTAGGGTCCCAGGTTCGATTCCGGTCAAGGGCATATACCTTGGCTGCAGGCTCGACCCCAGGTCCTGGTCAGGGCAAGTCCGGGAGATAACCAATCGATGTGTTTCTCTCACATTGGTGTTTCTCTGTGTTTTCCCCCCTCCCTTCCACTCTCTAAAAATCGATAGAAAAATATCCTCGGGTGACAACAACAAAAAAGTACATTTAAATGCAGAGGCAAGGCAGGAGGTCTCTACAAAAATTCTTGATTGGGCAGCACAAGTTAATAAATACATCAGTGTTCTCCCATGTGTTACAATCTGTTATGTGCCCATTTCAGTATGTCTGCTCTTTTTATTTATGTAGTACAGATGGTGTTTTTAATAAAGTGAAAATGATAAATGCACATTGTTGTTTTTTTAAGAAAACTAGCCCCTTTCCATCTGAGAAACCACCTCCTGTAACCCACTTCCTGTTTGGCGAGATAATAAATGTCTTTATTAATGAAACTGGTTTACTAGTAAATAGGAATTTCTCTTCCCTGAAGCTGGAAGCATCGTAACTTTAGAGGTATTATTACGTTAAGAAATGTGAGCACCAGTGGCCATAGGCAGAAAAATGGGGAAAACACCACAAAGAAAAATTCAGAATGTAAGTAGAGCAAAATAGCAGGAGCAGCAGCTGAGAGGATTGTGAGTGGTCCTTCACCCCCTGGGGATTCCCAGCCCCCGTCCACACTGTAACATACATTTATGCTAATGATATACCATTGTAATGTATTTCATATTGGGCTTCCATGGAGATTTCATACGCCCAGGGTTCTCTTGCTAAAATTGTGGCCACCACATTTAAATTTTCAAGAGCTCTTTGATTATTCCATATTTAAAAAATAGCATCCTGTTCTTGTTTCCTAGCTGCAATTTCTACCAATTTTCTCTCTAAAGATAGCTAGTTTTTTTTAAGTTGGAGTTTTCTGCATTGAGCATTGTCTGCTTCCTTTGTCTTGGTCTCTGCCCCTTGGGTTGAAGGCTCCCCTCAAATGCCTGTTGATCCTTGGCTCTCCATGCATACTAAGTGCTAAGACACTCTACAGCTAGCTGGAAGCTGGGGTGGGGGGAGCTATCAGCCAGTCAGAAAGACAATACCATATGATCTCACTTATATGTGGAATCTAATGAACGAAATAAACTGACCAACAAAATAGAAACAGGCATGGACACAGAGAACAGACTGACAGATCTCAGAGCAAAGGGGGGACTGGATGAATGAAGGTGAAGGGATTAGCCAAAAAACATATACATAACATATAGACACAGACAATAGTGTAGTGATAGCCAGAGGGAAAGGAGAGTGGGGACTAGGTGGAGGTGGGCAAAGTGAGGGCAAATGGGGATGGAAAGAGACTTTCTTGGAGCAATGAGCCCACGATGCAGTGTGCAGATGATGTTTTATTGAGTTGTACACTTGAAACCTGTATGGTTTTGCAAACCAATGTCACTCCAATTAAATTTAAAAATAAAACTTTACTATAGGGTGCTGTGCGGGGGAGGGTTTGAGCTGGATTTTTATTTTTATTTTTTTTAAATCTTTACCCAAGGATATTTTTTTGTTTTGATTTAGATTGAGGAAGGGAGAGAGACAGAGACAAATATCAATCAGTTGCCTCCAGCACATGCCCCAACCGAGGATAGAACCCCCAACCTAGGTATGTGCCCTGACCAGAAATCAAATCTGCCACCTGTCTGTATAGGTTGATCAACTCCAATCAACTGAGCCACACAGGCCAGGGCAATGAACTGGTTTTTGCAATGAAGAACTCCCAAATGTCAGGATTATTCCTCTAAAGCCAATCAAGTTATCTTTCCTTGAGGGTTATAAATGTGGGTTATAAATGTGATTTGTGTTGAGGGACCCCACTAGTGCACAAGTCCATGCACCAGGGCTCCAACACTCCCGAGGGGTCCTGGATTGTGAGAGGGCACAATCTGTGCCCCAGGCCTCTAGTCCTATCTAATAATAGACAAACATGGTAATTGACCATACCTTCGCTACACCTCCCATTGGCTAATCAGCATGATATGCAAATTAACTGCCAACAAAGATGGCGGTTAATTTGCATACATAGGCTCCAAGCGGTGGAGCGAAGCCTGACGTTTCTGGGGCCGGTGGAGCAGCGAGGCCTGACGTTTCCGGGGCTGGCTCCGGCCAAAGCGAAGGCCTGGGCCCCAGGTCCCGGAGGCAAACCAGTGCCAGCAGCCAGGGGAAAGGAAGGCCTATTGCACGAATCTCTTCATGCAACAGGCCTCTAGTATACATATAAGATCTTTGGTTAATCTCTTCCCACCCTCCACCCTTTCCTCTGAGATTCATCAGTCTGTTCCATGTTTCCATGCCTGTGGTTTCCGCTCCTGTGTTGAGCATCTGCCCTCTGGTGGTCATTGTGCATCATAGCTACTGGATGGCTGCCCGGTTGCCCGTTCGCTTATGCTTTTATATATATAGATTTTGCCTAAGGCCATACATAGGTACTCACTCATATTAGTACCTCTAAAATTAGGATGCTTTCAACTAAGAAAAGCTCCTATTCAAACAGTTCTGACTTGAGCAAGGTATTAATCTTTCTAGCCTTCTGCCCTTCATCTGAAAATGAGGATAGGACTTTTATCTTAAAAAAATTATGTGAGAAATGGATGAGAAAATGCACCCAATGGGCTTAGCACAGTGACTGTCCTGTAATGCTCAGTGTTACTGTTCTTAGGGATTCCAGAACCTAAATGTGGTTCTGGTTCAGTGGGACCAGCTCATCATGGGTTTAACAGGAGTGCCCATCACCTGCCAGCTACTATGCTGATAAGATCTTTGTGTGAACATTTATCTCATGAAATCCTTATAACAATTTTTTGTTTTGTTTTTTAATTATTTTTTTGATTTCAGAGGGAGAGGGAGATGGAAACATCAATGATTAGAGAGAATCATTGATCAGCTGCCTCCTGCACACCCCTTACTGGGAACCAAGCCGGCAACCCGGGCATGTGCCCTTGACTGGAAGTGAGCCCGGGGCCCTTCAATTCGCAGGCTGATGCTCTATCCACTGAGTCAAACCAGCTAGGGCTTATCACAATATTTTGAGTTAGAGATGAATTACCTTTATTTTACAGATGAGGAAAATAAGGTCTGCAGGTAACTTAGCCAAGGTATCACATGCTAGTAGAAAATGCATTAAAAATTTAAAGCCGGAAATCTTTTTAAAACATATTTTTATTGATTTCAGTTTCGTGCAGTGGCAATATTGTAGCCAATGAGTTTTATCTGAGGCATGATTATTGCTAATTGAAAAAAGCATATGTGTGTGTGTGTGTGTGTGTGTGTGTGTATACATATACATATATATATATTGATTTCAGAAAGGAAAGGAGAAAGGAGAGGGAGAGAGATAGAAACATCAATGAGAGATAATCATTGATCGGCTGCCTCCTGCACGCCCCCTACTGGGGATCAAGCCCGCAACCTGGGCATGTGCTCAAACAGTGATCTCCTCATTCATAGGTTGATGCTCAACCACTGAGCCACGCTGGACAGGTTAAAGTTGAAAGTCTTAGTGGAATAACAGATAATTTCTAGAGAGTACACTGTGGGAGATTTTACTTTTTTAAATATTCTTCTGTATCTATTTGAATGATTTTTTTAAAACCATTTTTATGTATGATTTTCTGTTTTAATTATTGGCTAATAATCTCACCAATATACACTGGCCCCGCCAAAAATACTAGCTAAGAAAAATAGAAACCACGTATCACATTTTTTTTAGTGGTCTTTAATTTTATTAGGGGAAGAAAAGGCTAACCACATTCTTGCAACTTTTCACACAAAGTTCTCAAATAGCTGTGCTAAGTTACCTCCCCAGTTGCTTTGGTTTCTTTCCTCCCCACCACAAACATCAAGTTTACAAGGCTCTATAAGCCATCTATTGCCCATTTTCCTCCACTTACCAATTCTCTTACCTTTTGATCAGTATTTTACACTTTTTTGTTTTGTTTTGTTAATCCTCACCTGAGTATTTTTTTCCGTTGATTTTTAGAGAGAGTGGAAGAGTGGGGGGGAAACAGAAACATCTGTGCTAGAGAGACACATTGATTTGTTCCCTCCCACACCCCGACTGGGTGGGGATTGAGCCTACAACTGACCTGAATCAAACCCAAGACCCCTCAGTCGCAGGCTGATGCTCCAATCACTGAGCCAAACCAACTAAGGCAGTATTTTACACACATTTTAAAAAACCAATTCTAGGCATTGAAGCATGCTACAACTAAAAACGAGTGCCTAATTCTATCTGCTTTAGCAAGACATTTTTGGGTTATAATCCCTTAACTAGAATATACAATTAGTAAACAGAATACAACATTTTCAAGCAAAAATGTAAAGCAAATTCTAATAAATAAGCTCATCCTCACTTTCAAATCTTGTGAGGGCTCATCTTATTATTTTTAAGAAAGAGAGAGTGCAAGGGATTGGGGGGGCAGGGGGAGAGAGAGAGAGAGAGAGAGAGAGAGAGAGAGAGAGAGAGAGATTGGTTGCCTCCTGCACATGCCCAACCAGGGAATAGATCTGCAGCTGAGGTATGTGCCCTCTTCAGTCTACAAACCGACGCTCTATCCACTTGAGCCTATCAGCTAGGGCAGGCTCATTTTATGTTCACTCTGTTGTTTGTTTCTTTCAGGAGTCTACAAACTTTTTTTTTTTTTTAATATATTTTATTGATTTTTTTACAGAGAGGAAGGGAAAGGGATAGAGAATTAGAAACATCAATGAGAGAGAAACATTGATCAGCTGCCTCCTGCACACCCCCCACTGGGGATGTGCCCGCAACCCAGGTGCATGCCCTTGACCGGAATCGAACCTGGGACCCTTCAGTCCGCAGGCTGACGCTTCATCCACTGAGCCAAACCGGTTAAGGCAGTCTACAAACTTTTTATTGAAGAGCCAGATAGCAAATATTGTAGGCTTCTCGAACTAAGGGGCAAAATTGGAGACTAATATAACCATTCTAAATGGAATTACGTAAAAATGTAGAAAACATTCTTAGCTCACAAGCGGCTGGCCAAATTTGACTCATGAGCTAGTTTGCTGATAGCTGGTCTACTTGCTACATTTCCTCCCTTTCTTGCATCATCTGCAAGAATGATGTAATGGCTTTTTCTCAAAAAAGAAGTGATATTTTCCCTTTCTAATGTCAGACTGTCATAACTCATTAGTTACTTGCACTGTGACAAAAATACAGCTACACAGTTGTTTATGCAGAATATTTTATTTATGTATTTGATATCTGTACAGATGTCTCTGTCCTTATCTCTATATTTGTCTCTGTGTTCTTACTGACCAGCATTAATTCCTCAGGGATAAGACCTGTATCTGTTGAGCTCTGTACCCCCTTAGCAGAGCATAAGCATCAAATGGACATCTGACACATTTCAATAATAAAACAGAAAACAATCAAACATAAGTCAACAAGAGATAAGAAAAAAGAATGTGGAAACACATACAAAAATTCTTATGTTAGAATTAAACTATCCATAATTTGTAAAATCTACGTCTTTAAGTTTATACATGAGATTATATCCATTTTCCTACTTAAAGAAAAAGTAGGAAAATTGCAACAAATCATAAAAATAAAAATGCAAAGTCAAGGTAACAAATATTTTTGGCTCTCGAACTAAAAAAAGAATCATCAGTGAGGAAAAACGAGAAGTGAAGAGAAATTATATAGATCATACCACTGATGTTCTCTTCATGTTAAAAAAAAAAAAGGCTTTTTAATCTTATTTGGATTGAGTGGAAATAAGCAGTGATGACCTTTTCATATATATATATTTTTTTATTATTGATTTTTTTTACAGAGAGGAAGGGAGAGGGATAGGGAGTTAGAAATATCGATGAGAGAGAAACATCGATAAGCTGCCTCCTCCACACCCCCTACCGGGGATGTGCCCGCAACCAAAGTACATGCCCTTGACCGGAATCGAACCTGGGACCCTTCAGTTCGTAGGCCGACTGAGCCAAACCAGTTAGGGCAGTGATGACCTTTTGGGGCTTAAAAATCAATGACACAGCTCATTAGACAAAAGGATTATTTCTAACACAGAAGCACAGGAAAAATATTAGAAGCATAATAAAAAGAAAAAGCACAAAAGGCCCCATCTGCTCATTGCATCCTCCTCCTAAGAAACGGTCATCGAGACAAACGGTCTGGAAAGCACTTTCCCCAGTGAAGCCAGAACCTCTAAGTCTCCATGACACTGTCGGAAAGGTTAACCGGGTTGCCCAGTAATTAGCATAGCAATTTTATGATTTAAAATACACATTTAATGACAGGTCATCAAACCGATAATCAGAAAACCTGAAGAGTGCTTTCCCTTTATAATACATTAAAATGCTGCCTATGGGTATTTTGTAAAGTAAAAAGTGTTTGAAGTTTAATTTTTGTTTTACAAAAACCAACACCATTAAAGCCAACATGATCATTTGCCACTCACCCAACCACTGAGGTAACAATATTATAAAAATATGTAAAAAATATTCTAGATTCATAATTACTAGATATGCTGATTCCCACAGAGCTAATATAAATTGATTATTAAAAAAATAGTTTTCTTTCCTTAAAAACACTTGGTTCATTTACCATTAAATATCAGGTAGATATCTGCTATCCTGAAGTACCAAAAAATTACAAATAAAAATGACAATGTTTAGACTCTGGGTTTCTTGTTAGGTGGATCCTGAAGACTAAACTTGGGGATTTCACCAGAAGGAGCATATGGAATTCTCTTTGAAGACACCTTTTTCCCAATTGTTTCAATCTAGAAAAAACAAGGGGGGGGGAGGGGATTTTAGAAAGAAAACCAGCAAGTATAACACACAACTGTAAAGACTCTATATTGAAGTATAAGAAGGGGAAAGCAGAAAATGTTTTCCAAGTTGTCTGAGTTGCTATGAGAGATCTTTGGTTCCTTGCCTATTTTTTATGTTTCTCAATCCCATGTACACTCCACTTTCATAGTCAGATCTAGATACTCCAGCCAGTCCCAACAGCAGACATCCCCCCTCCCCCCGCCTCAAACAGAGCAGAGAATCATATGCTGCTTTTGTTATGGTAGCACATATGGAAGCAATTAAGACACTAGACTCCAGTTAATTCAAATTCTCTCTCATTTTTTGTTTTCATGCCCACTTCCCTTATTCTAAAAAACTTGCAGAAGCTCTATTAGCATTGTTTTTGGGAGTTCAGGCTCTAGAGTTTGGAGGGCCCAGTTGGAATCCTACTACTTACCTAAGCTCTCTAGGTTTTTCTTCCTTATTTATAAATGTTACCACTACCACCTGCCTCAAAGGGTTGTGGTAAGAATTAGCCCTAACCGGTTTGGCTCAGCGGATAGAGCATTGGCCTGCAGACTCAAGTGTCCCAGGTTCGATTCCGGTCAAGGGCATGTACCTGGGTTGCAGGCACATCCCCAGTGGGGAGTGTGCAGGAGGCAGCTGATCGATGTTTTGCTCTCATCCATGTTTCTAACTCCCTATCCCTTCCTCTCTGTAAAAAATCAATAAAATATATTTTTTAAAAAAAAGAATTAGATTAAGTGCTCAACAATGTTTGGCATACAAGTCAACCTTCAATGAATAAAGTCAAATTGTATTTTGGATATTACATTTTAAACTCTTTTCCATATATTCAAAATCATCAATCTTAACTTTAAAGACATTGCTTCTTTAATAGTCCTAAGTTTGCCCAGCCAGTGTGCCTCAATGGTTGAGCGTCGACCTATGAACCAGGAGGTCATGGTGTGATTCCTGGTCAGGAATAAAAGACCTGGCCTCTGAGGGGTAAGTGTATGTTTTTACTAGGAGCCCCGGCTGGTTTGGCTCGGTGGATAGAGCATCAGCCTGCAGACTGAAGGGTCCCAGATTTGATCCCAGTTGGGGGCACATGCCCGGGTTGCTGGCTCAATCCCCAGTGGGGGGCGTGCAGGAGACAGCTGATCGATAAGTCTCTCTTAGCATTGATGTTTCTGTCTGTCTCTCCCTCTCCCTTCCTCTCTGAAATCAATAAAAATATATTTAAAAATAAGTAAATAAAATAAAATGCTTACTAGGAAAAGTTAACTTATAAGAACTAGAACTCATTTGAAATAGATACCCTTTACACATCTTCTCCCTTACATGTGTTCAACAGGAATGAGAGAAAGTCTGTCTATGCCTTGCAAATACTCTTTAAAAAATAACACTGCTGAGTTCAGTAAGGACTGGGAGAGAAGAATCCCAAGGTCCTTGATGAAATGTTAACAGACGAGGCTGCCATCTGATTCTTGCTGCAAGTGAATCTCTCATGAATGAGAAACGAACACAATTCTAAATAAGAAAGAGCTTCAACAATTCGGTGAAGGTTAGGACCAGATCTGATATTTTAACAGGAGGTGAGGCCTTCTCAGCACACAGCCAGCTCTGAACTCTGTCCGCTTCCACTCTGCTAGGGGCCTATGCTGACAGCAATCTCCTGGCACATTTCTTTACGCGCCGCCCCCCGCCCCGCCCGCAACCTGGCCTCCCGCCCCCTATACACTGCTGTGAGGAAACAGAAAGTGGCTCCTTCTGACTAATCTTAGGACGCCTGGTAGAACTGAAATCGACATATGGACGTTCTGTTCTGGGCAGAAGTCTCTGTCAGCTCTCTGAGCAGTCCACAGTTGAGTGACAAACTGAAGAAGCAGAGGGCCAGGACCACTGAAGCTCCTCGCCTCCTGCAGGCCTCTCTCAGCACTAGGACAGTTTCAGAATTCAGAAGGCATAGATCCTATACCAACAAGTGGCAACTACATTGCATTTTGCGGTTTTCCAGTCATTTGTGCAGGAATGAAAGACCTGGCCTCTGAGGAGTCAGTGTGCTGCAGGCAGTTTAGCAAAGCAGCCTTGGCAGTTACACGAAAAATTTTTTTTATATCTTTTCATGATCTTTATGATACAAGGTCAGGCAGGGCATATTTTGTCCCTATATGATAGGCAACTAATGACTTTATCTAGCTACTATATAAGGGAGACCAAGACTGAATGACCTTTAGATCATAAATTTTTTTAAAATATATTCTTATTGATTTCAGAGAGGAAGGGAGAGGGAAACACAGATAGAAACATCAATGATGAGAGAGAATCATTGATCGGCTGCCTCCTGCACGCCCCCCACTGGGGATCAAGCCCGCAACCCAGGCATGTGCCCTTAGCTGGAATCAAACCCAGGACCCTTCAGTCCTCAGGCTGATGCTCTATCCATTGAGCCAAACCGGCTAAGGCTAGATCAGAAATTTAAGGAAGGTACAGAAAAGTTACAAAAATCCCATAGAGACTTCCCGGAGAACTGCCCTAGAGTCATGTTATTATAAATGAGAAAATATTAAAATACTAAAACGCAACACCATTGGAAAGCAAATGGCCAAACAACGTAACACCAGTCTAGGCCATGATTACCTGGAAGCCAATGGTTTGCAGTTCATGGTGGAGCCCATCCAGGACACGCCGTCCGTCGAAGATGAAGGCTGGCTTCAGCATTTTTTTGTGAATACGTTCATAATCTAATTCCTATAGAGGCAGAGCCAAAGGAGCAGTTAGAATACACGCATGAGCACATATTCAACCCCAACTGGTACTAGAACACCTCCAAAATTTTCCCCTTGCCATTTCGCCACCTCACCTTAAACATGTCCCACTCGGTGCAAATAACAACAGCATGGGCGCCATCACACGCTTCATATGGATCCTTAGAAATGGTCACAAGTTGAGACACTATAACAACAAAAAATTGGCAATAGGAAAGGAGTTATTTGAAACTGTGCATTTTAACACTAGGATTGCAGGAGGAGTTGAGGGCCTGAAAGAAATGGAATGGTCCGGTTGAAGTGTGAGTGAGGGGAATGAGGTGGCCATGAAGCATCTCCTTGGAGCCTCTGGGGCTTTTTAGAATATGTAGGAAAAATCATTAGAGTAACCCACAACTCACTACTTCAAAATGAAGTTGACAAAACTGCCTAAGGTTTCTTTTTATTTTTCCATTGATTTTTAGAGAGAGTGTAAGGGAGGAGGGAGGGAAGCGGGAGGAAGGAAGGGAGAGGGAGAGATAGAGATAGAGACATTGACGTGAGAGAGACACATCAAACGCCTCCTGCAGGAGCCCCCGACCAGGGATGGGATCAAACCTGCAACCAAGGAACACACCCTTGACCAGGAATAGAACCTGCTCTAACCACTTAGCAAACTGACCAGGGCCTAAGGGTTTCATTAGAGAAATAACGGTGAAACAGGCCTACCAATGATAGAACCTGAACAAAGGTTTCTGGAGAACAAACAAATTTTGGGACCATACTCAAAGTGATACATGAGACTCGAAGCCTTACCTTGGTCATCCTCTGAAACTCCTGGATGAGACAGATCCACCACTATTTGTTCCCTTGGCACTTTTGGGTCATATATATGGAGGTGTGCACCTTCGTCCATCAGATATTTGCTAATATATATACTAGAAGATTCTCTGATGAAAAAAAACCAGTGTTGTTAAGCTTTTTAAATGGCATATATTCTCATACCTTAGGCATTTAATATACAGGGCAGGGCAAAAGTTTACAAGTGTGAGTATAAGAAACAGAGCTTATTCTTATATTTTTTCCTTTTTAATGAACTTATTGGGGCAACAACTGGTTAACAAAATTATACGGTTTCAAGTGCACAATTCTACAACACATTACTGTACACTGTATTCTGTGTTTACCACCCCAAGTCAAGTCTTTGTCTATCATTTACGCCCCCTAAACTGTCATGCACGTCTCTCCACTGCCTTTCCCTCTGGCAATTACCACACTGTTGTCTGTGTCCATGAGTTGTTTTTTCTGTTTTACTCAATTCCCCTACCCTCCATATTATATTTATTAATTACTGTATTATTTTCCATATGAACAACTGTAAACCTACTTTTGCCCACTCTGTACAGGTGAGATTCTATATTTTGTGAAGATATGGATGTTCACTTTATTTTTATTCTTTATACTATATACATACAGGTGTTTTACACACTCATCCACCAGTCAAACACCAGGATAAGATAAGGAGTTAACACTCTCAAAGGGATTGAAATATTTTAAAGAACTAATAATACCTTGTATCACCAGTGTCCTTTTTGAATGCAAAACCCAAAATAGCTATCTTCTTATCAGTCACTGTATTAAACAGACCATCTATAATTCGGGAAGCAAACCTCCTCCTCTGGTAGTCATTTATATCTATGACCTGGAATTACATGTACAATTATGCAACAACTGAAGAGGTACCACTTGTGCCATACATTGCTTAGTTTTATGATGCTAACTGTTGCATGAATCCAAGCCTTATAAATTAACAGGAGACAAAGATTAGCCAACCGCTTTAGTATCTACAGATTAAAAAAACAAAAACCCCCGCCCCCTCTTTAAAGCCATACTAAAATGTGTATTTTTCATTTGGCTTATCTTTCCATGCATCAGGCTGGGATGGATGTAAAGATGAAAACACAGCATCTGAGGTCCAGCTATGAGGCCAGCCTAAATAAGCACATAGCAGCAGTGTTCTCGTTAGCTAACTTCTCCAAACCCTGAGGAAGCAGGGCTGTAAGCAATCAAACCCCAAAGTACTTCCTCATATGCTTACTCCCACCCCTCACCACAACTGAGTGTGAATAGAAAGTGGACAGAGGACTGTCAAACATTGTACAGCTGCCTCTGGATGAACTATAACACCATGAACATTTGGCAGTTTTTAACTAAATGTTATGGGTAAAAAAGTCTCTGATCACCTAATTGTTTTTCTCCTAAAAGTTTATAAACAAGACTTCGACCAAATGAATGTAAGGAAAGAGACTACTTTCCTGTGTGTGGTTGTTTTGTTTTGTTTTGTTTTGTTTTGTTTTTAAGGCTCTAAGCTTCAAGGGGCTGTATCCTGAGAACGAGAAATGAGCCCAAAGTGTTGGAAAAGCAAGCCTTTATCTGCATTTGCCCCCCAATGGACAATAAGATAAAGCTATCATGTGGGATCGAGTATACATTTCCATTTTTTAAAATGTGTATTTCCTTACATTCCTACCCACTGCTGAAATCTGAAAAACTACAAATTTGGGGGGAAAATATTTGGGAAAGGTACATATACTGGCTGGTATCTTGGATAAATTACTTAACATCTGTAAGTTTCAATTTCCTCATTATAAATGAAGGATAATATTAGGACTAGGCAAAGCACTTATAAATATAGGCGGAGCACTATAAATGAGGACTAGGCAAAGCACTTAAAAAAGAGTCTGGCCCAGCTGGTGTGGCTCAGTGGTTGAGCATTAACCTATGAACCATGAAGTCACAGGTTCAATTCCTGGTCAGGGCACATGCCTGGGGCTGCAGGCTAGATCCCCAGTGTGGGGTGTGCAGGAGGCAGCCGATCAATGGTTCTCGCTCATCATTAATGTTTCTATCTCTCTCTCCTTCTCCCTTCCTCTCTAAAATAAATATATGTTTGTTTGTTTTTTTAAAAAGAGAGAGTCTGGCACAGAGTAAGGACTCAATAAATGTTAACTCTATTTCCAATTTGAGAAGGTCTCCAATTTTAGCTCAAAGGGACAGGTCAAATATCAGCCTATGCAAAGCACATGAAATCATTATAATACAGATCCTTCCTTTATTTTGATTTTATGCATTTAATGATAATTACAATTTAGAGTAAACAAAAACTTTGAGCAAGTTCTTGCTTTACTCTAGGAGCAAATTTAGTTATAAAATTAGAAGAAATACTCCTTTATCAGAAACTTCTATCACAGTTGATTAGCAAGAGACAAAAACACCGAAACCCAGTAAGTAAACCTAAAATTTAAAAATTGAATATAGTAATAGTTGAGTTCCTGGAATAAATATATCCTATCAAAAACATTTCACAAAGGGTGACATTTTTAATTAGAAGTTAATCATAAGTTGTTGACTATAAAGATCAATACCTGTTGCCAATAATGAGCTACTTCAGGCAGATTCAGAGCCTCACAAAGATAAACCAAATTCAGAACATCCTTTTGAAAACAGCTCCCACCAAAACCTAGAGAAAGAAAAAAGAAAATGACAATATTTTCATTTAGGATACCACAAAACTGAATCGTGACAAATTTGTCATACTAAATCAGAGGACCTATGCTGGGATTTTAAATACTAAAGTTTGAATACTGGAAAATTAGTGGGTTTACAAATTGTGTAAAACTTGCTGGCAACTAATCAATTCTATAAATACACCCCAAATAATTTTCTAGCTAAAGTTTTATTATTTTCATATTTTCTTTTTTTTTTCTCAGTCGTCTGTCTAACTGCCCCACATATCTAACTTTAGCACAGAGTGGCAAACTTTTATGAACCAGTAGCAAATATTTAAATCTTTGTAGGCCATACAGTCTCTGGCACAACTTTCTTTTGTTGTTAATCCTCACCCGACAATATTATTTCCATTGATTTTTAGAGAGAATGGAAGGAAGAGGGAGAGACAGAGGGAGAAAAATATCAAAGTGAGAGACATATGGGTTGGTTGCCTCCTGCACATGCCATTGAACAGGAATGAAACTCATGACTCTTCAGTCCGCAGGCTGATGCTCTAACCACTGAAAGTACCACCCAGTGCTCTGACATAACTCTTCAACTCTGCCTTTGTAGCTCAGAAACAATCATAGACTATATGTTATAAAATGGTTGGGGCTATGTTCCAATAAAACTTTATTTACAAAAATAAACTGGGCCGGATTTGGCCTGAAGGCCATATTTTGCCCACCCCTATTCTAGTGCAATGCCGTATACAGTGAGGGATGGCATGAGCTCTGGAGTCAGAAACATCTAGCCACTCAGTAGCTGTATGACTTTGATCAAGTTGCAAAATGTCCCTGAACCTCAATTACCTCTATAAAGAAAATACCAGCACCTTTGTAACAGGTTGTAAGGATTAATAATGAGATATATAAAGTGCTGGTTCTGAAGTTGGTGCACAATATGGCTTCAGTAAATTGCAGTTATTTTTATTAAATGGTAGCTAGAAGAAAATATCAAAAAGATACAAAAAGCCAGGGAAACCAATATTGGGAAATGGCATAAGCGTCCCGGAAATACAAGAAAGGCTGCGCTATGGACCAATGTGTAAAAGGCTCTGTTTACGCCCTGGCCAGTGGGGCTACAGGTAGTGGGTTCAATTCCTAGTCAAGGGCACATACCTGGTTGCAGGTTTGATCCCCGGCCCTCATGCAGAAGGCAGCTGGTCAATGTGTCTTTCTCACATCGATCTTTCTCTCTCCCCCAACATCCCCTCTCTCCCTCTCCCTTCCATTCTCTCTAAAAATCATTGGAAAAAATATCCTTAGGTGAGGATTACAAAAAAAAAAATGTTTTAAAGAGGCTCTGTTTACTTTTACATCAACCTTATTTACTTATATCCAAAAACACAATCAAATCAGTTCTCATTTTACTTGGTAGTTATGTTCTACAGATTGCTGAATTAGCAAATACTGTAGCACTGCTCCTAAATGAAATACAGGGTTAGGTTCCTGTGAGCTTCTGGTCACATTTTCATCAACCAATCAATAATCTTGTTTTATGTGTTTCTGTTTAGAGACACCTTATTTAATACATATTATTGATTCATTAGCATTGAACTCACAGCCATCAGCACTATCACCCATGCAGGAATGAAGCTTAACCACATGCATTTTCTCCTGGATGCATTTTAAACAGTGAAACCATAACCAAAAAGCACAAAAATGCAAAACCCTTGGAACTTAATAAACCACAAAAACAGTGCATGTTTGTAGTATGAAAGCTGACACAGGAAGGCAAGAGCACTGCCTTACCCAGCTCTAGCTGGGAATGTATGTCAGGTGACTCAAATTTTTTGCTCCTCTGTTCATTTCTGCAAAGGACCGCAAAGGACCACAAAGCACCCCGAGGATTGATTAGGAGGTTAGAAATAAACTGTAGTGAGTAAGCTAACTCACAAATATGGAATCTGCAAGTAATGAAGATCAAAGCCAGATTTCTAAAAGTATATTCGTAAGAAGAGCAAATGATAGCAAATTTTTGCTACTTGCTTTGGCTATTACTTGAGGTTTTTTTTTATGTGGTCTCCCAAACTTATTCTTCTTAAATGTTCTTACTAAATACCAATTTATTCCTTCTAAAACACTGAAGTATGTTTATCCTACTAATCGGTCAATAATTATTAAACAACATAAGTAACTGTTACCTCACTTAAAAAGTCCCTCATAGTCCTGGCTGGTTTGGCTCAGTGGATAGTGTTGGCCTGCAGACTGAAGGGTCCTGGGTTTGATTCTGGTCAAGGGCACATGCCTGGGTTGTGGGCTCAATCCCCAGCAAGGGGTGTGCAGGAGGCAGCTGATCAATGATTCTCTCTCATCATCAATGTTTCTATCTCTCTCTCCCTTCCTCTTTGAAATCAATAAAAATACTTTATAAAAAAAAAAAAAAATTCCTGATAGGCTGAAGGCTACATGTATAATGGAATGATTATTTTAAGGGCATTAAGTTAAACAAAGACTTCCTTAAATGTATTTTTTTTAAAGTAGATTTTTATTGATTTCAGAGAGGGAGAGGGAGAGAGAGAAACACCAATGATGAGAATCCTTGATCGGCTGCCTCCTGCATGCCCTCTACTGGGGATTGAGCCAGCAACCCAGGCATGTGCCCTGACTGGGAATTGAACCGTGACCTCCTGGTTCATAGGTCGACGCTCAACCCTGAGCCACACCAGCTGGGCAAGACTTCCTTAAATTTAGAGACCCAACTAAATGAACCCACTTTATGTGCTGAAATTTTCAGCTTACCAACACTGGCTTTCAGAAACTTATTTCCAATTCTCTGGTCCATTCCAATGGCTGTTGCCACCTCTTCTACATCAGCTCCTGTTGCTTCACAGAGGGCACTTATAGAGTTAATGCTGCTGATTCTCTGGGCAAGAAACGCATTTGCTGCCTTAAAAAATAAAAGGAAAACTATGATAAGCTAAAATAGCAACTTTATACATCTGGATTATATTTCATTGTGTTGATGCAAATTACTGAGGGAGATATAAAAGTTACTGAAGGGCTCAATTTGAGGAGTCAACAGATAGGTTGGTAAGGGAAAATGTCTGAATTAGAAAAAGAAGATGATTGTGAAAGAGGGTAAAAGAAGGGAATGACTTTAAAAAATACTTTTATTCTACCCTCCATTTTCTTAAATTTTATTAAAATTATAGAATTTTCCAGAATATTTTACATAAGGGGGAATATTTAATCCCCCTTGTGAAAATTATTTCATAATGTAGAAGAATATTACCTTCAAAAGGATACCTTTTGTTAATATTCAGGAAGTAGCTGTGTAACCTAACAGTTTATAAGAGAAGTAAATCCTTGGCCTTAAATTAATGGAGAGTTGAATGCTATGTACCAACCAGTTTGGAAAGTTCTGAAGACCAAGTGTTAGTGGTGAGGATCTTTTCTTTTGGAACCCAGTGCTGATACACAGCGCAGAGTGCCTGCACAGCTCTCTGGCCCTCTGGGGTTTCATCCCCTCCAATCAGTACTCTGTCTGGGTTCTTTAGGTCCTTGATGGCCGTTCCTTCTGCCAAGAACTCAGGGTTGGACAGAACCTAGAATCCCAATGCAAAGGAAGTTTTAAGCTAGAGTTCACTGTGAACAAAGTTAAGACATCAATATTTACATATGAAAAACCAGATTCTAATGCTTCCTCTTTTTCATACCTGTAGATTCAAGTTGGGTTTTGTGTTTGCATCAAATATTTGCCGAATACTTTCTGCTGCCCTCACAGGAACCGTGCTTTTCTCGGTCACAATTTTGTACCCATGTGAGTTTTGTACAATGCGTCTAGCACAGGCTTCAATGTACTTCAGATCTGCTGCACGGCCCTTCCCCATTCCGAAGGTTTTTGTCGGAGTGTTCACCTGGTGAAAGTATCCGGGATTAAGAACAGATTATCTGTGAGATACTCAGCAATTTCAAGATAGGCCATGGACCATCAATTAGCTAGTCAAGTGGGAAGTTACCTGTCATCAGTAGCCCTGATTTTAAAACTCATTCGCTCCTCAAAAACAATACATTTTATAAATATAATCACCAGAAGGAATAGCTTGAAGCTTCTGGAGAATTCATTCAATAAATGTCTGTTGAGAACTACCATACATGTGTCAGACACCAAGCCAGGCAAGTTCCAAGCTAAAAAAAGTGCTAGAGCTATAAAGATGAATGAAATAGTTCTTATCTTAAAGGAGTTCACAATCTGAAATGAAATGTAAATTTTCTCTTCTTTCCTCTCTTCATTGTATGTAATATATTATCATGGTCTTTAAATTCCTTTCTTACTATCCTTCTTTATAGACCACTATCAATAGCTTTTAAAAATGTTTACAGTATCATTCACAAATACCTTCTTGGCTCATTAAAGCTAAGAATCATTTAGCATTTTCAGCATACACAATACTACGTAGACAAAGACTATCAAACAGAAAGAAAAATAAATCCTGAGCCCAGAGTCCTCTAGGCATTTAGTTTCGGCTTAGTTCTATTACATAACCTTGGGGAAGTGTGGCTGCCTTTGCCTCAATGACCTCATCAGGATAACACACTCTTTAAAATCTAACACACGAGTTTTTTTTGTTTTTTTGTTTTTTATTTTATTGATTTTTTACAGAGAGGAAGGGAGAGAGATAGAGAGTTAGAAACATCGATGAGAGAGAAACATCGATCAGCCGCCTCCTGCACATCCCCCACTGGGGAAGTGCCCGCAACCCAGGTACATGCCCCTGACCGGAATCGAACCCAGGACCCTTCAGTCCGCAGGCCGACGCTCTATCCGCTGAGCCAAACCGGCTTTGGCCACACGAGTTTTATAACACTCTGATAAAAATGAAAGTACAAGAAGAAGAAAAAAATGGAAGTACACTGAAAATTATAAAATTCTATACAGGAATAATTTCTGAACCAGGAGGAAGAAGAGCCAATTTTCTTCTCTTGACAAGCTTATAACCTAATGGAGGACTAAATAAAGAAATCAAGCCAAAATAAATCAAAATTTGAGGATTGAGTTGAGGAGTGAAAAGCAGGAAGAAAAAGTTGTTTATATATATAGAACAACTGAGGAAAAGAATAAGTCATGAAGCCACGGTGCAAGGGAGGAAGAAGGGAAATGATGGCTGGCTAATGGATAAGGCAAAACATGCCAGAGATGGGAGATGATCAGATGGCTTCCCTCCTGCAAGCTTAAGTAGAGGATGGGTAGGGGAGTCATAGAAGCTGCACCAATTGCTCTGAAGTAATTAAAAAGGCCAAAAAGGGAGAGAGATTGGCTTCATTACCACTTTTTTTCTGGAGTTCACATACCTTCACAGTACTGCTTCTGTCTCACCAGTAAGAAAACACCTTTTCTTTAACTTATAGTCATTAACAATATGCAGAGGGTAGATGGACCTCATGACATTTCTTCCCTTTATCTCAGGGGACCCAGTCAAAACTCACGCCACTGGCTTCACCTTTATTCTGTAAGGCCCTAACGGTCTGGAGTCCTATAACATCCTAGCTCAGGCACCAATTGGTGATAACTATACCCGCACACACAGAATATGTGAGTAGATGGTTACCAGGACAGCAAGAAATAAGTTACCTTGGTTCAAATACTGGATTATCAGAGTTTACTCCCAAGCATTGAATCTATTTTTTTTTTTTTAATTACAAAGGTGCAACAGTGTAGCCATACTATGAGCTGAAGGTGTCTGTAGGCTAGCCTGACAACCTAACCAACAGATGCCAAGTTCCAAATTAATTTAAAATGAGTTTTGGAACATAATTCATCTAGATAGGAGATGCCTGTAAGTTTACAAGCAAACTACACCTGATTCTCTTTACCTCACCTCCACCAACCAGAGGAGGGGAAAATGATGAAATAAAATACTATCACCATACGTGCTCACACATTACCAGCATTTCCTAATTCTAGATCTCAAACTAGGACTTTCTCTGAATTTATTTGTTAAATGATCTAATGACGTATCTGACCAAATGATTATAGGGTTTGGCAAGGTGTTGCACAAAGTCAGTGACAACCAAAATTCAACTGGATAATGCTATCCTAAGCAATGCTGTGGCTTACTACACTGCATTTACTATTAAAATAAAATGAAACATCTGTATAGACAAGAATACATTAAAAAACACACACCAAAGGAACATACTTACAGAAATAAATACAAGATCAGCTTCTTTAATAGCATCATCAATATTGGTAGAAAAAAATAGATTTTTTCCTCGACAGGCTTCTACCACTTCTTTTAGTCCTGGCTAAAAAGAAAAAAAGAAAAGGAGCTGTACATACTATTTGCCAGTTATATGAGATAACTTACAAGTATAGAATTACATGTGTTAAAGAAGCAGAAGTTTATATTGTAAGTTAAAGGTCTAGACTCGCTCTCAAATAACACCCGTGTACAAAAATCAAAGATCATACACCAAAGGCCATAAAGTGTACATTATTTAACATTCAATAAAGCAAATTAAACCTCCCACAATTAAAGCAGCAGCTTATTTTAATGCTTTGTCATTGTTTACCATGTGCCAGATTATTTCATAAGAGTTAATAGTTAACTCTTGAGTATCAACACAATTATCAGGAAATTCAATATCTTCTGTGAGTTCAAGCAAACATTTGATTTCACATTATCATTATGAATATAATATAGATTTTTACCCCCAAGAATTTAGGCCATACAACTGGTTGTGAAAGTCACTATTTACAAATAAATTAATATATTTTTTTCTAAGTCATACTGTAAGAAACACTTCTAATGAGAATTGTTACTTTTCTCATAGTTTAACAGGAGATCTAATAATGTTAAGAATATTAAGCTGTGCTGCACCACCTAACAAGTATTCCTGCCCCCCTCCAAAAAAAAAAAAAATCAGAACTAAATCTGATCAGACCAGTCCAATAAGCAAAATCCAGACTGAAAATTTCTACAGGATAAACAACTTGGTTTCTTCAATAGATAGACTAAAGAGAAAAACCGAGAAAGAGATTAAAATACTGTGGTCTTGAAAGACACTTAGGTGACACAAATCTGTTGGGATGTCTGGATCTTACTTGCACTCTGATTCAAATAAACTATGGGAGGAAGAACATGTATAAGAATTCTTGATATTAAGAAATTTTTTAAAATTTTATCAGTAATAATGGTGATGTGCTTATATTTAAAAATATTTATTTTTAGAGATACATAATGAAATAAGTATAGATGAAATTATATATAAACAGGAAGGTGGTATTTGGGAGAGGGGACTGGGCCATGTTGATAAATTGTTGAAACAGGGTGATGGGCATATGGGGATTTATTACCCTATTCTCTCTGCTTTTAATAGATTTTAAATTTTCATAATAAAAAGGAGGGGAAAAAAGACTAAACCACTGACACTTACTTTTCTTGGCAGAGAGGTTCAAACAATGCCACAATATTATGGATGTTTATTAAACTATCTGCGTATATAGCAAAGTAAAAAGCCACTTCAGGGCTTCAGGTTTAGTTATATCCAGAAGCAATTTACTTTTCTTCATGGTTCGGAGGCTTTTGAAAATAAGCAATTAGAGGAAGTGTTAAATGTAAATTCAATTTCCATTAGTTTGACTAAAATATATACTAGGACCAGCAAAATACACGAACCACAACAACCATAAATATAGTGTCATCAATCAGTAACGTTTCCTTGGTTATTTTGACTAGATTCTGGAAAATCAGACTAAAAGGTTATGGGATTTTACAGAGGAATTTAATTCAGTCCTATGTATAATCTCCTAATACTGTATTTAAATTAACTTAAAATTAGGGCAATGCAGAATTTCTTTAATATGTTTTTTTAATTGACTTTAGAGAGAGAGGAAGGCAAAACACCCACACAGGGATGGGGGGGGGGGGCGGGGGGAGAGAGAGAGAGAAACATTGATGTGAGAGAGACACATAGATCGGTTGCCTCTGGTTCACACCCAGACTGAGGACTGAACCTGCAACTGGTATGTGCCCTGACCGGGAATCAAACCAGCGACCGACCTTTCAGTGCACAGGATGATGCTCAACCAACTGAGTCACATGGGCCAGGGCTTTTTGTTTGTTTGTTAATCCTCACCCAAGAATATTTTTACATTGATTTTTTTAGACAGAGTAGAAGGAAGGAGGAGAGACAGAGAGAGAAGCATCAGTGTCAGAGAGACACATCGATTGGTTGTTTCCCGACTGGGGCCGGGGATTAAGTAAGCAACCGAGGTATGTGACCTTAACCAGAATGGAACTGGCGCCCCTTCGGTCTATGGACCAATGTTCTACCCACTAAGCCAAACCAGCTAAGGCAATGCAGAATTTATACTAAGCTTCAATAAGACCTCAAAATTAACAACTACATTATTCTGCTAAAACCAATGGGATATTTGTAGATCTGCAGAAGTGATGCAGAAGCAATTAATAATATAGGTTCTACCTCTTACTAGAGTCATTATGTAATTATCATAATTAGTAATTAGAATTTATATATAATACTTTTTATAAAAAAAACTCAAATCCTTTCACAGGGTAAAATTATCTTTAATTTTACTCAGAAAAAGAAAAGCAAATTATTCATTTTGTTTTTTAAAAAGTAGTTATTAATGCCTTAGCTGGTTTGGCTCAGTGGATAGAGCGTAGGCCTACGGAATGAAGGGTCCTGGGTTCAATTCCAGTCAAGGGCACATGCCCGGGTTGTGGGCTCCATCCCCAGTAGGGGGTGTGCAGGAGGCAGCTGGTCAATGATTCTCTCATCATTGATGTTTCTATCTCTCTCTTTCCTTCTTCCTTCCTCTCTGAAATCAATAAAAATAAAAATAAAAAGTAGTTATTATCTTTATCAAATTACAGAATCAATAAAACATTAAATTTAAAAAGTAGTTATTAAATTATTTTGATGAACAATCTTAATGAAAAAGGCAGACTATTCAATAAATATGGTAACACAAAACAGAATGTTTTAATTGCTAAATATTAACAGTATCTACCACATTATTTTCTGAGTAAAAACTTAAGTAACTTAGTACCACATTTTACATTAGAAATCATTACTATTTCTTATGGAATACAAAATGACTACTTGTTTATTAATATAGTTTTGACCCATAAAATATAAGCCTATAAGATTAGAAAGAACCACAGTAAACTTAAACTCCTAGGCTTTAAGTATATTTCGTTGGGTTTTCATTGTGGCCTGATAAATCTTTTTTTTAGAGAGAGAGAGAGAAAGAGAGAGAAACACTGATTTGTTGTTCCACTTATTTATGCACTCATTGGTTGATTTTTGTATGCGCCCTGACCAGGGTTCAAACACGCAACCTTGGCTTTTCGGTACAATGTTCTAACCAACAGAGCTACCTGGCCAGGACTTCACCTTACAACCTTTTGACTGAACAATGATGCAAAAGCGATATGCATTCAGTAGAAACTGTGCTTCAAATTTTGATGTCTTCCCAGGGTAGCAATACACTGTTCAGCAGCAGTGACCAGGAGAGATACTCTACAGTGTAACGTGTTCGCCAGTGTTTTTTGGGTATTGTGTTTTGCATCCCATCAAGTCTACAAAACATCTGTGTTTATTGTTTCTGGTGAGAAAAGGAAGGCAATTGCTCTTGAGATAGAACTCAAGATAACGGTCCAACTATAAGCTAATGTAAGTGTTCTGAACACGTTTAAATTGGGCTTTGCTAAGTTATGGTGTTCAGTAGATTAGGTATATTAAATGCATTTTCGATTTACAATAGTTCTAACTTATAAAGGGTTTACCTGGATGTAACCCCATTCATAAAACGAGGAGCACCTGTACTGCTCTTTACTATTCACAATCCTTGACCCAACACTATCCCTTTTATCTTCTTCAGAATATTTTACCTCTCAATTCCAGGCAATTAAGATTACCAATGTCAGTCATCTTTATTTCAGGTCCTCACCAGCAAAACTGTCTATATCAGTGATGGCGAACCTCTGACACGCGGACTCATTTTTTTGGTTGATTTTTCTTTGTTAAATGGCATTTAAATATATACAATAAATATCAAAAATATAAATCTTTGTTTTACTATGGTTGCAAATATCAAAAAATTTCTTATGTGACACAGCACCAGAGTTAAGTTAGGGTTTTTCAAAATGCTGACACGCCGAGCACAAAAGGTTCACCATCACTGGTCTATATGTTTCTCCATCCTTGTTTGCTTCCCTTCAGTCTCCAAGAAGCAATTTTTAAGGCTAATCCCTCCATTTGTGCTTTTGATCCCATCCTTCTGCTCTGTCTACATTATTCCATCAATTTTCCCTTTCTTCTTACTCTTTTGACTATTCCTTCTCTATGTGATTTGTCTACTTTAGTTTATTAACGTGCTCGATCATCAAATATAAATAAAATCATTGCATTTACCCTGTGCCCCTCTTCGGTGACCACCCCCTTCTAAATTAAAGAGTCTTACTTTTCTTTTCTACACTTTCACCCTCAAGCTCCTATCATTTGTAATTATTCTTGCAAAAGTTATAATCCCCTCCATTATACAAAATTTAATGAACATGTCTCAGCCCTTATTTCTCCTGCATTTGTTATAGTTGACAGCTTACCAATTGATTCAGCAAACATTTATTGAACACTTACTATGTGCTCTTCACTGTGTTAGTCACTCATAACCAAGACATGCATCTCTATGGCATCTGCACTATTAAAACTCTTCTGGTTTGCCCTGGCTGGTTTGGCTCAGTGGACAGAGTGTTGGCCTGAAGGGTCCCGGGTCGGGGCACATGCCTGGGTTGTGGGCTCGGTCCCCAGTAGGGGGCGTGCAGGAGGCAGCCGATCAATGATTCTCTCTCGTCACTGATGTTTCTATCTCTCTCTCCCTCTACCCTCCTCTCTGAAATCAATAAAAATTAAAAAACAAAACAAAAAAACTCTTCTGGTATTTGGTTTACCTTCTCTGAAATTCTTCATTGCTTCTCTATGGCATTTCCTCCTATATATTCTTAAAGATACCTACAATCATGATTTGCTTTATATAATTAGGTGCTTCTATGCTGGGGACATAAATGTTTACAATGGTTATATCCTCTTGTTCGATTAATCCCTTTATCATTATGTAATGTCTTTCTTTGTCTCTTATTATAGTCTTCATTATAAAGTCCATTTTGTCTGATATAAGTATTGTTCATTTGCATGAAATATCTTTTTCTGCCCTGGCTAGGTAGCTCAGTTGGTTATAGTATCATCCCGATATGCCAAGGTTGCAGGTCCAATCCCAGTCCCTGGTCAGGGCACATACAAGAAGCAACCAATGAGTGCATAAATTAGTAGAATAACAAATTGATGTTTCTTTCTCTCTCTTTTTCCTCGCTCTCTCCCTGCCTCTCTCTAAAATCAAGAAATAATAAAAAAAAAGGGTTTCTGTCGTGAGTGGCACACATAGAGCAGCTTGACTGCTCTACGTGCGGAATCGACATCAAGAGATTTCAGAAGCATAGTTTTTTGGTACTTGGGCAGCTGGTGATCGTTGGTCCCGGCCCCCCGCAATAACTAAATAAATGAATAAATAAATAAATGAATGAAATAAAATCAAGAAATAAAAAAAACACAGATATCTTTTTCCAGCCCTTTGCTTTTAGTCTGTGTGTGTCTTTAGTTCTGAGATGGGTCTCTTACAGATAGCATTATATATGAGTCTTGTTTTCTTATCCATTTAACTACCGTATGTCTTTTGATTGAAGCTTTTAAGCCATTGATATTTAAAGTGGTTACTGATAGGTACATATTTATTGCCACTTTTCTTTATTGTTCCCCCAGTATTTATATATAAAAATACTAAATAGAAAAATGCTACCATTAAATTTTCAAATGCTTCCCTGTTGGGCTTCAAAATCATTACCATGAATTCATTTACAATGAAATAATTTTTAAAAAGGGATGCAGAGAGCTTAATAAAATAGTTAAAAGCATATTTTCTTAACTATAAATTCTCTAAATTCAGAAATTTTCAAATTCTAATTAAACAAACTGGTGATACTAAACACTAAATATGAAAGGCACCATTTACCAATCCAAGATTTACCTGATATAAGTACAATAATCCAAGAACTGTAACAGACATATATGAATTAATATTATAAACATCCATAGTTTTGTATTTCCTGAATACCACTTTTTAATTTTACTATTATGTTATGGTAGCCATAGTAAAATTAGAAAGTAGCGAAAAAAATTACCCATAAACTCACTGCACTAATACAACCATTATTAATATTCTAATTTACTTCTTTCCAGTCATTTTCCTGGTCATACTTGACATAATTGTAATTATAATGTCCACAACACTGTATATCTAAATTTTTTAATTTAATTTCCTATCAGTTTCGATCATAGATTTTTTTACATCAATAGTAAGTTATTTCACAAAACCAGTAAGAAAACAAAGAACATAAGAACAAAGAGTTGTACAATACGGTTTACCTCATAAATAGGCAGCGTAGGAGAGTTCCATGCATTGATTCTTGATTCATTGACATCAACAACCGTTACCTTGATTTCAGGGCACATCTGAGCTATGACACTACACGTGGGTCCTCCAACATAGCCCGCACCGATACAACAGATCTTCTTAATTTCAAACATGACTGTACTAGAAGAGAAACAGTAAGACTGTTCTATTGAAAACAGAAAATTTAAAATAACTTTGCTTATTCATCACACAATAAAAATTGTCAAGGTGCCATATCTGGAAAGATTTCCTACATTCACACTCATTAAGAATTATGAAAATAGTGATAAAAAATAACATTCCACTTGGATGACCAAACCTGTTCTCAGCTGCACTAGTATGAAACATAAGGAAAAAATTACAATAACTGGTAATACTGGAGAAGAGCCCAAAGATTATAATGACCCAATATTTAGAAACTCAAGAAGCAAAATAAAACCTTACTTAGGCCTCTTAATACACTAGAACAACTTTGATTGCAGAGGTAAAGTTCAAGGGTGAAATACTAGTGCAATTCCTGCTTAAATAAATGCTGGTATACAAAGGTCGGCCTTGAGACCGGTTTAGACAAACACAGTGATAGTAAGATTAGTTCTGCCTTCCAGAATTATTGGCCTCTGAGATTATACTCTCTACCCAGTTTGGCTTCAGTTTACTTTTAGGTATTTGACGATGATCTTAAACTCAATTCCAACTTAATCAGAAACCATGAGGTAGTTAAAAGAAAGAAATTTCTGTAGTAACCAAAGCTGTAACACAGACTTTTTTTTAATTCTCACCTGAGATATTTTTTCCATTGCTTTTTAGAGAGAGTAGAAGGGAGGGAGGGAGGGAGGGAGGGAGAGGGAGAGAGAGAGAGAGAGAGAGAGAGAGAGAGAGAGAGAGAGAGAGAGAGAGAGAGAGAAACATCGATGTGAGAAAGACACATCGATTGGTTGCCTCCCACATGTCCCAATGGGCCGAGGATCGAATCTGCCCTTGACCACCAGGAATTGAACCAACAACCCTTCCGTGCACAGGCTGATGCTCTAACCACTGAATAACACCGGCAAGGGCTTGACGGATTTTCAAAAACCGTTAGTTAAATTGATTTACACTAATCAAAATTACAAAA